>NC_137133.1:39489516-39507016 GCF_949319135.1 Squalius cephalus
ACACACGCACGTACACACGCACACACACACACACGCACGCACACACACGCACACGTACACGCGCACACACACGCAGACACACACACGCACACACACGCACACACACACGCACACACACACACGCACGCACACACACGCACACGCGCACACACACGTACACGCGCACACACACGCACACTCACACTCACTCACTCTCACATATTCACTCACACTTTCACTCACACAGTCTCACACTTTCACTCACTCACTCACATATTCACTCACTCTCACTCTCACATATTCACTCTCACTCACTCACTCTCACATATTCACTCACTCACTCACTCACTCACTCACTCACTCACTCACTCACATATTCACTCACTCTCACTCTCACATATTCACTCACTCACTCACTCACTCACTCACTCACTCACTCACTCACTCTCTCTCACACTCACTCACACTTTCACTCACTCACTCACTCACACACTCACTCACTCACTCACTCACTCACTCACTCTCTCTCACACTCACTCACACTTTCACTCACTCTCACTCACTCACACTTTCACTCACTCACTCTCACTCACTCACTCACACTTTCACTCACACTTTCACTCACTCACTCACTCACTCACTCACTCACTCACTCACTCACTCTCACACTTTCACTCACTTACTCACACTCACTCTCACATATTCACTCACTCACTCACTCACTCACTCACTCTCACATGTTCACTCACTCTCACTCTCACATATTCACTCACTCACTCTCACTCACTCTCACTCTCACATATTCACTCACTCACTCTCACTCACTCTCACTCTCACATGTTCACTCACTCACTCACACTCACTCTCACATATTCACTCACTCACTCACTCACTCACTCACTCACTCACTCACATATTCACTCACTCACTCTCTCACTCTCTCTCACACTTTCACTCACTCACTCTCACTCACTCACACTCCCTCTCACTCACTCACTCTCACATGTTCACTCACTCTCACTCTCACATATTCACTCACTCACTCTCACTCACTCACTCACTCACTCACTCACTCACTCACTCACTCACTCACTCACTCACTCACTCACTCACTCACTCACTCACTCTCTCTCACACTTTCACTCACTCACTCTCACTCACTCACACTCCCTCTCACTCACTCACTCTCACACACACACACACACACACAGAGTTAATAAATAATAAAGAGCTTACTTCATTCAGAAAGCTGACTAACTGCTCTACGGTTAAATAATCACTTTTGTCTCCGTTGCTGCAAAGAAATTGAGCAGAAGAGATTTGGTTTGGTTACAACACAAACAAAACCATTAGAGAGAGAGAGAGAGAGAGAGAGAGAGAGGGAGAAAGAGAGAGAGAGGGAGAAAGAGAGAGAGAGAGAGTTAGACATGTCAAGCATCAGTACGACTCCTGTCTAATGCTCCACAGACACTCAGTTAGTGAAACACAGGTTAATGTTGAACTGCTGAAGCGTTAGAGTCGCTCTCCTGTAGTTAGTGCTGCTGTCCATCATAACTCTGTATGCTAGTTAACCGCTAGTTAACCGCACGGGTGTTAGCGCTGGGGACCTACATCTTCTTGAAGAGCTCCTCGATGTCTGTGCGAGGGCAGATCTTCTGTGTGAGGGCGTAGAAGATGTCGAAGGTGAAGGCCGAGTGCTCGATCTCATCGTTCTGGAGGACACAAGACAATCAGCAGGTTAAACGGCAGCGGGAAATCATCTAAAACCCCTGGAAACCAGATCAATGTGACTTTTTGTGATTATATCGGTTTTGTTTTATTGAACTGGCAGGTTCTTTCAATAGTATTCAGATTAAACTAGTTTTTCAAGAGTTTTTAGATGTCTTTTAGATCCACGGACCCTAATATATGATCATATAAAAGGCAACGATTCATTTTGAAGTCTAAAGCCTGGAACACACCAAGCCGACGCCGACGAACTAGCGTGAACTAGTGTTGTCGCCTCACGTCGGGGTTAAAGCGGCACCTGAACACACCGAGAGAACTACAGCCGACGGTCAGCTAGAATGCGCGCTCTGTGCCTGCGTGTAAATGAGACAACTGTCTATTTCTGCAGATATATTCGTCTATATTCGTCATTCAAAAAGGGAAACCGACGCTGCCGGCTGCAGATACACACACCGTAAACAAAGCAGTGCGTGCTTACCGTTTTGAATATGAATCCTGTAAACACTTTCTTTATTCCACTCCTCTCGTGTTAATATTGAAATATTCGCCAAGGAACACTCAGGTAAGATGACGTAACATTAGAACAGCGTCTATCTGGACCGTTTTGACTTCTTTGCTCGCTGTTTTGCTATTATTCTCGTTCACTAAGCTGAACAGCCAATCAGAGTTCCCTCTTTCGCCAACGACATGTCGAATCGGCCGTTACAAAGCCGACGAGGACCAATTTCAGCCGACGGTGCGGAACACACTGAGAAGATTTAGTCGGCCGACGCACGGAAACGTCGGCTTGGTGTGTTCCAGGCTTAAAGACCAAATCTATACAGTGAAAAATAAATATTATAAATGTGTGTACAATATTATTTGGAAAATATGTAGCTTTTTTTTTTATCTACTCATTCTATTGTACTGTCTTTTATTTATTTGTTTATTTGAAATCTATTTATTTTTTATTTAATTTTTATAATTAATTTTAATCTAGTTTTATTATTTATTAAATTCATTTATTAGACCATTTTATTTTATTGAAATGTATTTCTCATTTATTTAAAAATTTGTATTAAAAATGTTAAAATAAATAAAAAATATTATCTTTTCTATTCATTTATTTTAATTATTAAATAAGTTATAAATTAGTTATCTAATCTAAATCTATTTATTAGTTTATTTTTAATTGAACTTTTATCATTCATTTTAATCTATTTTTATTATTTATTTTATTAATTTATTAAAATATTTATTTTATTGAAATATTTATTATTTATTTAACTAATTTATTTACAAATTTGTATTTTAATCTATTTTTTCTATCAATTTATTTATTTTAATATATTTATTCATTCATTTTTAATTTAACTTTAATATTATTTATTAAATAATACATTTTTAACTTTAACTTTTATTTTATTCATTTATTAATTAAAAACGTATTTTAATCTAATATTATTTATTTATTTAATTCCCTTATTTACAAATTTGTCTTTTAATCCTTTTTATTTATTATAATTTTCCTTTTATTATTTATTTTATTTATTTATTTACTGTAATCGTCTGATTTATCTATTTCTCGCAGTTTTCTGCCTGGTCTGTACGTGTTCTTCTTCACAATAAGAGCAGGAACAGAAACACCCTGATCAGATTAAATCACCAAGCGAGAGATCTGATAGGATGACCTCTGACCTTCCCGCTGGGCAGACCGAGTTCCTTCAGCGCCTGGAAGATTCCCTTCTCCGTTTTCCCCGAGCCGAAGGTCCGAGTGATGCTGCGATAGACAAGACCTGTCAGATAAAACACTCCAGAACACAGAGACGACGGGGACAAATCACACACTCACCCTCGAACCGGGATCTTCCCACTGACGTTCGTCACGAAGGAGAGTCTCATCCAACTAGACAGAGAGAGAGAGAGAGAGACATTTTTTTTATACTCAATGGAGAATATTGCAAGGTATTTGGTGTCCATTTTGAATTCTGAAGTTGACCATTTTGTAATGGTAGAGAAACAATCATCATTACGTCATTACGCTATTTCTACGTCATTACACTATTCCAACGTCATTACACTATTTCTACGTCATTACGCTATTTCTACATCATTACGCTATTTCTACGTCATTACGCTATTTCTACATCATTACGCTATTTCTACGTCACTACGCTATTTCTACGTCATTACGCTATTTCTACGTCATTACACTATTTCTACGTCATTACGCTATTTCTACGTCATTACACTATTTCTACGTCATTACGCTATTTCTACATCATTACGCTATTTCTACGTCATTACGCTATTTCTACGTCATTACACTATTTCTACGTCATTACGCTATTTCTACATCATTACGCTATTTCTACGTCATTACACTATTCCAACGTCATTACACTATTTCTACGTCATTACACTATTTCTACGTCATTACGCTATTTCTACATCATTACGCTATTTCTACGTCATTACGCTATTTCTACATCATTACGCTATTTCTACGTCACTACGCTATTTCTACGTCATTACGCTATTTCTACGTCATTACACTATTTCTACGTCATTACGCTATTTCTACGTCATTACACTATTCCAACGTCATTACACTATTTCTACGTCATTACGCTATTTCTACGTCATTACGCTATTTCTACATCATTACGCTATTCCAGCGTCATTACACTATTTCTACGTCATTACGCTATTTCTACGTCACTACGCTATTTCTACGTCATTACGCTATTTCTACGTCATTACACTATTTCTACGTCATTACGCTATTTCTACGTCATTACACTATTTCTACGTCATTACGCTATTCCAATGTCATTACACTATTTCTACATCATTATGCTATTTCTACGTCATTACGCTATTTCTACGTCACTACGCTATTTCTACGTCATTACACTATTTCTACGTCATTACGCTATTTCTACGTCATTACACTATTCCAACGTCATTACACTATTTCTACATCATTATGCTATTTCTACGTCATTACGCTATTTCTACGTCACTACACTATTTCTACATCATTACGCTATTTCTACGTCACTACACTATTTCTACATCATTACGCTATTTCTACATCATTACGCTATTTCTACGTCACTACGCTATTTCTACGTCATTACGCTATTTCTACGTCATTACACTATTTCTACGTCATTACGCTATTTCTACGTCATTACACTATTCCAACGTCATTACACTATTTCTACGTCATTACGCTATTTCTACGTCATTACGCTATTTCTACATCATTACGCTATTCCAGCGTCATTACACTATTTCTACGTCATTACGCTATTTCTACGTCACTACGCTATTTCTACGTCATTACGCTATTTCTACGTCATTACACTATTTCTACGTCATTACGCTATTTCTACGTCATTACACTATTTCTACGTCATTACGCTATTCCAATGTCATTACACTATTTCTACATCATTATGCTATTTCTACGTCATTACGCTATTTCTACGTCACTACGCTATTTCTACGTCATTACACTATTTCTACGTCATTACGCTATTTCTACGTCATTACACTATTCCAACGTCATTACACTATTTCTACATCATTATGCTATTTCTACGTCATTACGCTATTTCTACGTCACTACACTATTTCTACATCATTACGCTATTTCTACGTCACTACACTATTTCTACATCATTATAGCCCCTTTCACACAGAGATTCCGGAAAATACACGGATAAAGTGACCCGGGATTTGACCCGGGTTCGTTTGATTTTGGTTCATTCACACTGCCAGTGATTTTCCGGAATCAGAGAGCGCGTTCACACACAACCCGTGTATGTCCCGGAAAGACACGTGACATCGATGTGACTTGTAATGTCTCAGCAGCGTCTTCAGTTTGCTTATGAGCTGCGATTTCTCTCTCGAGAAACCACGCTTGTGCATTTATTTCTCTGATTCGATCATAAACTTGCGCATTACGTACCGCTTCACAGCTGGCGAACGATCCCGCGCTTCAGTGTCATCACTGCGACACGGCATTATTGCGGCTTTTGTTCACACAGCGCGCGTTCCGGGACTGAACACGGCAATGTTACTAGGTCCCCAACCCGGCATCGATGCCGGCATCAATCCCGGGTCGTGTTTGCGTTCACACAGAAAGCGTTCCGGCAATTTGCCGGCAATTTCCCGGGTTCAATGCGCTGTGTGAAAGGGGCTTATGCTATTTCTACGTCATTACGCTATTTCTACGTCATTACGCTATTTCTACGTCACTACGCTATTTCTACGTCATTACGCTATTTCTACGTCATTATGCTATTTCAACGTCATTACACTATTTCTACGTCATTACGCTATTTCTACGTCATTACGCTATTTCTACGTCATTACGCTATTTCTACATCATTACGCTATTCCAACGTCATTACGCTATTTCTACGTCATTACGCTATTTCTACGTCATTACGCTATTTCTACGTCACTACGCTATTTCAACGTCATTACGCTATTTCTACGTCATTACGGTATTTCTACGTCATTACGGTATTTCTACGTCATTACACTATTTCTACGTCATTACGCTATTTCTACGTCATTACGCTATTCCAACGTCATTACACTATTTCTACGTCATTACGCTATTTCTACGTCATTACGTTATTTCTACATCATTACGCTATTTCTACGTCATTACTCTACTTCTACGTCATTACGCTATTTCTACGTCATTACGCTATTTCAACGTCATTACGCTATTTCGCTATTTCTACGTCATTACGGTATTTCTACGTCATTTCTACGTCATTACGCTATTTCTACGTCATTACGCTATTTCTACATCATTATGCTATTTCTACGCCATTATGGTATTTCTACGTCATTGCGCTATTTCTACGTCATTATGCTATTTCTACGTCATTATGGTATTTCTACGTCATTACGCTATTTCTACGTCATTACGCTATTTCTACGTCATTACGTTATTTCTACATCATTACGCTATTTCTACGTCATTACTCTACTTCTACGTCATTACGCTATTTCTACGTCATTACGCTATTTCAACGTCATTACGCTATTTCGCTATTTCTACGTCATTACGGTATTTCTACGTCATTTCTACGTCATTACGCTATTTCTACGTCATTACGCTATTTCTACATCATTATGCTATTTCTACGCCATTATGGTATTTCTACGTCATTGCGCTATTTCTACGTCATTATGCTATTTCTACGTCATTACGCTATTTCAACGTCATTACGCTATTTCTACGTCATTACGCTATTTCTACGTCATTACGCTATTTCGCTATTTCTACATCATTACGCTATTTCTACGTCATTACGCTATTTCTACGTCATTACGCTATTTCTACGTCATTACTCTATTTCTACGTCATTACGCTATTTCTGTCATTACGCTATTTCTACGTCATTACGCTATTTCTACGTCATTACGCTATTTCTATGTCATTACGCTATTTCTATGTCATTACGCTATTTCTACGTCATTACGCTATTTCTACGTCATTACGCTATTTCTACGTCATTACGCTATTTCTACGTCATTACTCTATTTCTACGTCATTACGCTATTTCTATGTCATTACGCTATTTCTACGTCATTACGCTATTTCTACGTCATTACGCTATTTCTACGTCATTGCGCTATTTCTACGTCATTGCGCTATTTCTACGCCATTACGCTATTTCAACGTCATTACGCTATTTCTACGTCATTACGCTATTTCTACGTCATTACGCTATTTCGCTATTTCTACACCATTACGCTATTTCTACGTCATTACGCTATTTCTACGTCATTACGCTATTTCTACGTCATTACTCTATTTCTACGTCATTACGCTATTTCTATGTCATTACTCTATTTCTACGTCATTACTCTATTTCTACGTCATTACGCTATTTCTATGTCATTACGCTATTTCTATGTCATTACGCTATTTCTATGTCATTACGCTATTTCTACGTCATTACGCTATTTCTACGTCATTACGCTATTTCTACGTCATTACGCTATTTCTATGTCATTACGCTATTTCTATGTCATTACGCTATTTCTACGTCATTACGCTATTTCTAGTCATTACTTCTACAGTTTCGGTTTTCAATCCGATCAAGTGTTTACGTGTTCTCTCGATCGGATTAGAAAAGGAATAATCCCCTTTCAATCCGAATGAAATCTCATTGGGATCAAACTTCAATCGGATCGTTTAGGGCGTTTACATGAAGGCTTTTCAGTGCGATTGAGCCGTCAGTCCCATTACTAACGGATTTTTAGGTTGCATGTAAACGTAGGCAGTGAGAAAGATCATCATTGTTTGCACTTTAGATCAGATCAAACAAGCTCATATATCTGTGTGGTTCGAGTCTCTCGTGGATCTACTCACTGTTTCTTCAGGCACGTCATCGGACACACGTTATTGGCCTTGAAGTTGTGAATTACGGATTTCAGGCCTTCCATCCACTTCTGCAATCATAAACAAGGAGAAGTTAAAGACGATGAATCAGGAGTCACTCTGAATGATTCATGTCTATTCATCAAACCATTATATCACTATCAGATCTGTGACATGAAACATTAACCATAATATTAATAACATTAATAAAGGACATCAATATTAAGTTGGAATAAGAGTGGATGAACAACAAATGACTCGTTTCACCGACTCACTTTGATTCACGAATCACAATATTACCATATTACTGAGTAGATAACACTTTACAAGAAGGTTCATTAGTTTACAATAATTAACTACCTTAGTTAACATGAACTAAGAATGAACAATACTTCAACACTTATTAATCTTAGGTAATATTAATTTCAACATTTACTAATACATTACTAAAATCAAAGGTTGTATTAGTTAACATTAGTTAATGCACTGTGAACTAACATGAACAATCAATTGACAGCTAGATTTTTATTAACTAACATTAACAAATATGAATAAATACTGTAATAAATGTATTGCTCATTGTTAGTTCATGTTAGTAGATACATTAACTAATGTTACCTTATGAACCTTACAGTAAAGTGTTACCACTGAATATGAATATGATTCATCCGTCACACACGCGTGTTGCTCTGACCGGGTCACGCGTGTGTTCCCGTGGCAACCGTTACCTTGGCGGTGTCGGTGTTGTCGGTCACCATGTACATGAAGCTGAGGTTGACCAGGTCCTGTCCGCTACACACACAGATGATCCGGTCCAGATCCACCTCACTCTTCCCAGAGGCTTCCAGAGACGCCAGCATCTTAGAGTCCTGAGGAGACACACACACACACAACATGAGGAACACACACACACACACACACACACACACGAGGAACACACACACACACAACATGAGGAACACACACACACACAACATGAGGAACACACACACACACACACACACACGAGGAACACACACACACAACATGAGGAACACACACACACACACACACACACGAGGAACACACACACACAACATGAGGAACACACACACACACACACACACACACACACACACACACACACACACGAGGAACACACACACACACACACACATGAGGAACACACACACACAACATGAGGAACACACACACACACACACACACACACGAGGAACACACACACACACACACACACACACACACACACACGAGGAACACACACACACACACACACACACACACACACACACACAACATGAGGAACACACACAACATGAGGAACACACACACACACACACACACACACACACACACAACATGAGGAACACACACACACACACACACACACACACAACATGAGGAACACACACACACACACACACACACACACACACACACACACGAGGAACACACACACACACACACACACACACACACACACACACAACATGAGGAACACACACACAACATGAGGAACACACACACACAACATGAGGAACACACACACACACACAACACACACACACACAACATGAGGAACACACACACACACACACACACACACACACACACACACACAACATGAGGAACACACACACACACACACACACACATGAGGAACACACACACACACACAACATGAGGAACACACACACACAACATGAGGAACACACACACACAACATGAGGAACACACACACACACACACACACACACACACACACACACACACAACATGAGGAATTGATCAAATAAAATAAAATTCTGTATCAAAAATTATAAGGAAACGCCAGTACTTTGTTTAGGCTTGGTTTGTAGGGAATTCCAAACCTGCGCACATATATTCAAACAAAGATGCAAAGATGAAGTTGACGATGCTGACTCGCGATCTTCGCAGTAGTGAACGCGCCAGAGAGAAATGCACATTTCATACGCATTACATAGGCAGAGAAAAGTCAGTTTTCTCTCATTTTGAATTGTTCTGTTTAAAAGTAGACATGTCTGTGAGGCAAGTATAACCTTATAAGTTTCGGTTCATTTATGAGACGAGCTCCAGTTCACGCGCCGGCGCCTCCGTGTCGTGATTATATTGTCTGCTATATTTACTTCTGTTTAAATCCAGGCAATTGGTTGATGAAACATTTGCTAAAATTAAGATACAATTAATACAAAACGAAATTCACTTTAAAGAAAGAAAGGCTTTGTGTTTTCTGTTTGAGGTCTCTGTGAAAGTTTTAAAGCAGTCTTGTAGTGCCGCTTTCAGAGCGCTCATGTCCGTAACATTTTTTCCTCATAAATGCGAACACGAAAAATAAAAAATAAAGAATATTTTGTGTTCTGTGGAGAACCAACCCTTCGTCATCCGGTGGGTAGTATTACTTTTGGTTTGTGCAGTGTAATTCACAGAAGTACTAAAAAATATTTTGCCACCTAAGTTAAAGATTTTTTGTGGCATGTTTATTTTCCTCATATTTAATAGAAAACGCATGTGTAGGCAGATATTTTTCTAATTAAGAAATTTCTGATTAAGGGAGTATGGATATAAACAGACGTTTCAATATATTGGTATTAATTCTATATCAATATATTGGTATTTTCTGAGAATTTCTATTTCAAGTTTTGACTGCAAATGTCACATCCATAACGCTGGAATTGCCCAATTTTAAAGTATTTATTTTGTTGTGTAGGTCTATGTATTTTATAATGTTAACTTAAAATAATACTTATAGTAATTTAAAAATGTGGTAGCATTGGATCTGGACGGGAAGGATTTCGATTTCATATCGCATATCGTTACAGCCCTGGTAGCTACCTGATACAACTACAAAATAGCAAGGTGACCAGTAAAACTACAGCAGACGACTAAACCTGGCTAATTAAAAAAAAAAACTTAGGCTACTTTAAGATGCTTCTTCAGATTGGAGGTGGAGTCTTGGATGCTGAAAGGAGGTTGGTTGGAGGCTGCACTGCACAGTTATATTTTGTTCTCCCTTCTCTTTCTTTAATGTGAAATGCTGTTTGAATTTCCAAGATACCCATTCTTGCCCTGCTCTATTGTTCCGGCTCCATCTCTACCTCTAGCTCCCGCTGCTCCTCTTCCGACTCCATTGTGACTATCACGCAAACCGCACATTTTTTCGTTTTCATATTGGGGCTTCTGGGAAATGCATGGAGTTGCCTTAATTTATTTAGAGAGTGAATAAACTTGTGAAACAGAGAAGTATCGTCATGTAATCCATTGATTTCAATAATGTAACTGTATTCTAAATACCAACTATTTAAATTGTAACTGTAACGGAATACAGTTACTCATAATTTGTATTCTGAATATGTAACGCTGGTAAATGTATTCCGTTACTCCCCAACACTGATCAGAACGAGTGATTAATTTCAATAAAGAGATTAAGCTCCACAAACTGATGCTACAGACAAACAACTGATGTGACAAATGATGTTACAGATGAACACACAACAGTGGTCAGAGGACACACTCTCACACTCAAACACATACACACACACAGCAGTGGTCAGAGGTGTGTGTTTGCGGCAGCAACATCACACTCATGGATCGAGTCCCATATGAAACTGAACACAGTAAACGTGTGTATTAACGTGGACAAACATCTCCTCCTGCTTAACAAACAGCAGCTAAAGCAGGTTACAATCAGGTCCTGTAAACATGCGCCGCCCACTGGCCTCACACACACACACACACACACACACACACTCTCTCTCTCTCTCTCTCTCTCTCTCTCACATGTACACGCACTCACTCACACACTCTCTCTATCTCTCTCTCTCTCTCACACACACACACACACCCACAAACACACAGGTAAATGGTGCGTAAAGTCAGTTCCTGCTGTAACTGCTCCCCACACACACACACACACACACACACACACACACTCTCTCTCTCACATGCACACACTCACACTCACTCTCTCTCTCTCTCTCTCTCTCTCTCTCTCACACACACACACACACACACACACACACACACACAGGTAAACGGTGCGTAAAGTCAGTTCCTGCTGTAACTGCTCCAGACACACTACACACAGGCGCGGCTGCGAAGCGACACACACCAGTCAATATTTGACACACACAGAGAATATGAAATATAATCTCTAACTGTCAATAACACTTGAGTGCAGATGTAAAGCAAACACAGTAACAGAGTCTCACTGTTTCTCCGGAACAACGTGAACATCAGCTGATACAGCACACACATATTATAATCTAAGAGCAATAAGTTATTGAAATAAGCTAATGTTCTCAATAAAATTCATTCTGAATTATCTCTGAACATTCAAAACATTCAGTCTATTAAATGATTTTAAAAAAAATTCAAGAACATTAAGTGAACATTCCATTTTATCATTCTTCAAACATTACATCTACATTTAATCATTTAGCAGACGCTTTTATCCAAAGCGACTTACAAATGAGGAGAGCAATAGAAGCTGTTAAACTAACAATAGGACAACAGTATGCAAGTGCTGTGACCTTTCCCAGTTCAGCCTAACACAGTAAATGGAATACATTTTTTTAATAAATAGATAGAGTAGAAAAGAAAAGAAACATTATGTGAATGTTACTTTTGAATGTTCTCTGAAACTAGTAACATTTAGAAAACTTTAGATGAACACCCAATTGAATGTTTCCGAAAAAAAACGCTCTATGAATGAGATAATGTTTTGTGCTGATGTTTTGAGAACATTATTAAAGACCAGATAACTTTGAATGAATGTTCTATTAACGTTACTGGAAGAACGTTTGTTCATAACCTTGCCAGAAAGTTAGCTAAAGCTCATAGAATGATCCCTGTGACGCAGTAGATGATCTGCATGAGGTGCGTTTCTGTCACACGTCACGTGATCTTCACACGTCACATGATGTGACGCGTCTGATCGACAGAAACGCACCTCATGCAGATAATCCACTGTGTTACAGTTTCACACGAATGACGGCAGTCGAGTCTTAGTCATTTCTCCCTGTCACAAGCCAACCCAGCAAACAGGTCTATGGCCTGATCAGCCCAGTTTTTGTTGTCTCTTGTGTTTGTGGTTTGTGTGTCTTGTTGGTTTTGTTTGGACAGATCGCCATGTGCTCCGCTGTCATTGTAGCATTCACCTCGCCCTCTTGTCATTTTATTAATCATTATCATTCACCGTGCTCACCTGTCATCGGTTAGCCTTTCTCATTATCTCCACTATTTATTCCTTGTGTGTTCGCTGTCTTGTGCCAGATTGTTATGCATGTACACTTATACTTGTTACGCTAGTCTTGTCAAGTTTAATCATGTTTGTGTCCTGTTTCCAGGCTCAAGCAGTTGGCAGTCAGGATGGCCTTGGGTGAGTTGGCTGGAGAGGAAGCGCAGCCCTTCTTGGTCTGGACGGATCATAAGAACCTCAAGTATGTCCGTTCAGCCAGGAGGTTGAGCTCACGCCAGGCTAGATGGGCAGGCTTTGGCCAGTTTAACTTCACTCTTTCGGACTTGTCCGGGGTCCAAGAATGTTAAGCCGAATGCCCTCTCTGGTCTGTTCGAGGCTCCCGGTGAGGAGGCGAAGCTATCCTTCCTAAGGGGGTGATGGTAGAGTCCCTCTCCTGGGACATCAAGAGGCGAGAGGAGGAGGCTAGTTGAAACCATCCTTAATAAGGAGGGTGGTGGCAGAGTCCCTTTCCTGGGACATTGAGAGGTGAGCGGAGTAGACCAGTCGAAGCCATCCTTCCTAAGGGGGTGGTGGTAGGGTCCCCCTCCTGGGACATTGAGAGGCGAGAGGAGGAGGCTAGTCGAAGCCATCCTTCCTAAGGGGGTGGTGGTAGAGTCCCTTTCCTGGGACATTGAGAGGGGAGAGGAGGAGGCTAGTTGAAGCCATCCTTCCTAAGGGGGTGGTGGTAGAGTCCCTTTCCTGGGACATTGAGAGGCGAGAGGAGGAGACTAGCTGAAGCCAACCTTCCTAAGGGGGTGGTGGTAGAGTCCCTTTCCTGGGACATCGAGAGGTGAGAGGAGGAGGCTAGCTGAAGCCATCCTTAATAAGGGGGTGATGGTAGAGTCCCTCTCCTGGGACATTGAGAGGTGAGAGGAGGAGACTAGTTGAAGCCATCCTTCCTAAGGAGGTGATGGTAGAGTCCCTCTCCTGGGACATTGAGAGGCGAGAGGAGGAGGCTAGTTGAAACCATCCTTAATAAGGGGGTGGTGGTAGATTCCCTTTCGTGGGACATTGAGAGGTGAGTGGAGGAGGCCGGTCGAAGTCATTCTTCCTAAGGGGGTGGTGGTAGGGTCCCTCTCCTGGGACATTGAGAGGCGAGAGGAGGAGGCTAGTCGAAGCCAACCTTCCTAAGGGGGTGGTGGTAGAGTCCCTTTCCTGGGACATCAAGAGGCGAGAGGAGGCGGATAGTCGAAGCCATCCTTCCTAAGGGGGTGGTGGTAGAGTCCCTTTCCTAGGACATTGAGAGGCGAGAGGAGGAGGCTAGTTGAAGGCATCCTTCCTAAGGTGGTGGTGGTAGATTCCCTTTCCTGGGACATTGAGAGGTGAGCGGAGGCTAGTCGAAGCCATTCTTCCTAAAGGGGTGGTGGTAGGGTACCTCTCCTGGGACATTGAGAGGCGAGAGGAGGAGGCTAGTCGAAGCCAACCTTCCTAAGGGGGTGGTGGTAGAGTCCCTTTCCTGGGACATAAAGAGGCGAGAGGAGGAGGCTAGTCGAAGCCATCCTTCTTAAGGGGTTGGTGGTAGAAGAGTCCCTTTCCTGGGACATTGAGAGGTGAGCGGAGGCTAGTCGAAGCCATCCTTCCTAAAGGGGTGGTGGTAGGGTCCCTCTCCTGGGACATCGAAAGGCGAGAGGAGGCTTGTCGAAGCCATCCTTCCTAAGGGAGTGGTGGTAGGGTACCTCTCCTGGGACATCGAGAGATGAGAGGAGGAGGCTAGTTGAAGCCATCCTTCCTAAGGGGGTGGTGGTAGAGTCCCTTTCCTGGGACATCAAGAGGCAAGAGGAGGAGGCTAGTTGAAGCCATCCTTAATAAGGGGGTGATGGTAGAGTCCTTAATAAGGGGGTAGTGGTAGGAGAAGGACTCTACCATCACCCCCTTAGGAGGGATTGCTTCGACCGGCCTCCTCTTCTCGCCTCTCGATGTCCCAGGAAAGGGACTCTACCACGGTGGTAGAGTCCCTTTCCTGGGACATCGAGAGGCGAGAGGAGGAGGCCGGTCGAAGCAATCCCTCCTAAGGGGGTGGTGGTAGAGTCCCTTTCCTGGGACATTGAGAGGTGACCGGAGGCTAGTCGAAGCCATCCTTCCTAAAGGGGTGGTGGTAGAGTCCCTCTCCTGGGACACTGAGAGGTGAGCGGAGGAGGCCGGTCGAAGCCATCTTCCTAAGGGGGTGGTGGTAGAGTCCCCCTCCTGGGACATTCAGAGGCGAGAGGAGGCTAGTTGAAGCCATCCTTCCTAAGGGGGTGGTGGTAAAGTCCCTTTCCTGGGACATTGAGAGGCGAGAGGAGGAGGCTAGTTGAAACCATCCTTAATAAGGGGGTGGTGGTAGAGTCCCTTTCCTGGGACATTGAGAGGCGAGAGGAGGCTAGTTGAAGCCATCCTTCCTAAGGGGGTGGTGGTAGAGTCCCTCTCCTGGGACATTGAGAGGCGAGAGGAGGCTAGTTGAAGCCATCCTTCCTAAGGGGGTGGTGGTAAGGTCCCTCTCCTGGGACATTGAGAGGCGAGAGGAGGCTAGTTGAAGCCATCCTTCCTAAGGGGTTGGTGGTAGAGTCCCTTTCCTGGGACATTGAGAGGCGAGAGGAGGAGGCTAGTTGAAGCCATCCTTCCAAAGGGGGTGGTGGTAGAGTCCCTCTCCTGGGACATTGAGAGGCAAGAGGAGGCTAGTTGAAGCCATCCTTCCTAAGGGGGTGGTGGTTGGGTCCCTCTCCTGGGACATCGAGAGGCGTGAGGAGGAGGCCGGTCGAGGGGTGGAAGTGTCTAACTCTGTCTAAACCCGTTTCCTTCACAGGAACCCGACGCTCCGGTCCCCTGGAGGAGAGCTGGGGGGGTCCTGGCCCGGACTTCTAGACGAACCAAGGCAGTAGCCAATCGACATCGGATCTCCCCACTTCTCTATGTGTGTGGTTTGTCTACCAAGAACCTGCCTTTCAAAGTAGCCTCTCGTAAATTGGCTCCAAGGTTCAATGGCCCATACCGAATCACCAAGGTTCTGAGTTCGGTGGTTATTAGGGTCATTTTTCCTCATAGTCTTGGTCAGATGCCGGGGCTGGGGCTTCCAGTATCTGGTGGACTGGGAGGGCTATGGTCCGGAGGAGAGGAGTTGGATTCCGGCTCTAGACATCTTGGATCAGATGTTGGTGGAGGACTTCCGCTGGCGCCAGCAAGCAGTCTGAGGTTTGTGTGTCCTTGTTGTCTTGGTGCACATGGTTTTGTTTTGACAGATCACCATATGCTCTGCTCTCATTGAGACATTCACCTTGCCCTCTTGTCATTCTATTAATCATTATCATCTTGTCATTATATTAATCATCATATTATTCACCGTGCTCACCTCAGACCACAAGTTCGATTTCAATGCGTGATTCAATCAGGCTACAGCATTTCGGAGAAAAAGGAGTTTTCCCAAAGCGTAATTTACAACGCAATACAAGTAAACAGTATCGATAGGGAACTGGCCACTTTGACTGTTCAGAAAACATTCAGAAATAAAGTTCGTAACACTTAATGGAAATTTAAGCAAAATATTCTTGGAACATAAGGGATTTTAATGATATTTTAGAACTCTAAAATATCTGAACATCATCTGTACTGTCAATCCCATAATGCCCCTTCTTCATCACAATAACTCTAACTCTGACTAACGTTTACGGGAGACAAACTAACTAACTAACTTAACTAAATTCTTTAGTATGTCAGACACTTTCAAGAGTGTAACTATATCCAAGTTTTATCCAATCAGCAGCGAATCATGATCAACTCATCTGAATGTTTCAGTGTTTGTTTGCAGGATTCACTTCAATCAGTCAAGAATCAGACGTCTTTACCTTCGGCACGACTGCGGGACGAATGCTGTTGATCAGAGAACATTCCAGCAGCTGCCCTTCCTAGGACACACACACACACACACACTGCGGTTACGGTTCATCAGCGCTCATCGGCACAGATTAATAATAATACACATTTCATCAAGGCAAAGTTCTGCTGACAGACCATTTTCTTTCAGAAATAGTTTAAACTGAATGTCAGTGACGGACTATATAAGCATCAAGTCAAGACAAAGTCAATCATATAAATTTATAAGCTTACAATTTTATTTTAAAACACATGATCTCAAAGTCTGAACAGAAACGATGGAGATCTGAGGA
>NC_137133.1:39512016-39524516 GCF_949319135.1 Squalius cephalus
TGTCAATCAAACACTTCACTGACGACAGCTGTCAATCATCACATCACTGAAATCAGCTGTCAATCAAACATCACTGAAATCAGCTGTCAATCAAACACTTCACTGAAATCAGCTGTCAATCAAACACATCACTGAAATCAGCTGTCAGTCAAACACATCACTGAAATCAGCTGTCAATCAAACATCACTGAAATCAGCTGTCAGTCAAACACATCACTGAAATCAGCTGTCAGTCAAACACATCACTGAAATCAGCTGTCAGTCAAACACATCACTGAAATCAGCTGTCAGTCAAACACATCACTGAAATCAGCTGTCAGTCAAACACATCACTGAAATCAGCTGTCAGTCAAACACATCACTGAAATCAGCTGTCAGTCAAACACATCACTGAAATCAGCTGTCAGTCAAACACATCACTGAAATCAGCTGTCAATCAAACATCACTGAAATCAACTTCTTTAGTTAGTAGAATGTCTGAAGTGGACTATTGAAATAAACTTAAGTACAACACACGAACCCTAGCCCTCACTCCACCAATACTCTAACGAGAGATAGTTGCACAGTTGCTTATAGTTGGCAGAATGACTAAAGTGGACTGTTGAAATAACGTGAAACACATTATTATTTATAAATGATTGACATGTTTCACGTCGAGCTGCACGCAACGTGACCGTTTGATAAAACGGAATAAAGATAAAGTAAATACTGAGTTCTCTGTGTGGTTTAGTGTGTGGGTTACAGTTACAGTATTTATAACTAGTTCAAAATAAAAAATAAATAATGGATTCTGTGGAATCGAACCATCTTGATAACGGAGTAAACGAGTGTGTGTGTGTGTGTGTGTGTGTGTGATCGAGAGAGACTGTGTGAGTATGTGTGTGTGATCGAGAGAGACTGTGTGAGTGTGTGTGTGTGTGTGTGTGTGTGTGTGTGTGTGTGTGTGTGTGTGTGTGATCGAGAGAGACTGTGTGTGTGTGTGATTGAGAGAGACTGTGTGTGTGTGTGTGTGTGTGTGTGTGTGTGTGTGTGTGTGTGTGTGTGTGATTGAGAGAGACTGTGTGTGTGTGTGCGTCTCACCTGACTAGTGCAAACAAACCCACCCTGGAAATGTTTGTCAGTGTCAAGTTAAACATTCAGACTAATACAACAGTAACCGGTTCTCAACACACACACACACACACACACACACACACACACACACACACACACACACACACACACACACACACACTTGCCTTACATGCAAACATCTGTCTGTTAAGCTTCATTTAATTAATACAATGTGTTTGGTTTATTTTGAATGAATATTTACATGGCAGCGTGTGTTCGTGTGTATGTTAGTTTGTTGTCACGTTAACATTAAAAATGACAGAATTAACTCTACGAAAATCAGTGCAGAACCGCATAGTACCATCCGACTTAGGAACAAGTATACAGGGAGAAGCCCAGCTAGAAAAACTAGGTTCAGCAATGTTATTTTCCAACATATATTTTACCTGGTCCTCCATTTGCTTTTGTTTGTCCGTATTTACCCGATAGAATCTCTGCTTTATTGGTTTCCCATCGACCACCTCAATGTCATGTTCTATCAGATGAGTGCACGTAGGCGAATCAGAAAATAAACAGGAAAACCGATGAATTAATTCTGTCAACTGCTCCGCACGTGCCACCGGCAAATGAGCAAACAGTTTTTCCAATTCAGCCAAAGTCTGCGAGTTATTAAAACCACCTATAGACATTTCTTCTACCTCATCCAATGTTTTTCTCAATGTCTCTACCGTCAGCTTTAACTGAACCTGCAGAGACCGCGACACATGCCGCATGAGCTTGAACTACGGAAGGAGGATCACTACACGCAGAAGGCTGAAGTACACCAGTAAAATAAGGTTTTAGTAAATTCACATGACAAAGCTGTGTACTTTTCCTACGTTCAGGAGTTGCAATAATGTAATTTTGCTCTGACACCTTCTTTACAACCGTATAGGGGCCTGCAAACTTTGCCTGAAACGGAGAACCAATTACGGGAAACAGAGCCAACACCTGGTCCCCTTGGCTAAACGTGCGTAACTCAGCATGCCTATCATACCACGATTTCATTTTCTCCTGAGATGACACCAAATTTGTTTTCGCTAACATTCCAGCTGTATAAAGGCGATGTCGAAACCCATTAACGAAATCTATCAGGTTTACAGGAGGTTCAACATCCTTATTTATCTGTAAGTTGACATGTATGACAAGTTTTAATATAAGCGGCAACATCCTTTTTTACACGAGGCCAAAAAAAATGCCTCAACACTCTGTCATACGTTTTATTAACGCCCGCATGCCCAGACTCATTATGTGCCACTTTCAGAACCGCCTCACGAAATCCTAATGGCAGCACAACCTGAAAAACAGGTTCCCCAAGGACTTTACCTTTATGATCAACCCACTTTCTCACTAACAAGGAGTTCTGGAGAAAATATCCGCTGGCACTATCCTCTATCTCAACGTCGGGTTTCACGAGTTGAAACAGCTTCAATAAAGAGGAATCCCCCTGTTGCTCTGAAACCAACTCACTGTAAGATACAGACAACGGAAAATCAGCCAAAGGCAAGTACATTCTTTTCAACGGCTTATTCCCACTAGATAGTGCGGTAGATTCCTCATCAATTTTTATGCGCGACATGGCACGCGTAACCGCACAAGCCGTAAAAACTTCAGGAAAATCCAACCCGTCTCCATCCAGCTCTTGACCTACCCAGCGTTTTTCCTCCACAGTCTCCAACGATGGAATATCGGACCAAACCCGATCACCTGCTAATTTGTTACCAAGAATAACAGTAACTCCTTCAATCGGCAACGCCGGACGCACAGCCAGTGCGGCCTCACCCTGAAACAGATCACAATCAAGCATCACTGTATGCAATGGCACATGCAAAACATTTAACCCCATTCCCCGAACTGGCACTAAACTACCCAATTCAGACTCCCGAGAAAAGGGCAGTACTTCGGCCAGAATAAAGGAGTCAAATGCTCCTGTGTCTCTCAGAATTTTTACAGGCACTTTTACAGTACTGCCTACCAAAGACACAAACCCTGTTCTAACAAAAGGCTGGTATGAATTCAGTACTGCAGAACACAAGGTTTTACTTTGTCCAGAAGTATTCTCATCGAGTGAATTTGCGTCAGATGAACGCACAGGCGCCGCTAAACCCGTACCTTTAGCTGAAGCTCCTGAAAAAAATTTAGGCTTAGATTTAAGCACATAACAGTCTGCTTTCCAATGACCCCGTTTATGACAATATTGACAAAATTTATCTGAGTCACGCAAACTATTTCTATTTTCTGACTGGAATCCTCTACTCTGGCGCAAACCAACATCAGACACATTAACATTTGGCATACTGTAACTTGGCTGGTACTCGTACAGATCAAATGTGCGTTTGTGCATTAACACATAATCGTCTGCAAGCATTGCCGCCTTGGTTGCAGTCTGTGCTTTTTGTTCACTAACATAGACTGCAACACGACTAGGAACCGAATTCTTAAATTGTTCCAAAACCATTAAGTTGCACAACCCCTCAAAATCACTGACTTCGGCAGCAGAACACCAACGGGAAAAATGCATTTGTAAATCACAAGCCAACTCCAGATAACTCTGTTTTTCACTTTTCTTCCAAGTTCTAAATTGTTGCCTGTAAAATTCTGGAACACGTTCATAAGCTTTTAACACTGCTGCCTTTACTTCTACATAATCCTGACTATCTTCCAAAGTTAAAGACGAATACGCCTCTTGTGCTTTACCTGTCAATACAGTCTGAAGCATTAATGCTCTGGCCGCATCTGGCCATTTACACGCATCGGCAATTCGTTCAAAAAGTACAAAAAAAGAATCTGGATCTCTTTCGCAAAATTTCGGTACAAGCCGCAAATTTCCTACGACATCTAAACCAGAAATACCCCTACTTGAGAAAGAAGTTGACTGCGCACACGAATCTGTACCAACTGCAACACCTTCCTTCTCCGTTTCCAGTCTAAATTCCAGCTCGAGCTTAGCCTGCATTGTTTCTAGGGGTGTGCATTGGCACTGCCCTCACGATTCGATTCGATTACGATTCACCAGGTAACGATTCGATTCAATTCGATTCTACGATGCATTGCGATGCATCAAAATTCTACTGCACACAACAAGGCAAAATTTTCATCAGTCATGAGGCAATACAAGCAGTCAGATATTGAACAACAGATTTTATTGGCTGCTATGTGTGTATTATCACTCTCCTGTATCTTTGACATAAATGTCATTAAATAAAATAAAATTGAATGGTACAGGGAATTGGATATGGCATTTTCAAACCTGAAAAAGAAAGCATAAATCACTGCTTTCAGTGCTTTGAATGAGAAATGTTTCTCTTCTCTCAGCTTGAGAACCATTTGAAATTAAATTTCAACTTTATTGTCCAACTCAAGGCCAGAAAATAAACAGTGTAGGGTGTAACGGTTCACAAAATTCATGGTTCGGTTCAATACGATACACTTGTGTCACGGTTCAGTACGTTTTCGATACAGCAAAAAGAAAGAAATGCCAGAGAAATTTCCTTGATTTTTTTTAAATTCTTTTTAATTAAAACTAACATCATAAAGTATGACATTTTTTTCTTTGAGCAATGATGGAGCTATAATTGACTCTTCTTAGGAGCATATAAAACAAAACATCTCCTTGGAAAAAATTTAATGTAATTTTTTGTGCTTATAAACAAATGTTTATTTTAGTTCAGATTAACATTTGAGGGCAGCAATGTTATTCATAATGTCGAAATAAATCAGACATACTTGAAAACATTATAGCCTGGATATAGTTCATCATGTCACAATGTTTCTTCCTGGTTTCCACGTCAGCGCTGTTTGATCCGTTAATAACGGAGAAATGTGAATGTTTCTCACTAGATCTCGCAGCGATGTTATTACTTTAGTGGCGAGTTCAAATGCTTTCTTTACTGGATCTCTTAGCGCTGTGTAGTATAAGATCGGCTCGCGCTGCGTTGGTCCAAACTGATAAACAGTCCGTCACGAGTAGCTCAGTTTCGTTCCGCTTACATTGCGTTTGCCATTTGATGTTGTGGTCGCGCCAGCGTCTACATTATGAGCGCGCTCGCGACGCGCTTACATTTGAAATAACCGTTCGGTTTGAAAATGCGTGCCTTGTACCGAACGGTTTAGTACGAATACGCGTACCGTTACACCCCTAAAACAGTGACATAATCGATTATGGCACTTTGCCGCATCGATGCTGAATCGTGCATGCCCCGCATTGCGATGCATCGCCGAATCGATTATTGTTGACACCACTAATTGTTTCCTGTCGCATTTTCTCCACTGCCAAATCCCTATCTATTTCGACCTTTACTTTGAATCTTTCGTGCTCAATTTGCATGCTAAGTAACTCTCTCTGCTGTTCAAATGTTAAATTTGAAGTCGACATAGGACGCAAAGAGAAAGACGGGCTTTCTGCCAAAACTCCCTTTTCTATTAAACTACTTCTTACAATCGCTTTCTGCCGCTCTTTAAGCATATTATTACTGATATCAATATCATAATGTTCAGCAATTTTAAGCAGTTGCTCTTTTGTACAGAGATCTAATACTTCTTCCGACGGAGATGCTATAAATTCCTCTACAGCCGACATTTTAACCGCGTGCGTAAAATCTATACAGACTAATGGCAATCAAATTACTACAAACCAGAGGTGGGTAGTAACGAAGTACATTTACTTGAGTATTTTTTTGGAAAAATTTTACTTTTAAGAGTAGATTTGAATGTGGGTACTTATTACTTTTACTCGAGTACATTTCTAATGAAAAAACTGTACTTTTACTTCGTTACGTTGGGCGACGTTCCTCTCGTTACTTTATTTTAATGCAATATGTGTTGTTAAATGCGTAAGATGCTATAACAAGAACAAGATGGCGCCGCGGATGGCTGCCTCGGTGTGGAGCTCTCCAGTCATTGTGTTGTTTTTGTTCGTTTGTTCTGCGTTTAGTCATTCTTTTCTTATCAGTTTCACCAAAGACGAACTTCTGGACATTAGGAAACACACACCAGACAAGTTTTTTACAGATTTTGATAACTCAGACGTTTTACTGGACATTCTCGTTGGAGGGGCAGCGGTGTTGTTAAAACGCGCGGTCAGACGCAAACGCGGGAAGCGCGCCGGCGCGCTGGTTAAACTCCGCGAGCGCGGCCTCCGCACTGCACTACCCAGTATTCATCTTGCGAATCTCCGATCTCTTCCTAACAAAATGGACGAACTTCTTCTCCTCACCCGCACTAACAAGGATTTTTTAAACTCCGCTGCTCTGTGCTTCACTGAAACCTGGCTGAGTGAAGCCATACCGGACAACGCATTACATCTGCCGGGCTTCCAGCTGTTCCGAGCGGATCGCATCGCGGAACTAACGGGGAAAACGAGAGGTGGTGGATTGTGTTTCTACATTAACGAAAGTTGGTGTTCAGATGTAACAACACTGAAGAAGATGTGCTCTCCTAATTTAGAGGCGCATTTCATAAACTGTAAACCTTTCTACTCGCCGCGGGAGTTTTCCTCATTCATTCTCGCGAATGTTTACATTCCTCCAGACGCGTGTGTGAGCGCGGCGCTACAACAGCTGGCTGAACATATAGCTGAAATGGAACAAAGGTACCCAGACTCTCTTTTAATCATTCTTGGGGATTTTAACAAAGCAAATCTCTCCCGTGAACTGCCAAAATACAGACAGCATGTTACATGTCCTACCAGAGACAGTAATATATTGGACCACTGTTACACCACGATAAAGAATGCGTATCACTCCGTCCCACGGGCAGCTTTGGGGCTCTCTGATCACTGTTTGGTTCATCTTATACCGACCTACAGGCAGAAACTGAAATCAGCTAAACCTGTAATAAGGACTGTAAAAAGATGGACCAACGAAGCAGAGCAGGATCTACAGGCCTGCTTCGATTGCACTGATTGGACTGTTTTTGAAGCTGCAGCCACCGATCTGGATGAGCTCACAGATACTGTAACATCATATATCAGTTTCTGTGAGGATACATGCATTCCTACCAGGACATTCTTATCATTCACTAATGATAAACCATGGTTTACTGGGAAACTCAAACAGCTTCGTCATGCCAAAGAAGATGCTTACAGAAGTGGGGATAAAATCTTGTACAACCAGGCCAGAAACAGACTGACAAAGGAGATCAGAGTTGCTAAAAAAAGCTACTCTGAAAAGCTGAAAAACCAGTTTTCAGCCAACGACCCGGCATCAGTCTGGAGAGGCCTGAGGAACATCACCAACTACAAATCACCATCCCCCCCATCTGTGGAGAATCAACAACTGGCTGACACTCTCAATGCATTCTATTGCAGGTTTGAGAAGCCCAGACTCACACCTCACACCCGCTCTGATGTGCACTTCACACATCCACCATCACCTCCTGCAACCCCTCTCCTCCCCCCTTCTGCCATCCAACCTGAGCTTAAGGTCTGCGTGGAGGACGTGAGCAGAGTCTTCAAAAAACAGAAGACTAGGAAAGCTTCAGGCCCAGACGGCATCTCATCTGCTTGTCTAAAAGCCTGTGCTGACCAACTGGCCCCAGTCTTCACGCAGATCTTCAACAGATCATTGGAGCAGTGTGAAGTTCCCTGCTGCTTCAAACGCTCCACTATCATCCCGGTTCCCAAAAAAACTAAAATCACTGGACTTAATGACTACAGACCTGTTGCTCTCACATCTGTGGTCATGAAGTCGTTTGAAAGACTGGTGTTGGCCTATCTGAAGGACATCACTGGACCCCTGCTGGATCCCTTTCAGTTTGCTTACAGAGCAAACAGGTCTGTGGATGATGCAGTCAACATGGGACTGCACTATATCCTGCAACATCTTGACAGACCTGGGACTTATGCACGGATCTTATTCGTGGACTTCAGTTCGGCCTTCAATACCATCATCCCTGATCTTCTCACAGCCAAACTGACTCAGCTCTCCATGCCATCCTCAATCTGTCAGTGGATCTCCAGCTTCCTGACGGACCGGCAGCAGCTAGTGAGACTGGGGAAACTCACATCCAGGACCCTCACCATCAGCACTGGCGCCCCCCAAGGGTGCGTTCTCTCCCCACTGCTCTTCTCCCTGTACACTAATGACTGCACTTCTAAAGACCCCTCTGTCAAGCTCCTGAAATTTGCAGACGACACCACTGTCATCGGTCTCATCCAAAATGGTGACGAGTCTGCTTACAGACTGGGGGTTGAACAGCTGGCTGCCTGGTGCAGCTATAACAACCTTGAGCTGAACACGCTCAAAACAGTGGAGATGACCGTGGACTTCAGGAGAAACACCCCAGCACTCCCCCCTCTCACCATCATGAACAGCACTGTGGAAGCAGTGGAGTCATTCAGGTTCCTGGGCTCTACCATCTCTCAGGACCTGAAGTGGGCAAATCACATTGACTCCATTGTGAAAAAGGCCCAGCAGAGACTGTACTTCCTTCGCCAGCTGAAGAAGTTCAATCTGCCACAGGAGCTGCTGATACAGTTCTACTCAGCCGTCATTGAGTCTGTTTTAAGCACTTACATCACTGTCTGGTTTGGTTCAGCTACCAAATCGGACATCAGGAGACTACAACGGACAGTCCGGACTGCAGAGAGGATTATTGGTGCCCCCCTGCCAACCCTCCAGGACCTGTACTCTTCCAGAGTGAGGAAGAGAGCAGGTAAAATCATCACAGACTCCACTCACCCTGGTCACCTCCTGTTTGAACTGTTACCGTCAGGACGGCGACACAGATCACTGGCCACAAGCACATCCAGGCACAGGAACAGTTTCTTTCCACAGGCCATTTCCCTTCTGAACACTTAACATGCCCCCAAGGCATATGCCTGTAAGTGCAATACTCCCACTGTCTAGTGCAATATTCTCTAACTCAGGTGATATTTATATCTATATTATTCATACTACTCAAAATACTGTAAATATGTTTAGAAATCTGTAACATGCGCTAGACTCCCACTGTCTAGTGCAATATTCTCTAACTCAGGTGATATTTATATTTATATTATTCATACTACTCAAAATACTGTAAATATGTTCATAATCTGTAAATGTTTATTCGGACTAAACCCAACTGTGACCCTACTTTTTTACTTTTATACTATTTTTATTTATTTTTTATATATTTTTATTCTTAGAATTTGTATTACTATGTTTCTTGTTGTATTTGTATTTGTATATGTGCACTGGAAGCTTCAGTACCAAGAAAAATTCCTTGTGGGTGCAAGCACACTTGGCAATAAAGCTCTTTCTGATTCTGATTCTGATTCTGATTCTGAAGTGCGATGTATCTTTTTTCTGGGCTTGAGCGATGCTCAATTCACAAATGAATCACTCTTTTGAGTCGATTCTGTTCAAAGACTTCATCAAACAAGTTGGCAGATCTGTCTAAATCGGTTCGCGAATCAGTTTGAATGATCTGTTCAGTTCCTGCACGCACTGAATCGTCTGAAACGATTTCAATTCACACTCGACTCGGAGTCGTAACAGGAAGATTTAAGAACATAAAGAGCGTTAGATGAAGTGGCAGTGGACCTACAGTACAGTCAAGTGAGAGCAAATCTTCCAATGCATCATATATTTGCCAGCGATGAAGATCTTTATTAGTTGAACATCTTCGTAAGCTGTCTGTGAATGAATGATTCCACAGGACGATATATTCGATTTCATTTCACTCAGGTAATACATTTTACAACCGAACAGATTATTACGCCATGATAGCACTACTAGAAAGTATGACATTACCCGTTTTTTGGACATATACATTAATTTATACATTAAATAAGCTACCATTGTTCACAGTTTATGAACACCCGCCATCCCGCGGTAGTGTGTGTGTGTGTGTGTGTGTGTTGCGCAGTGGCGTGCGAACTCGACTTGAAAACGAATGCCTTTGCCTGCCGTCGACACAGTTGAGTTAACCAGTTTAAACATGCTTGCAGAAATACAGTATACATTTGATTATATTTTGGAGAACCGACAGAAGAAGATCCGTCGATGTACCTTTTTTTTTTTTTTTTTTTTTTTTTGTGTTCAGATGTTCAGTAGCAGTCATGAGTGCGAGCACATGTGAAGAGTTTTGACTCTTGAATGCAACACTCTGCAGATTCACTTTATTTCGACATTGTCTAATAATCCAAATGTAGTTGTATAAGTTACTATTATACAAACCAAAGGACAGGCAATGATTTTCTTTTTCGGGCTACAGATTTTACTTTTTGTTGCAAAGAGAGCCAATCTACTTATGAAAACAATAGTCATTTAAATAAATAAAAAATCTAAATAATATCATTTTATATGTATGATGACTTCAGATGCAAAAGCCAATAAGTACCATCTGAAATTTTCTTCTAAAAGAGCATTTTTATCAAGCTTGTATGTTTATGTTCAGTTATTTTACTTAAATGGCAATGAAAAGTACCTATTAATTGTCATTAAAGTGAAATTACTGAACTTAAATATACGAGCTTGATAAATGCTTGTTTTAGAAGAAAGTTTCAGATGGCACTCAGAGGCTTTTGCATCTGAACTCTTCATATATATATATAGGCCTATATGATCCGAAGTAAGTTACTCGCTACTTGAGTAGTTTTTTCATTGGATACTTTTTTACTCTAACTCAAGTAACTATTAAGATTATTACTTTTACTTTTACTTTGAGTAAATATTTCTTTAAGTACTTGTACTTTTACTTGAGTACAGTTTTTGGGTACTCTACCCACCTCTGCTACAAACATACTAATAACAAAAAAGGTGCGCCCCTCTAACTACCTCAACCCCAAATTAACTACATAAACTCAACCCTAGTCTTCATGCGGCTACTTATGGTGGTTCCATTATGCACCAAACCCGATGGCAAGGAAAAGCAACCAGAAACTGCCGACTCTCCTAAATCCACGGAGTGCCCCCGAGACAACTGCTCTGTCCATTTTCACCGCAACACTACACCACCCCACCAGACGAAACCCAAAAGGGTAACGTCACTAAACCTACCAGAGACGCACCCCTTTGAAAACAAATAATTACAATTTAAAATAACCTACTTACCTAGACTTCCCGCACACCGGTCAAAATCAAAGTTCTCCTCCACTACCACCGCACCACGCGGTCAAATACTGGCGTGTGACATCACACCAGCGAAACTTCATTCACAAATAACCATAATATCCCGCCACTACACGATTTAATACGTAGCGAACAAAAAGAAAACAAACGGACGAGCCCCCATATTGTCATAACCCGGCTCGGAGTTTATGACAAAGAAGTAAAACAGAAACACTTAATAAAAAGATAACCAATTTATTTACCAAACATAACCAAAACTAAACACAAAATGCCGGCAATAACAAAAACATAAAGGAGAAGACACGCCGGGGGGAGAGAACCGCTCTCTCCCTCAAAGGCAGGAAGTAGGAAGCTTTTAACAGGACGTTAAACTCCAAACACAGGTGTCCTCCATTCACCCTCAGGATCGCAGCCCCGCCCTACTGAAACAAAGAATAACAAAGACAGGTATGCAGGCCGTCACATCTGTAAAGCCGCTCTGAAACACTCTGTGTTGTGAAAAGCGCTGTATAAATAAAGGAGACTTGACTTGAATGTATGACTTTCTTTATTCTACAAAAGAATATATGTATATAGAATATATATACACTTTGGTCGACTCTCGGTTGTTTTAAACTGCTTTATACATAAAGTGACACTGACACTGACATTAACTCTGCCAGTTCCTAAATCTGTCATCAACTGGTTCTGCTTCCACATACAGTATATCCTCATATTCACACACTTTACACGTTTATTTACACAACACTCACTCGAATCACCAAACGTATGATCGGCTGACGCTGAAACAATGAATAAATGAAGCCTCTGCTATTAAAGTGCTCCTATTATGCTTTTTCAAATATAGAGTGTAGAGTGTAATAAAGCTGTTTGTGAATGAAAAAGTTTCAGAGATAAACAGTTTTTTTGTCTCCTAAAAGAAAGAAATGATTCTGAACTGAAACGAGTCGTCAGTAATTCAGTCTGATGAACCTGTGTAGGTTTGTAACTAATTTGCATAATGTGGTCCTGATTGGCTGAACAGCGTCTCTTAGCCCCGCCCTCAAACACTGTAGTCAAGGCTGGATTAGTACCCCCAGGGGCCCCTGGGCACTGAAGCTCATGGGCCCCCCTCCCCTACCTGACAACCACACCCTCCAAAGGAACACACACACACACACACACACACACACACACACAGGTGGCCCACCAGGTGTGGGATTTAACATGCCAATCACTATTGATCAAAAGCTGAGTGACTAGTTCACAAGACAATGATCCAAAATAAATTTTTCTGAAAAGTAGGGCTGCACGATTTGGGGAAAATGTCATATTGTGATTATTGAGGTCAATATTGCGATATGCGATATAGTA
>NC_137133.1:39529516-39547016 GCF_949319135.1 Squalius cephalus
CGGTGTCATTTACCCATAAACCCCTGGGTTCCTACCCATAAACCCCTGCGCTGCAGCTGGTGTCGTCTACCCATAAACCCCTAGGCTCTTACCCATAAACCCCTGCGCTGCGGCCGGTGTCATTTACCCATAAACCCCTGCAATCTTTCCCATAAACCCCTGCGCTGCGGCCGGTGTCATTTACCCATAAACCCCTGGGCTCTTACCCATAAACCCCTGGGCTCTTACCCATAAACCCCTGCGCTGCAGCTGGTGTCGTTTACCCATAAACCCCTGTGCTGCGGCCGGTGTCGTTTACCCATAAACCCCTGTGCTGCGGCCGGTGTCGTTTACCCATAAACCCCTGGGCTCTTACCCATAAACCCCTGTGCTGCGGCCGGTGTCGTTTACCTATAAACCCCTGTGCTGCGGCCGGTGTCGTTTACCCATAAACCCCTGCGATCTTACCCATAAACCCCTGCGATCTTACCCATAAACCCCTGCACTGCGGCCGGTGTCATTTACCTATAAACCCCTGGTCTCTTACCCATAAACCCCTGCAATCTTACCCATAAACCCCTGTGCTGCGGCCGGTGTCGTTTACCCATAAACCCCTGGGTTCCTACCCATAAAACCCTGTGCTGTGGCCGGTGCCATTTACCCATAAACCCCTGTGCTGCAGCCGGTGTCGTTTACCTATAAACCCCTGTGCTGCAGCCGGTGTCGTTTACCCATAAACCCCTGCACTGCGGCCGGTGTCGTTTACCCATAAACCCCTGTGCTGCAGCCGGTGTCGTTTACCCATAAACCCCTGTGCTGCAGCCGGTGTCGTTTACCCATAAACCCCTGTGCTGCGGCCGGTGTCGTTTACCCATAAACCCCTGTGCTGCGGCCGGTGTCGTTTACCCATAAACCCCTGGGCTGCAGCCGGTGTCGTTTACCCATAAACCCCTGTGCTGCGGCCGGTGTCGTTTACCCATAAACCCCTGTGCTGCAGCCGGTGTCGTTTACCCATAAACCCCTGTGCTGCGGCCGGTGTCGTTTACCCATAAACCCCTGTGCTGCGGCCGGTGTCGTTTACCCATAAACCCCTGTGCTGCAGCCGGTGTCGTTTACCCATAAACCCCTGCACTGCGGCCAGTGTCGTTTACCCATAAACCCCTGTGCTGCAGCCGGTGTCGTTTACCCATAAACCCCTGTGCTGCAGCCGGTGTCGTTTACCCATAAACCCCTGTGCTGCAGCCGGTGTCGTTTACCCATAAACCCCTGTGCTGCGGCCGGTGTCGTTTACCCATAAACCCAGCCGGTGTCGTTTACCCATAAACCCCTGTGCTGCAGCCGGTGTCGTTTACCCATAAACCCCTGTGCTGCGGCCGGTGTCGTTTACCCATAAACCCCTGTGCTGCGGCCGGTGTCGTTTACCCATAAACCCCTGTGCTGCAGCCGGTGTCGTTTACCCATAAACCCCTGTGCTGCAGCCGGTGTCGTTTACCCATAAACCCCTGTGCTGCGGCCGGTGTCGTTTACCCATAAACCCCTGTGCTGCGGCCGGTGTCGTTTACCCATAAACCCCTGTGCTGCGGCCGGTGTCGTTTACCCATAAACCCCTGTGCTGCGGCCGGTGTCGTTTACCCATAAACCCCTGTGCTGCGGCCGGTGTCGTTTACCCATAAACCCCTGTGCTGCGGCCGGTGTCGTTTACCCATAAACCCCTGTGCTGCGGCCGGTGTCGTTTACCCATAAACCCCTGTGCTGCGGCCGGTGTCGTTTACCCATAAACCCCTGTGCTGCGGCCGGTGTCGTTTACCCATAAACCCCTGTGCTGCGGCCGGTGTCGTTTACCCATAAACCCCTGTGCTGCGGCCGGTGTCGTTTACCCATAAACCCCTGTGCTGCGGCCGGTGTCGTTTACCCATAAACCCCTGTGCTGCAGCCGGTGTCGTTTACCCATAAACCCCTGTGCTGCAGCCGGTGTCGTTTACCCATAAACCCCTGTGCTGCGGCCGGTGTCGTTTACCCATAAACCCCTGTGCTGCGGCCGGTGTCGTTTACCCATAAACCCCTGTGCTGCGGCCGGTGTCGTTTACCCATAAACCCCTGTGCTGCGGCCGGTGTCGTTTACCCATAAACCCCTGTGCTGCGGCCGGTGTCGTTTACCCATAAACCCCTGTGCTGCGGCCGGTGTCGTTTACCCATAAACCCCTGTGCTGCAGCCGGTGTCGTTTACCCATAAACCCCTGTGCTGCGGCCGGTGTCGTTTACCCATAAACCCCTGTGCTGCGGCCGGTGTCGTTTACCCATAAACCCCTGTGCTGCAGCCGGTGTCGTTTACCCATAAACCCCTGTGCTGCGGCCGGTGTCGTTTACCCATAAACCCCTGTGCTGCGGCCGGTGTCGTTTACCCATAAACCCCTGTGCTGCGGCCGGTGTCGTTTACCCATAAACCCCTGTGCTGCGGCCGGTGTCGTTTACCCATAAACCCCTGTGCTGCGGCCGGTGTCGTTTACCCATAAACCCCTGTGCTGCGGCCGGTGTCGTTTACCCATAAACCCCTGTGCTGCGGCCGGTGTCGTTTACCCATAAACCCCTGTGCTGCGGCCGGTGTCGTTTACCCATAAACCCCTGTGCTGCGGCCGGTGTCGTTTACCCATAAACCCCTGTGCTGCAGCCGGTGTCGTTTACCCATAAACCCCTGTGCTGCAGCCGGTGTCGTTTACCCATAAACCCCTGTGCTGCAGCCGGTGTCGTTTACCCATAAACCCCTGTGCTGCGGCCGGTGTCGTTTACCCATAAACCCCTGTGCTGCGGCCGGTGTCGTTTACCCATAAACCCCTGTGCTGCGGCCGGTGTCGTTTACCCATAAACCCCTGTGCTGCGGCCGGTGTCGTTTACCCATAAACCCCTGTGCTGCGGCCGGTGTCGTTTACCCATAAACCCCTGTGCTGCGGCCGGTGTCGTTTACCCATAAACCCCTGTGCTGCGGCCGGTGTCGTTTACCCATAAACCCCTGTGCTGCGGCCGGTGTCGTTTACCCATAAACCCCTGTGCTGCGGCCGGTGTCGTTTACCCATAAACCCCTGTGCTGCGGCCGGTGTCGTTTACCCATAAACCCCTGTGCTGCGGCCGGTGTCGTTTACCCATAAACCCCTGTGCTGCGGCCGGTGTCGTTTACCCATAAACCCCTGTGCTGCGGCCGGTGTCGTTTACCCATAAACCCCTGTGCTGCGGCCGGTGTCGTTTACCCATAAACCCCTGTGCTGCGGCCGGTGTCGTTTACCCATAAACCCCTGTGCTGCGGCCGGTGTCGTTTACCCATAAACCCCTGTGCTGCGGCCGGTGTCGTTTACCCATAAACCCCTGTGCTGCGGCCGGTGTCGTTTACCCATAAACCCCTGTGCTGCGGCCGGTGTCGTTTACCCATAAACCCCTGTGCTGCAGCCGGTGTCGTTTACCCATAAACCCCTGTGCTGCAGCCGGTGTCGTTTACCCATAAACCCCTGTGCTGCGGCCGGTGTCGTTTACCCATAAACCCCTGTGCTGCGGCCGGTGTCGTTTACCCATAAACCCCTGTGCTGCGGCCGGTGTCGTTTACCCATAAACCCCTGTGCTGCGGCCGGTGTCGTTTACCCATAAACCCCTGTGCTGCGGCCGGTGTCGTTTACCCATAAACCCCTGTGCTGCGGCCGGTGTCGTTTACCCATAAACCCCTGTGCTGCGGCCGGTGTCGTTTACGCATAAACCCCTGCAATCTTACCCATAAACCCCTGCGCTGCGGCCGGTGTCGTTTACCCATAAACCCCTGCGCTGCGGCCGGTGTCGTTTACCCATAAACCCCTGCAATCTTACCCATAAACCCCTGTGCTGCGGCCGGTGTCGTTTACCCATAAACCCCTGCGCTGCGGCCGGTGTCGTTTACCCATAAACCCCTGCAATCTTACCCATAAACCCCTGCGCTGCGGCCGGTGCCATTTACCCATAAACCCCTGCAAAATTCCCATAAACCCCTGCACTGCAGTCGGTGCCTATTACCCATAAACCCCTGCGATCTTACCCATAAACCCCTGTGCTGCGGCCGGTGCCGATTACCCATAAACCCCTGCGCTGCGGCCGGTGCCGATTAACCCATAAACCCCAGCAATCTTACCCATAAACCCCTGCGCTGCGGCCGGTGCCGATTACCCATAAACCCCTGCGCTGTGGCTGATGCCGATTACCCATAAACCCCTGCACTCACACAGACACCCAGCTAACAGGGAACGTTCTCTCAAAGTTATGAACAAAAGTTCTTCCAGTAACATTATTAGAGAGTGGTTTCAAAGTTATCTGGTCTTCTCAAAACATCAGCACAAAACATTATTTATACATCATTCATGGAGCGTTTTTTAACATTTCTAACATTGTTTAAATGTTTCTACTTGTTTCAGAACATTCAAAGAACATTCAAAAGTAACATTCACGTAATGTTTGAAGAATGATCCAAATCCTTTACGTTCACATAACCAAGAAAAATCTTTTTAAATACAAAAAACTTGAAGAGAACGGCAGTCCGCCACACTGTCACATGACCTCGTTACATCACATGACTGGACCCTGTTCACATCTCTGGCTTCTCAGAAGCAGAAGTCGTCATAAACTTCTATAATTGGTGAACGGGAGACCACAGCAAATATACGTTTTGTATTCACATTTGCTCCAATATCAAAAGAAAATATCCATGACAGCGTTCCTGTGGCTTTCCAAAAGAGGAAAACAAATATAGAGAGCTTGATTTCATTGGTCAGAAGAGAGAAAGTCAAATTAGCCGCCACTCCCTGTATTAGAAACACCTCGCTGATGATGGAAATATTGAAAATGTTACTAGATTTGTGATGTCTAGAACTGTGAAACGCACTGTGAAAACAGACTACAATAAAGTGTCATCTTGGTTATTACGTATTTTCAATCCAATTTTGTTATAAAACATTGTGTTGATCACACAACGAGTCAAGGAGGAGAATCACTTCCGGTTCACTGATCACACTGTCAAGCGCACTGCATTGTGGGATACGGTGTTAAATGTTTCCTGCACATCTACGGATGCTGTGACACAGGCGTCTCCAGCACACTGAGCCCTCGACTCACACACACCATCATAAAACTGATTTATTCTCACTTATTCAACATTTGAAATTAAATATCTTCTTTTACGGCGCTGCCGTCTGATTGGCTGATCACCCACACTCCTGATGGAGACAGAAGACAGACCCAGCTAATGAAGTCTGACGAGCTCGTTACAGTCGGGTTTAATTAGTTAAACTCAGTCTTACCAGGCCGAGGCTGAAGAAGAGCAGGCAAACGGATGAAGACAGAGCTCACTTTCTGCAAAACAGGAACACACACAGAGACGGAGTGAGAAACATCTGTGATCATGTCAGAAATAAAGATATTCTGCATTTTAAATTAGCATCATTTTGTGTAAATTATCAAAAATAATTTGCTCAATCACACGGTTCCATGATGTTTGCTGTGACATACTACAACATTCAGAGATAAAACTCATTAGCATATGCCCCGCCCACACCTGTTCAGTGTGAGCTACACCAATCACAACAGAGCTCATTTACATCAAACAGACAGAGAGCAGTAAATAATGGCGAACTCTAAATATAAATATGTGCTATAATGTACGACAGGCTTTACAGTAAAACATTCAGGAGCCGAAGCCAATCGACTCGTATTATCAATCTGTCCGAGATTAAAATAAAGCGTTATAAAACACGAATGATCCGGTTAAATCTCCTGATAAAGCCTGTGTTCTGTTCGTTCAGTCTGGCAGATCAACACAACGAGTGACGCTTATTTTTAGACTTTAAGCGGGAGCTATTTCAGGTAACATCAGGCGAGGCGACAAATATTCTCTTGATTAAAGCATCCGATAATCCCAGAGCGTCGATCCGTTCATAAACCTCACCGGAAACATGGACGCTTTCCCAGAAGATTCCAGAACAATATTGATCAGCGCTTGTAGAAATCTATGTAAATAAAGCGATGCTGAGACCTTCATCATCTGTCAATCATGGGATACAAGATCATCAGCACAGACGAATGTATATTATAATATACTAATTTATAGTTATATCTAATATAATCAAGCATTCTCACGAGAGAAACACAACTGGACTGACTGGAGACACACTTCCCGTATCAGAGGTCAAAGGTCGTGTGTCCAGTCAAACTCTTCAGTATTTCAGCACTGAATGGTAGGATGTAGTCTAGCGAGACTGATGACACACGGGCCGGGGGTGTGACGCTCTGATCCTCAAGAACCATCAAGATCAAACAATGGTCTAAATCCCAGTTGGTTCTCCCAAGGGTTTTCCTCCATTCTGTCCTGATGGAGTTTCGGTTCCTTCACTGTCGCCTTTGGCTTTTGTCTTACTCGGTCGGGGACATTTAATATTCATCAATGTTATTGATCTCCTGCACTGACACCATTATATGAGAACTGAGCTGAGCTGGACGATGACATCACGGTCTTCTCTAGAGCGGCTATATATATATATAACTGAACAAAATGAATAACTTTTTTATTACAGGAAAAATGAAACATCTCTGAGCTTACTGAAGCTGGACTGTGACGATATTTTCTTCCGGAAACAAACTTTATTTTCCTGTTATCTCTGTGAAGCTGCTTTGAAAGCGCTGTATAAATAAAGCTGACTTGACTTAAAGCCTGAACACACACACAGACTGTGTTTCTATTAGGTGTAGTGTGTGTACTATTCACTCGCCTGATCTCCTGACGCTGGTCATGTGACCCGCCCGAGGCTGCTGGGATGCGATCACATGACCGGCGTCCTCGGCTGACATGGTAATAATAGCGTTCAGAAGTCACGTTCTGAGTTATAGCACAAAGGTGGAAGGTTTAATTGGCAGTGTGGATTGTGCCGTGACTGAGATTAGAAAGAGCAGGAATAGCTCAACTCTATTTATATCCGTCGTCCAGGAACCGCTCGCAGGAGCAGTGCATGATGGGAGATCTGAGGTCGGATCACACATTCATTAGTGTCATTAATGCCACAATCATTTGTTAACAAACAAGTATTCATAGCTTCAATGAGCTCATTGTTTCTGCATTAAATTGTTACACTGTTTAATACACTTTTAGCTAACTGTGATTTTGTATATGTACATTTCTGAAATGCATAACTTAGACAGTTTCCTCTGATAACAGAACACTGTAAATTGTAATGAAGTGATGTGTACTGAGAAAAGCGCTATACAAATAAATGTGAATTTAATTAACAGTAAAAGTGTGACTGAAACTCTCCATTCCTCTCAACACTGATTCATCTGGAAATATTTAACGTTAAATTTCTTAAGAAAATATATCGCAACTAATGCTGTAAAATATACCTGGCCAGTTAATTACTGTAATAATTATAATAATAACTGCCGTTTATTTTCACACATGATAAAATTAGCATATAAACTATTTAAATTGCACCCAAGGCAGTTTCAAATGATACTTTTTCAATATATGAAGAGTTCAGATGCAAAAGCCTCTAAGTGCCATCTGAAATTTTCTTCTAGAATGATCATTTTTATCAAGCTCGTATATTTAAGTTCAGTAACTTCACTTAAATGACAATTAATAGGTAATCTTCATTGCCATTTAAGTGAAGTTACTGAACTTAAATATACGAGCTTGATAAAAATGGTCATTCTAGAAGAAAATTTCAGATGGCACTTAGAGGCTTTTGCATCTGAACTCTTCATATATATAAATGAACTAAATTAATAACTTTTCTACAACACAAATGAACCATCACTGAACTTACTTAAGCTGGACTGTGACGCTATTTTCTTCTGGAAACAAACTTTGTTGCATTATTTTCCTGTTATCTCTGTAAAGCTGCTTTAAAACACTCTGTATTGTAAAAAGCGCTGTATAAATAAAGGCTAATGATATAATTATGTTTCTACTCCAATTCATTGTTGTGACATAAACATTTAAACTGTGGGAGTCGTAAAAACTTATTATTCAAACACACATTAAACACTGAAGGACAGATCTAGTCAAATATAATGAACATGTAATCTAGTGCATGTGTGTCAGAAGCTCCTCTCTAGAGTTATTCTTCTGTAGAGTTTGTTCACTGAAAGGCTTTTCTGAGGTAAGTGTGACGTTACGTGACATCATTGTTCTCCCGCTGTTTTAGTGACGGGTGAAACACTGACTGATGGATTACATGAGACATGATTGATTTCAGGAAGTTGTTCTGAATCTTTCAACTTTCCTTCTGATGTTCATTGATGTTTATTTGCTGCTGTAACTAGTAGTAAAGAGGAAGAGATGATCGGTTCATCCATCACACACATTAAACACACACACACACACACACACACACACACACACACACACACACACACACACACACACACACACACACACTGATGAAACTCACAGGATTTGAAACAGACTTTGTTTCATATCAAAAGTATCAGAGATTACTGTGATTATTGGATGGCAGGAGCTACAGATGTTTAGTGAAGTTTTCTTCTCACATCCACTGAAAACAGCACTGAATAAATCCATCATGGATAAGAATCAATATCAGCTCATTAAAATGAGAATTGATTAAAATCATCAGATCTATATTCTCCGCCGCTTTGAGACCCAGCATTTCTAATCTCCGAACGACAGCAGACGAACATGAACGTCTTCATCTCTCAGCTCGAGATACAGGAGAATCAGTGAAAGTTAATGAACTGATGACATCGCCCGTATCTGATGGTCACGTCGTAAAGATCGTGTGTACGAGTTGAACGCACATGAACGCCTCCACAATGTTGTAAATACGCGCGGGAAGCTCGGGAGTTTACGAGTCAGTGAGAAACACCACAATACTCACAGGTTTAGCAGTGATGTTATCAGGCTTTTCTACTTACAGCGCAGATGATAACCCGCACACAATATGTGGCATTGTAATATAACAATATAATATGTAACGAGAAAGTTTGCAGTGGCTTCATAAATTAATTAAAAACTTAAAAACCAAAGCACACCTGATGCACATTTCTCTGTTCTTCATTTTCTAGAGTTTAAAGGGCCCCTATTTGAGGGCCCTATTGTGGATTTTTGAAAATGACCTTTCATGCTCTGAGTGAATGAAAACATCCTGCAAAGGGTTAAATCTGGAAGTGCACTGTTTATAAAGTTATTGTCTTTCAAAAGTAAGAGTCGACTCTGAGCCAATGAAATTAATTGTTTTTCAAACGAGTCATAAGCTGTTTCGTTGTGACGTCAAGACGAAACATTAGCATATTGCCCGCCCACTTATAGCGCACGCAGACTAGTGAGAACGACAGACGATCAGACTAGTGAGATCAGACTAGTGAGAACTCAGACGATCAGACTAGTGAGAACTCAGACTAGTGAGAACGACAGACGATCAGACTAGTGAGATCAGACTAGTGAGAACTCAGACGATCAGACTAGTGAGAACTCAGACTAGTGAGAACTCAGACGATCAGACTAGTGAGAACTCAGACTAGTGAGAACTCAGACGATCAGACTAGTGAGAACTCAGACTAGTGAGAACGACAGACGATCAGACTAGTGAGATCAGACTAGTGAGAACTCAGACTAGTGAGAACTCAGACTAGTGAGAACTCAGACTAGTGAGAACTCAGACTAGTTAGAACGACAGACGATCAGACTAGTGAGATCAGACTAGTGAGAACTCAGACTAGTGAGAACTCAGACTAGTGAGAACTCAGACTAGTGAGAACTCAGACTAGTTAGAACGACAGACGATCAGACTAGTGAGATCAGACTAGTGAGAACTCAGACGATCAGACTAGTGAGAACTCAGACTAGTGAGAACTCAGACTAGTGAGAACTCAGACTAGTGAGAACGACAGACGATCAGACTAGTGAGATCAGACTAGTGAGAACTCAGACTAGTGAGAACTCAGACTAGTGAGAACGACAGACGATCAGACTAGTGAGATCAGACTAGTGAGAACTCAGACTAGTGAGAACTCAGACTAGTTAGAACGACAGACGATCAGACTAGTGAGAACTCAGACTAGTGAGAACTCAGACTAGTGAGAACTCAGACTAGTGAGAACTCAGACTAGTGAGAACTCAGACTAGTGAGAACGACAGACGATCAGACTAGTGAGAACTCAGACTAGTGAGAACTCAGACTAGTGAGAACTCAGACTAGTGAGAACGACAGACGATCAGACTAGTGAGAACTCAGACTAGTGAGAACTCAGACTAGTGAGAACTCAGACTAGTGAGAACGACAGACGATCAGACTAGTGAGAACTCAGACTAGTGAGAACTCAGACTAGTGAGAACTCAGACTAGTGAGAACTCAGACTAGTGAGAACTCAGACTAGTGAGAACTCAGACTAGTGAGAACTCAGACTAGTGAGAACTCAGACTAGTGAGAACGACAGACGATCAGACTAGTGAGAACTCAGACAGACTAGTGAGAACTCAGACTAGTGAGAACTCAGACTAGTGAGAACTCAGACTAGTGAGAACTCAGACTAGTGAGAACTCAGACTAGTGAGAACTCAGACTAGTGAGAACTCAGACTAGTGAGAACTCAGACTAGTGAGAACGACAGACGATCAGACTAGTGAGAACTCAGACTAGTGAGAACTCAGACTAGTGAGAACTCAGACTAGTGAGAACTCAGACTAGTGAGAACTCAGACTAGTGAGAACTCAGACTAGTGAGAACGACAGACGATCTGCAGTAATAGACACAGTTATAGGTAATCGTGGCCCACAGCTGATCAGCAGAAGTATAATCTTAAACTTTTGCTGTGTTCCCTTTATTTCACTGACGACTGATTCTCAAATCTCAGAGTTCAGTGCAGGATTCACAAACCGCTTGCTCTTAAAGATGGAGTTCAAAATACTTAGTTTTGAGTTTTATATTGTGTAGGTCTCCTGCTAACTGGCTAACTCACGTTATCACTGTCTTACTGAAATACTTCTGCTGATCAGCTGTGGGCCACGATTACCTATAACTGTGTCTATTACTGCAGATCGTCTGTCGTTCTCACTAGTCTGAGGAAAGATTAAGCATGGAGCAAGATCTGTTTTACCAACGTTTATGTTCAGTCAGTCATTCACGCTAGAGCTTGGCTAATGTATACACTGTTATTGATACAGTTTCCACGTGTTCACTGATACAGTTTCCACGTGTTCACATAAATTAGTAAAATAATCGGTTGATGGACATGCACTGGTTAAAGCTGATGGTGAGGAATTACAATGGCAACATCTCATGTCCCTCAAACTGAGTAACATTAGTGTATCACTGAGAAACACTGAGTCCTGCTGGAGTCGTCCTGATGGAGGATCGGGTTCACTGAGAAACACTGAGTCCTGCTGGAGTCGTCCTGATGGAGGTTCGGGTTCACTGAGAAACACTGAGTCCTGCTGGAGTCGTCCTGATGGAGGTTCGGGTTCACTGAGAAACACTGAGTCCTGCTGGAGTCGTCCTGATGGAGGTTCGGGTTCACTGAGAAACACTGAGTCCTGCTGGAGTCGTCCTGATAGAGGTTCGGGTTCACTGAGAAACACTGAGTCCTGCTGGAGTCGTCCTGATGGAGGTTCGGGTTCACTGAGAAACACTGAGTCCTGCTGGAGTCGTCCTGATGGAGGTTCGGGTTCACTGAGAAACACTGAGTCCTGCTGGAGTCGTCCTGATGGAGGTTCGGGTTCACTGAGAAACACTGAGTCCTGCTGGAGTCGTCCTGATGGAGGTTCGGGTTCACTGAGAAACACTGAGTCCTGCTGGAGTCGTCCTGATGGAGGTTCGGGTTCACTGAGAAACACTGAGTCCTGCTGGAGTCGTCCTGATGGAGGTTCGGGTTCACTGAGAAACACTGAGTCCTGCTGGAGTCGTCCTGATGGAGGTTCGGGTTCACTGAGAAACACTGAGTCCTGCTGGAGTCGTCCTGATGGAGGTTCGGGTTCACTGAGAAACACTGAGTCCTGCTGGAGTCGTCCTGATGGAGGTTCGGGTTCACTGAGAAACACTGAGTCCTGCTGGAGTCGTCCTGATGGAGGTTCGGGTTCACTGAGAAACACTGAGTCCTGCTGGAGTCGTCCTGATGGAGGTTCGGGTTCACTGAGAAACACTGAGTCCTGCTGGAGTCGTCCTGATGGAGGTTCGGGTTCACTGAGAAACACTGAGTCCTGCTGGAGTCGTCCTGATAGAGGTTCGGGTTCACTGAGAAACACTGAGTCCTGCTGGAGTCGTCCTGATGGAGGTTCGGGTTCACTGAGAAACACTGAGTCCTGCTGGAGTCGTCCTGATGGAGGTTCGGGTTCACTGAGAAACACTGAGTCCTGCTGGAGTCGTCCTGATGGAGGTTCGGGTTCACTGAGAAACACTGAGTCCTGCTGGAGTCGTCCTGATGGAGGATCGGGTTCACTGAGAAACACTGAGTCCTGCTGGAGTCGTCCTGATGGAGATTCGGGTTCACTGAGAAACACTGAGTCCTGCTGGAGTCGTCCTGATGGAGGTTCGGGTTCACTGAGAAACACTGAGTCCTGCTGGAGTCGTCCTGATGGAGGTTCGGGTTCACTGAGAAACACTGAGTCCTGCTGGAGTCGTCCTGATGGAGGTTCGGGTTCACTGAGAAACACTGAGTCCTGCTGGAGTCGTCCTGATGGAGGTTCGGGTTCACTGAGAAACACTGAGTCCTGCTGGAGTCGTCCTGATGGAGGATCGGGTTCACTGAGAAACACTGAGTCCTGCTGGAGTCGCCCTGATGGAGATTCGGGTTCACTGAGAAACACTGAGTCCTGCTGGAGTCGTCCTGATGGAGGTTCGGGTTCACTGAGAAACACTGAGTCCTGCTGGAGTCGTCCTGATGGAGGTTCGGGTTCACTGAGAAACACTGAGTCCTGCTGGAGTCGTCCTGATGGAGGTTCGGGTTCACTGAGAAACACTGAGTCCTGCTGGAGTCGTCCTGATGGAGGTTCGGGTTCACTGAGAAACACTGAGTCCTGCTGGAGTCGTCCTGATGGAGGTTCGGGTTCACTGAGAAACACTGAGTCCTGCTGGAGTCGTCCTGATGGAGGTTCGGGTTCACTGAGAAACACTGAGTCCTGCTGGAGTCGTCCTGATGGAGGTTCGGGTTCACTGAGAAACACTGAGTCCTGCTGGAGTCGTCCTGATGGAGGATCGGGTTCACTGAGAAACACTGAGTCCTGCTGGAGTCGTCCTGATGGAGGTTCGGGTTCACTGAGAAACACTGAGTCCTGCTGGAGTCGTCCTGATGGAGGTTCGGGTTCACTGAGAAACACTGAGTCCTGCTGGAGTCGTCCTGATGGAGGTTCACTGAGAAACACTGAGTCCTGCTGGAGTCGTCCTGATGGAGGTTCGGGTTCACTGAGAAACACTGAGTCCTGCTGGAGTCGTCCTGATGGAGGTTCGGGTTCACTGAGAAACACTGAGTCCTGCTGGAGTCGTCCTGATGGAGGTTCGGGTTCACTGAGAAACACTGAGTCCTGCTGGAGTCGTCCTGATGGAGGATCGGGTTCACTGAGAAACACTGAGTCCTGCTGGAGTCGTCCTGATGGAGGTTCGGGTTCACTGAGAAACACTGAGTTCTGCTGGAGTCGTCCTGATGGAGGATCGGGTTCACTGAGAAACACTGAGTCCTGCTGGAGTCGTCCTGATGGAGGTTCGGGTTCACTGAGAAACACTGAGTCCTGCTGGAGTCGTCCTGATGGAGGTTCGGGTTCACTGAGAAACACTGAGTCCTGCTGGAGTCGTCCTGATGGAGGTTCGGGTTCACTGAGAAACACTGAGTCCTGCTGGAGTCGTCCTGATGGAGGTTCGGGTTCACTGAGAAACACTGAGTCCTGCTGGAGTCGTCCTGATGGAGGTTCGGGTTCACTGAGAAACACTGAGTCCTGCTGGAGTCGTCCTGATGGAGGTTCGGGTTCACTGAGAAACACTGAGTCCTGCTGGAGTCGTCCTGATGGAGGTTCGGGTTCACTGAGAAACACTGAGTCCTGCTGGAGTCGTCCTGATGGAGGTTCGGGTTCACTGAGAAACACTGAGTCCTGCTGGAGTCGTCCTGATGGAGGTTCAGGTTCACTGAGAAACACTGAGTCCTGCTGGAGTCGTCCTGATGGAGGTTCGGGTTCACTGAGAAACACTGAGTCCTGCTGGAGTCGTCCTGATGGAGGTTCGGGTTCACTGAGAAACACTGAGTCCTGCTGGAGTCGTCCTGATGGAGGTTCGGGTTCACTGAGAAACACTGAGTCCTGCTGGAGTCGTCCTGATGGAGGTTCGGGTTCACTGAGAAACACTGAGTACTGCTGGAGTCGTCCTGATGGAGGTTCAGGTTCACTGAGAAACACTGAGTCCTGCTGGAGTCGTCCTGATGGAGGTTCGGGTTCACTGAGAAACACTGAGTCCTGCTGGAGTCGTCCTGATGGAGGTTCGGGTTCACTGAGAAACACTGAGTCCTGCTGGAGTCGTCCTGATGGAGGTTCGGGTTCACTGAGAAACACTGAGTCCTGCTGGAGTCGTCCTGATGGAGGTTCGGGTTCACTGAGAAACACTGAGTCCTGCTGGAGTCGTCCTGATGGAGGATCGGGTTCACTGAGAAACACTGAGTCCTGCTGGAGTCGTCCTGATGGAGGTTCGGGTTCACTGAGAAACACTGAGTCCTGCTGGAGTCGTCCTGATGGAGGTTCGGGTTCACTGATGGAGGTTCGGGTTCACTGAGAAACACTGAGAAAGAACACCGCCATCTCCCTCCGCATGAGCAACAACTGGCAAGAACGAGCTCTGTGCGATGGGTTACACGTGTAGCTTGGGCAGTTTAAGGGACATTCTTAAAATAGTTGAACCACGACCCAACCGGCTAAACCAACACACTACAGCAACACTGTGTCGTGTGTGTGTGTGTGTGTGTGTGTGAAAACATACGTTAGAGGGAAGAATCGAGCACAACTCACCAGCGGTGTGGAAAGTGATTTAAGGAGCAAGCGACATCTCGGTCCCTGTGAAAACAAACACACAGAGAGACTGATGAGACAGAAGCACAGGAGTGTGTGTGTGTGTGTGTGTGTGTGTGTGTGTGTGTGTGTGTGTGTGTGTGACTGCAGAAAACAGTGCAATGAAAGCAAACGTCAACAACAACAGCCAGAAGCCTGTGACTCATTGTGTTTGCATCTGCCTAATTAAAAAATAATAGTGCATCTTTCTTTCCTACAGCACACACACACACGCGCGCACACACACACACACACACCAGAATAACAACACGACACGGGAAAGATGCGGGAAAGCACATCATTCTCCCTCAACTGTTGAAACGACCGACAGGAGCATCAGCCCCCGATTACGGTTTATGACAGTGATCTGTAAATCTGCATTAATACACCAATCTTTCATTCACCATATATATATATAAACACATATCAGTTCATCAACATGAGCATCGGTTTACGATATGCAAGCCTGACGCGAGCTCTTCGCGGTCACCATGAGTCTGATCAGTGTCAATGACCTGACGGCAATATTTCTGTGCAAAAGTGCAACATTTCCTTTTAAAATGATTTGATCAATTCAGGACATATACCCATAAACCTATTTAGTTTTAATTCATTTTCAGTTCATTTAAATAACAGGCATTATTTGGCACAACCGCAGTCTCCGGATGAACAGACGTGTTTTAATAAGAAAAAATTATAAATAAAATCATAATTTTATGTTTATGTTATTATATTTGATAATTATAGTTTTGGAGCTGTTGAGATGATGATGTCAGGAGGCACACCTGTAAACATGGCTCTTCTATGATGAATGATTACAAATCTCTATAGTACATTAGGCTGGGACACTTCCATGTCAGCTGGTGCAACCAATGTAAAACTTCTTGTATTTAAAAATTCTGTCAAACTTTCAAGCACAGACAAAAGCTAATACAGGCAAAGCTAATACAAGCTAATCCAAATATAATCATCCTGTTCAATGTGAGATTAGCTGCAAAAGTCAGGTGACGCAACTGCAATGAATGAAATAAAAAATGTATATAGTGTTCCGTTAAAGTTTCTGTGCATTTAATGTTTTAAACATTTTGATGAATAAAATTCTCAACTGACTATATATAATATGAAAAATTGTATTTACTTTTTTATATGTAATTGAAATGAAAAAGAAATCCATTATTCAGCATATTTCCTGTCATTATTAATATTGTCATGTGGTACAACCTTGTAAATTCTTGATTTAAACCAACAAATAAAATGTCAAAGTGAATAAATGGCTGAAAACTAGATTGTGAATATTTAATGTATAGAATGCATTTACTGGAATACTTGAACGATTATTTTTACTTTTATCTTTAAAAGTAAAATCGGATGCTAAAGATACTAAATACCCGGCCACTAGAATGCAATAATTATAAATTAATATGAACAAAATACACAACCACTAAATAATAATAATAATGTGTTAGACACTCTACGGGTTACTTTGCTAAGATTTCACAATAAAATTAGGAATGATATTTAACAATTGAAACACATTGTTCCTGCTCAAAATATGCATTACATCAATTTTGAAAATGTTTATTTTTAAAAAGACCTTTTTTGAAGCTTTATTTGTCATTAACCCATATGGATAATTGAGGCTGAAAACAGTGTTTAGAGCCGGATCTGCTCAGTCACACACACTAACCCTGCGCTGACGATCACACTGTAGAGAAAGAAGTACGAGTGACTCAATCAACTATCACACAATAACAACAACACAAGCTGACAGTTGAGTGCGCATGAGTCCTAATAACCCGAAAGCTGTCGGAATAACACGCGTACTAACCTGAAGAGAATCTCCAAACACCGCAGGGTTACAGCCGGGGTTTCACTCGACGAGCCACAGATCTGAGCATACACACACTGTTCCTGCGCGAGGAAACCGTCAGGAGGAACACGGCTCGCTCACACACACACACACACACACACACACCTCTGTTTATGACTGAACACACACACACACACACACACTCACGTGAACAGGTGTGACGCGCTCAGACTCTGACAGCAAACACACACACACACACACACACACACACACACGTCTTCAGATCGAGTGTGCTTTACTTCACTGATGTTTTACAGAGAGAGAGATAGTGTTAGCAGTTTAAGCATCGGCCGGCTTCACAAACTAGTTTGTTTTCCAGTAAAAGTAAATAATTCCTCGTGTGGATCTGGATCTGGATCTGGGTTTCACTGCCTGTGATCCTGTTGTTCATTTTTACATCATTGGTAATATTTCTATATTATCTACAACATTTACATTTATAGGACGATGCAAGGCTATAATTATAAATGTCTAATTGTGTCTGTAAATCTCAAGTAAAGCACTAAAGCTTCTTTTTTTTAGATTTTGCATCTTGAATATAGTGTATTTTGAAAACACAACACATTCTCAAAAACAAAATTACACTGCTATCAGATGCATCTAGTTTTAGTGTCCCAG
>NC_137133.1:39552016-39574516 GCF_949319135.1 Squalius cephalus
GTAATTAAAGAAAGCACCAAAGATGAATGGTGTCAAACACTATGATTGTGAAAGAGCTTGTGTGTGATCTGAGAGTCTCTGGCGCTGGTTTCCCTCAGGTCAGGTCTAGGACTCTCTAGGGCTGCCCTGACTAAAGATTTCTCTAGTCGACTAGTAGTCGTTCATTTAAGCAATTAGTCGACTAATCACGCGTTTATATTAATAATCCATAAATCATAATAATGTGCCTTTAATTGCCTATATAAAACACAGCGCAATCAGCACACACATGGACATATATGATAACGAGAAAAAAACATTTTAATAATTCATTGGTAATGTTTTCTGTGTTTTCGGCTGCAGAGATTAAGACGACGATGCCCACTCGTCATCTCCGCAGTGGTGGACGCGCTTATATGCTCATTTCAAATGGATTACATAATCAGAGAATATTTATTTTCCATTGGAATCTGTTCATTCAAATGTAGACATTTCAAGCTTTCTATAGATATATTTCTGATGTCTGTGAGTTTCAGTTCATTTATGTGATGCGCTCTAGCCTGGGTTTCCCCATGCTGCCTTGAGCGCAGCACGATTTTATTCACGCTGCTAGGCAGCCTGGATACCATGGACCAGATTTTCCCCTCAAAAAGGGAACCAATCACAGAACGGGGAGGGAGCAGCAAGACGATGACGACGTCTATGCGACACACCGAAGCAGTTTGTTTATATCTATGGATCCAACATGGCATCAGACGCGAAGTTACCTTTCGATGCAGCCTTAGATAGTGTTCTCAGTAGTTCTGTTACTGTCGCTCTACATACGTCATCTGGTATAATTGAAACGATTGGCTACGAGCTACGCACAGGCGCATTTGATAGACATTCGTAGCGCCCAATAAACGGCTCTGGGCATTCGTAAACCACGCCTCAAATACGAGAAAATGAACATGTGGTTCCCAGACCACATCTCAATGAGAAGAGGTCTGACATTAGCCAGGCTAGATGCGCTCAAGTTCAAGACCGAATCGACAGAAAGCACCATTATTTTACACAACGTTTTGTTGTTATTGTGAGTTTACAGAAATAAAAGTAGACCCTTTACTCTTATCTGTATGACCAAAAATGACTAACTATTTTAAGTTAAATGCAGTGATGTGTGTGTCATGCAGTAAACACACTCTCCACACAAACACTTGGATATGCGCCTAATAATAGCGCACATTTGTCTAGGCTAGCATTAGAGAGTGGACTTGTAAAGTTGCTGCTACTTACATGTTTCAAGTTATATTAGCCATATTTGATGACGATAAATGATCGATAGGCGAATGTTTGGATTTCCAGCCTTTGTGATTTCGTCAATTCCTGTAGAGGTTGTTTTTTCTGCTACTAATAAAATCTTAGTCTTCTAGTCGACTAACGGTTAGGGGGCAGCCCTAGTGCTGTCATGCACTGGTTTGAGGAGGTTTAGACAAGCAGGTACAAGAGAAGCCTGTATGTAACACTGTTTACCAACATCGAAAACTAAAGCAAACCTCAGCCAAGTATATTTGCACAACCCAGTTCCTCAAACCGGTTGAGCGCCGTCATCCCAAAGGTCTCCTTCTAGAAATCATATTTCCAGCATCTGAGTTCAACATGACAGGGCCAGATGGATCCGCACAAAGCTGACCCACTTATAGAGGACATCTGGTGTCCCCCTGCTGGCCGAGACACAGGCCCGGATTAAACCGCATCTCAGATCCGCTGGCACACGCAGAGACGCCCGAGTGTGTGTGTGACGCTAATCTGCGACTCCTGTCGACCTTTCCCACCTCACGTCTTTATCACCCGCGGCCGGTGCGGAGACAGAGGCCGAGACACACTCTGTCAGTTCAAAGCTAGACTAAAAACGCATCTCTTTGACCTAGCATACACATAGCACATTATAGACTTCTATAATTCACATAATACATTATAGACTTCTATAATTCAATGTTAGGCTGCATAGATCAGGTCAGCCGGAACCGGGAACACTTCCCATAAATCCTGATGTACTCGTTACATCATAAGAAGAATGGCGTCTACGCTAATGTTAGTCTTTCTGTTTATCCCGAGGTTAGCCTGCGCACATATATATTCAAACGCGCATACCTATAAACACATAATACACATGTGCACGCCGTCACTGTTTTCACAGATTCACATTTTTAAGTTTACGCAGAGATAATGTTTTTTCAAAAAAAAATTCAAACTTGCACCTTGGATCCTGTTTCAAAGTTTGCGCTCTCGAGCACCAAACACTGTTGTGTAAATGAACGTCCAGAACACATTAAAAGTTTCTGTTTCCTGTTAGAACGGTGTGTGTTAGCGCCCCCTAAGTTAATAACTAATGATCTTTACAACGGAAGTGAATCAATCAAGCTAACTCTATCTGGACAATAACTTTATTCTAGATCTGCTGTAAAGCCTAAACACTCTCTGTTACTGTAATCTCCTGTTATCACTGTAAAGCTGCTGTGAAACGGTCTATATTGTTAAAGCGCTGTATAAATGAAGATGACTTGACTTTTGGGGTTCGAGTGAACAGAATCGTTCTGTTCTGTCTTAACCTAATCAAGCATACAAGTAAAAAAAAATACCAAGCCGTTCTCACAGACTCTACGGCACAAACAGCGAGAAAAAACTCTGGATCTGTTTCCCTGTGAGCCATTCGATTCGCTCGAGTCATTTCAGCGCTTCCCTGTTTGAAACTATACAGCAGAAGTGTGGTGATATACAGAACACTGACAGATCCATTCCCACCAGCCGTCAGTGGAGCTGGACTGGGGATTCACACACCCACTTTAAGCCAGTCCAAATCCGATTATTTGTGTATCCGATTGGAATCTGATCTAAAATTATTGATGTCCACGCTGTGTATCGCAAGTGTATCAGATCCGATGTATGTGTATGCAGCTCGTTCGTTTTCTGGAATATCTGCATTGGTTTCTATGGCAGTGACGTTGCGTTGGTAGGGAAACGCCAAAAACAGCAACAACCGGAACAACTGCAACATGGAGGGGTTTGCAATTCAGATGTTGTCAAATTTTACACTATGTAAATGTGTATCCATGTGCTGGATTATGAGTCTTCTGAGGCAGCGTCTCCACCGGTTTATAAATATGTCTCCGTTATATTGTCATTTTCTGCTTGTCCGGCACTTTGGAAAAACACAGCATTTTTTCGGCATCAACTTTCAGCATTTTTCCTATAACAACGTCTAACGTTTACATTTTACGTGGCGTGAGAAAGTCCCATAAACAACGCGAAATCCGATCAGAGCGGTCAGACTGAAACGGATTTTCAGAAATGCATTTTAAATAGGATTTGAAACCACATATGAATGTAGCTTGAAACAGATTCGTAAAAATTGCATTTCATGTGATTTTTTGCTGTTCTAATTCTGTTTGGATTTCAATTGGATTTGCACAAAAATCGGATTTGGACTGACAGTCTGAACGTGCTACTTTCAAGTCAAGTCAAGTCACATTTATTTATATAACGCTTTTTACAATACAGAGTGTTTCAAAGCGGCTTTACAGAGATAACAGGAAAATAATGCAACAAAGTTTGTTTCTAGAAGAAAATAGCGTCACAGTCCAGCTTAAGTAAGTTCAGTGATGGTTCATTTCTGCTGTAAAAAAGTTATTAATTTACTTCATTTATTTGTATAGCAGCTCTGGAGAAGACCGTGATGTCATCGTCCAGCTCAGTTCAGTTCTCATATAATGGTGTCAATGCAGGAGATCAATAATATTGTTGAATATTAAATGTTAAATTTAATGTCCCCAAATGAGCAAGCCAAACGCCAATGGCAACAAAGGCGAAAAAGGCGACAGTGATCTGAGAAACTCCTCAAACTCCAGCGGTTCGCCCCCGTTTCACCTAAAGAGGCCTGGAGATGAAAGCACGGCCCATTCTAGTTCTGTTCCCTCCCGACTCAGTTAAATATGTCTTTCCTCAAAAGACTCGTCATCTGTCAACAATCCACACACACTCTCACGTCCAATCCACACACACTCTCTTAAAGCGCTGAGGGAGGAGAATGACCTTCATCCACATCTGTCCTAATTCTGCTCCGCCATCGAGGGATCGAGCTTATGAAATCTAGATGAAATGTTCCCGTTTCGCACTCGTCATGTAACCGTGTGTGTGTGTGTGTGTTCACGAATGGTTTAAACTCTAAAGTGAGACTGCCCAGCAAGCAATTTTGCGTTTAAAAGACGTCTAATAGCCGTCCAAACACAGCCCTGACGGCTAGGCTAAAACAAGGCAAAACTTGGGCTGTCAGTGAAAATTGAATAGACGTCTCACCAGAGCCCAAGATTAGACTAGTCATCAATTAGCTAACAAAGAAATGAAAGGAGTGAAGAAATGAAACCAAACACCTTATAATCACTGTTTACTTTGCTTACATGATGAAAGATACATCTTACATCTCGCAAGTTATTCTGGCAAAAGCGACATGTAACCAAATTTAAGGTTATTTTGGCTACAAGTGTGTTACTCTTAGCCGGACTATATCGGGTCTATAGTAAACCTACTCATAGCCGGACTATATCGGGTCTATGGTTAACCTACTCATAGCTGGACTATATCGGGTCTATAGTTAACCTACTCATAGCTGGACTATATCGGGTCTATAGTTAACCTACTCATAGCTGGACTATATCGGGTCTATAGTTAACCTACTCATAGCCGGACTATATCGGGTCTATAGTAAACCTACTCATAGCCGGACTATATCGGGTCTATAGTAAACCTACTCATAGCTGGACTATATCGGGTCTATAGTTAACCTACTCATAGCCGGACTATATCGGGTCTATAGTTAACCTACTCATAGCTGGACTATATCGGGTCTATAGTTAACCTACTCATAGCCGGACTATATCGGGTCTATAGTTAACCTACTCATAGCTGGACAATATCGGGTCTATAGTTAATCTAATCATGGCCGGACTATATCGGGTCTATAGTTAACCTACTCTTAGCTGGACTATATCGGGTCTATAGTTAACCTACTCATAGCTGGACTATATCGGGTCTATAGTTAACCTACTCATAGCCGGACTATATCGGGTCTATAGTTAACCTACTCATAGCTGGACTATATCGGGTCTATAGTTAATCTAATCATGGCCGGACTATATCGGGTCTATAGTTAACCTACTCATAGCTGGACTATATCGGGTCTATAGTTAACCTACTCATAGCCGGACTATATCGGGTCTATAGTAAACCTACTCATAGCCGGACTATATCGGGTCTATAGTAAACCTACTCATAGCCAGACTATATCAGGTCTATAGTTAACCTACTCATAGCCGGACTATATCGGGTCTATAGTAAACCTACTCATAGCCGGACTATATCGGGTCTATAGTAAACCTACTCATAGCCAGACTATATCAGGTCTATAGTTAACCTACTCATAGCCGGACTATATCGGGTCTATAGTAAACCTACTCATAGCCGGACTATATCGGGTCTATAGTAAACCTACTCATAGCCAGACTATATCAGGTCTATAGTTAACCTACTCATAGCTGGACTATATCGGGTCTATAGTTAACCTACTCATAGCTGGACTATATCGGGTCTATAGTTAATCTAATCATGGCCGGACTATATCGGGTCTATAGTTAACCTACTCATAGCTGGACTATATCGGGTCTATAGTTAACCTACTCATAGCCGGACTATATCGGGTCTATAGTAAACCTACTCATAGCCGGACTATATCGGGTCTATAGTAAACCTACTCATAGCCAGACTATATCAGGTCTATAGTTAACCTACTCATAGCTGGACTATATCGGGTCTATAGTTAATCTAATCATGGCCGGACTATATCGGGTCTATAGTTAACCTACTCATAGCTGGACTATATCGGGTCTATAGTTAACCTACTCATAGCCGGACTATATCGGGTCTATAGTAAACCTACTCATAGCCGGACTATATCGGGTCTATAGTAAACCTACTCATAGCCAGACTATATCAGGTCTATAGTTAACCTACTCATAGCCGGACTATATCGGGTCTATAGTAAACCTACTCATAGCCGGACTATATCGGGTCTATAGTAAACCTACTCATAGCCAGACTATATCAGGTCTATAGTTAACCTACTCATAGCCGGACTATATCAGGTCTATAGTTAACCTACTCATAGCTGGACTATATCGGGTCTATAGTTAATCTAATCATGACCGGACTATATCGGGTCTATAGTTAACCTACTCATAGCTGGACTATATCGGGTCTATAGTTAACCTACTCATAGCTGGACTATATCGGGTCTATAGTTAACCTACTCATAGCCGGACTATATCGGGTCTATAGTTAACCTACTCATAGCTGGACTATATCGGGTCTATAGTTAACCTACTCATAACCGGACTATATCGGGTCTATAGTTAACCTACTCATGGCTGGACTATATCGGGTCTATAGTTAACCTACTCATAACCGGACTATATCGGGTCTATAGTTAACCTACTCATGGCTGGACTATATCGAGTCTATAGTTAACCTACTCATAGCTGGACTATAGTTAACCTACTCATAGCTGGACTATATCGGGTCTATAGTTAACCTACTCATGGCTGGACTATATCGAGTCTATAGTTAACCTACTCATAGCTGGACTATAGTTAACCTACTCATAACCGGACTATATCGGGTCTATAGTTAACCTACTCATGGCTGGACTATATCGAGTCTATAGTTAACCTACTCATAGCTGGACTATAGTTAACCTACTCATAGCTGGACTATATCGGGTCTATAGTTAACCTACTCATGGCTGGACTATATCGAGTCTATAGTTAACCTACTCATAGCTGGACTATAGTTAACCTACTCATAACCGGACTATATCGGGTCTATAGTTAACCTACTCATGGCTGGACTATATCGAGTCTATAGTTAACCTACTCATAGCTGGACTATAGTTAACCTACTCATAGCTGGACTATATCGGGTCTATAGTTACCTACTATAGTACCTATACCTACTATAGTACCTATAGTTACTCATAGCTGGACTATAGTTAACCTACTCATAGCTGGACTATATCTATAGCTGGACTATATCTATAGTTAACCTACTCATAGCCAGACTATATCGGGTCTATAGTTAACCTACTCATAGCTGGACTATATCGGGTCTTTTGCTGGGTGGAGACCTCAGCATCTGATGCATGGAATCAAAGCATTGAGTGTATTCTGGTGTAAAGAGCTCTGTTTGTGCTCCTCGGGTTTCTATCGAGTGACAGAAGTTCCCCTGGCGAGAATCAGGAGGACCGTGTGAATTATTAATGAAGAGCCGCTCATCAAACACACGCGTGTGCCAGAGAGAGTTAGCGGGAGACTCAATCTGCTCCATCTGTCTCTCGCTCTACACACACAAACATTACAGGATCTTTGACACTAGCATGACTGAAATACCACAGCGTGTTTTTAACATTACGCTGTTATTAATAGTTAATTTAGAAATGAAAATACTCTGTCTTCTCAGATCACGTGCTGTTGTCCAGTGTAAGTAAGGAATGATGTATATCCATCTGGGTGTTATTGCAAAGTAAAGTCTTGATCAGCCTTAAAGGGGTGCGTGTAGCGTTTATAAACTGGGACATGAAATACTGATATGAGAAGAAACCCGGTAACACTTTACAGTAAGGTTCATTAGGTAACATTAGTTAATGTATTTACTAACATGAACTAACAATGAGCAATACATTTGTTACTGTATTAGTTCATATTTGTTAATGTTAGTGAATAAAAAATCTAGCTGTTTGTTCATGTTAGTTCCCAGCGCATTAACTAATGTTAACAAATACAACCTTTGATTTTAATAATGTATTAGTAAATGTTGAAATTAACATTAACTAAGATTAATAAATGCTGAAGAAGTATTGTTCATTCTTAATTCATATAACTAAGGTAGTTAATTATTGTTAACTAACAAATCTTATTGTAAAGTGTTACCAGAAAACGTTTTAAAATTATTATCTTATAACCCATTACAGTGTGCAAAACAATCATTCTAGCAACAAGGCGAACACAATATTACCATAGGCCTGTTAAAACTGGAGTCCTCTGGGTTTATTTTACAGTAAATACAGTCGATAACTGAGGCTGCGTTTGAATAAAACAAGAGAGACATGAAAGAAGTGTCTCAGATACCTGGAGCATAGTGTTGCTATTGACGACGGTCATTATTGACGAATAATTGACCTCGGAATGTCACGACTGACCAATCAGAATCAAGCATTTCAGAGAGTCATGTAATAAGATTTTTTTTCCCTATAATACATAAAACACAACAAAACTATCATCATTTGCTGAATAGAGAACAAGATTTGTGAGATGGTTGAAATATTACTGTCAGTATCACGACACATCAATAAAGAGAATCCTGCTATAAACGAATAAAGCACTGAGAAACCATCATTATTCCAGGAGTTTCCCTGTTCTCCGCGCGTCCTGAGGCTATTACAGGGTTAATAGTGGGATGAGTGTTGCCATGACGACGGCACAGATCTGTGTTTGTGAAGTCACAGGACTGTTCAGTGTGTGTGGCCGATAGCTTCATTCAACATCAGCGTCTGCCACTGTCACACGACAACAAGTGTACAAACACCTCAGAAACAGCACAAAATCAGTGTCCCAAAATACACACTGTACATTATTCCAGACCTTCTCATCTCTGGCCCTCGAGCTCAGCTCAAACCCTCTGCCTGTGACTCTTTATTAACTCGTTCAGGTGTGTTTGATCAGGACTGGAGCTGAACACCTGCAGTGTGCACTTACACGCTTATTCTGTGTACAATACTCTTATTCTGTGCACTATACACTTATTCTGTGCACTACATTCTTATTCTGTGCACTATACTCATATCCTTATTATGTGCACTATACTCTTATTCTGTGCACTACATTCTTATTATGTGCACTATACTCATATCCTTATTATGTGCACTATACTCTTATTCTGTGCACTACACTCTTATTATGTGCACTACACTCTTATTATGTGCACTATACTCTTATTATGTGCACTATACTCTTATTCTGTGAACTATACTCTTATTTTTATTATGTGCACTATACTCTTATTCTGTGCACTATACACTTATTCTGTGCACTATACTCTTATTATGTGCACTACACTCTTATTATGTGCACTATACTCTTATTCTGTGAACTATACTCTTATTCTGTGCACTACACTCTTATTATGTGCACTACACTCTTATTATGTGCACTATACTCTTATTCTGTGAACTATACTCTTATTTTTATTATGTGCACTATACTCTTATTCTGTGCACTATACACTTATTCTGTGCACTATACTCTTATTATGTGCACTACACTCTTATTATGTGCACTATACTCTTATTCTGTGAACTATACTCTTATTTTTATTATGTGCACTACACTCTTATTATGTGCACTACACTCTTATTCTGTGCACTATACACTTATTCTGTGCACTATACTCTTATTATGTGCACTATACTCTTATTATGTGCACTACACTCTTATTATGTGCACTATACTCTTATTCTGTGAACTATACTCTTATTTTTATTATGTGCACTACACTCTTATTATGTGCACTACACTCTTATTCTGTGCACTATACACTTATTCTGTGAACTATACTCTTATTATGTGCACTATACTCATATTCTGTGCACTATACTCTTATTATGTGCACTATACTCTTATTATGTGCACTGTATACTCTTATTATGTGCACTATACTCTTATTCTGAGCACTATACTCTTATTATGTGCACTATACTCTTATTATGTGCACTATACTCTTATTCTGTACACTATACACTTATTCTGTGAACTATACTCTTATTATGTGCACTATACTCTTATTCTGTGCACTACATTCTTATTTTGTGCACTATACACTTATTCTGTGCACTATACTCTTATTCTGTGCACTATACTCTTATTATGTGCACTATACACTTATTCTGTGCACTATACTCTTATTCTGTGCACTATACTCTTATTCTGTGCACTATACTCTTATTATGTGCACTATACACTTATTCTGTGCACTATACTCTTATTCTGTGCACTATACTCTTATTCTGTGCACTATACTCTTATTATGTGCACTATACACTTATTATGTGCACTATACTCTTATTCTGTACACTATACACTTATTCTGTGAACTATACTCTTATTATGTGCACTATACTCTTATTCTGTGCACTACATTCTTATTTTGTGCACTATACACTTATTCTGTGCACTATACTCTTATTCTGTGCACTATACTCTTATTCTGTGCACTATACTCTTATTATGTGCACTATACACTTATTCTGTGCACTATACTCTTATTCTGTGCACTATACTCTTATTATGTGCACTATACACTTATTCTGTGCACTATATTCTTATTCTGTACACTATACACTTATTCTGTACACTATACACTTATTCTGTGCACTATACACTTATTATGTGCACTATACACTTATTCTGTGCACTATACTCTTATTCTGTACACTATACACTTATTCTGTGCACTATACACTTATTCTGTGCACTATACTCTTATTCTGTGCACTATACTCTTATTATGTGCACTATACACTTATTCTGTGCACTATATTCTTATTCTGTACACTATACACTTATTCTGTGCACTATACACTTATTCTGTGCACTATACTCATATTATTATTCTGTGCACTATACTCTTATTCTGTGCACTATACTCTTATTCTGTGCACTATACTCATATTCTGTGCACTATACTCTTATTCTGTGCACTATACTCTTATTCTGTGCACTATACTCTTATTATGTGCACTATACACTTATTCTGTGCACTATATTCTTATTCTGTACACTATACACTTATTCTGTGCACTATACACTTATTCTGTGCACTATACTCATATTATTATTCTGTGCACTATACTCTTATTCTGTGCACTATACTCATATTCTGTGCACTATAGTCTTATTCTGTGCACTATACTCTTATTCTGTGCACTATACTCTTATTCTGTGCACTATACTCTTATTCTGTACACTATACACTTATTCTGTGCACTATACTCTTATTCTGTGCACTATACTCTTATTCTGTGCACTATACTCTTATTCTGTGCACTATACACTTATTCTGTGCACTATACACTTATTCTGTGCACTATACACTTATTCTGTGCACTATACACTTATTCTGTGCACTATACTCATATTATTATTCTGTGCACTATACTCTTATTCTGTGCACTATACTCATATTCTGTGCACTATAGTCTTATTCTGTGCACTATACTCTTATTCTGTGCACTATACTCTTATTATAGTGCACTACACTCTTATTCTGTGCACTATACACTTATTCTGTGCACTATACTCTTATTCTGTGCACAATACTCTTATTATGTGCACTATACTCTTATTCTGTGCACTATACTCTTATTATAGTGCACTACACTCTTATTCTGTGCACTATAGTCTTATTCTGTGCACTATACTCTTATTCTGTGCACTATACTCTTATTATAGTGCACTACACTCTTATTCTGTGCACTATACACTTATTCTGTGCACTATACTCTTATTCTGTGCACAATACTCTTATTCTGTGCACTATACTCTTATTCTGTGCACTATACTCTTATTATAGTGCACTACACTCTTATTCTGTGCACTATACACTTATTCTGTGCACTATACTCTTATTCTGTGCACAATACTCTTATTCTGTGCACTACACTCTTATTCTGTGCACTATACACTTATTCTGTGCACTATACTCATATTCTGTGCACTATAGTCTTATTCTGTGCACTATACTCTTATTCTGTGCACTATACTCTTATTATAGTGCACTACACTCTTATTCTGTGCACTATACACTTATTCTGTGCACTATACTCTTATTCTGTGCACAATACTCTTATTATGTGCACTATACTCTTATTATGTGCACTATACTCTTATTCTGTGAACTATACTCTTCTTCTGTGCACTATACTCTTATTCTGTGCACTATACTCATATTCTGTGCACTATACTCTTATTCTGTGCACTACATTCTTATTCTGTGCACTATACTCTAATTCTGTGCACTACATTCTTATTCTGTGCACTATACTCTTATTCTGTGCACTATACTCTTATTCTGTGCACTATACTCTTATTCTGTGCACTATACTCTATACACTTATTCTGAGCACTATACTCTTATTCTTATTATGTGCACTATACTCATATTCTGTGCACTATACTCTTATTATGTGCACTATACTCTTATTCTGTGCACTATACACTTATTCTGTGCACTATACTCTTATTCTGTGCACTATACACTTATTCTGTGCACTATACACTTATTCTGTGCACTATACTCTTATTCTGTGCACTATACTCTTATTCTGAGCACTATACTCTTATTCTTATTATGTGCACTATACTCATATTCTGTGCACTATACTCTTATTATGTGCACTATACTCTTATTCTGTGCACTATACACTTATTCTGTGCACTATACTCTTATTCTGTGCACTATATTCTTATTCTGTGCACAATACTCTTATTCTGTGCACTATACTCTTATTCTGTGCACTATACTCTTATTCTGTGCACTATACACTTATTCTGTGCACTATACTCTTATTCTGTGCACTATACACTTATTCTGTGCACTATACACTTATTCTGTGCACTATACTCTTATTCTGTGCACTATACACTTATTCTGAGCACTATACTCTTATTCTTATTATGTGCACTATACTCATATTCTGTGCACTATACTCTTATTATGTGCACTATACTCTTATTCTGTGCACTATACACTTATTCTGTGCACTATACTCTTATTCTGTGCACTATATTCTTATTCTGTGCACAATACTCTTATTCTGTGCACTACATTCTTATTCTGTGCACAATACTCTTATTCTGTGCACTATACTCTTATTCTGTGCACTATACTCTATACACTTATTCTGAGCACTATACTCTTATTCTTATTATGTGCACTATACTCATATTCTGTGCACTACATTCTTATTATGTGCACTATACTCTTATTCTGTGCACTATACACTTATTCTGTGCACTATACTCTTATTCTGTGCACTATATTCTTATTCTGTGCACAATACTCTTATTCTGTGCACTACATTCTTATTCTGTGCACTATACTCTAATTCTGTGCACTACATTCTTATTCTGTGCACTATACTCTTATTCTGTGCACTATACTCTTATTCTGTGCACTATACTCTTATTCTGTGCACTATACTCTATACACTTATTCTGAGCACTATACTCTTATTCTTATTATGTGCACTATACTCATATTCTGTGCACTACATTCTTATTATGTGCACTATACTCTTATTCTGTGCACTATACACTTATTCTGTGCACTATACTCAGTGCCGTCGCAGGTGGGGTGCGAGGCCCTGTGCGAACTTGAAATGTGAGGCCCTGCTCTTTGATGTGGATGCTCAATTGCGCATGAATAACAGTTACGGACGGACGTAGCTGTTCTAGGTCTATTGCACGCTAATTCTCGACTAATTCTCGCTGCAATACGTTTTTATCAAGTAGAATAATACAGCATAATCATGCACATCTCAGAGTCAGCTATGACTTTTTGCTATTTATTTTAGAGGGGAAAAAAATCAAATGTGCATCCGCCTATCTTAGTAACGTGTACCTTTATGGTCCAGTGGTAGAACTGTCGCCTATCGTGTCAGAGGTTCTCGGTTCTAGTCCGCGCTCGTGTAGTTTTTTTTTTTATCGTATTGTTTTTTCCTCATCAAAACCGATTATGTTCATCAGTGGTTGTATATCAAGCAGGGACACATTTGTGTGCATTATGTTTGGTTATTTCACCAGAACGAATAGAGTATCCGCAACGGATTGAAGCGCGCGTCCGAGTGAAGTTAGTGCGGTGTGTGCGCGAGCCACACGAGAAAACACTGTATCCGCGCCACTGATCGCAGCGGCAACGAGCACTTTGATCACTTGATTTAAAAAACATTTCAGCGCTAGATCGTCTCTTATTTAAAAAAACGAACGAAATGAATGCTCTGCCAGTTAACTGGAGATGTTTTATTTGTAGAATTGTTATATTTTTTGAGATGTTTTAAAAAGTGGTGGGGACAAAAAAAAAAAAAATGTAAAAAAAAAAAAAAAACAGCAGGATTGCGAGGCCCCCTAGTGGCGCGAGGCCCTGTGCGGTTGCACAGTTCGCACAGTCTATGCGACGGCTCTGACTATACTCTTATGTGCACTATACTCTTATTTTTATTATGTGCACTATACTCTTATTCTGTGCACTATACTCACTATACTCTTATTCTGTGCACTATACTCACTATACTCTTATTCTGTGCACTATACTCTTATTCTGTGCACTATACTCACTATACTCTTATTCTGTGCACTATACTCTTATTCTGTGCACTATACTCACTATACTCTTATTCTGTGCACTATACTCTTATTCTGTGCACTATACTCACTATACTCTTATTCTGTGCACTATACTCTTATTCTGTGCACTATACTCACTATACTCTTATTCTGTGCACTATACTCTTATTCTGTGCACTATACTCTAATTCTGTGCACTATACTCTTATTCTGTGCACTATACTCTTATTCTGTGCACTATACTCACTATACTCTTATTCTGTGCACTATACTCTTATTCTGTGCACTATACTCTAATTCTGTGCACTATACTCTTATTATGTGCACTATACTCTTATTCTGTGCACTATACTCTTATTCTGTGCACTATACTCTAATTCTGTGCACTATACTCTTATTATGTGCACTATACTCTTATTGTGTGCACTATACTCTATACACTTATTCTGAGCACTATACTCTTATTCTGTGCACTATACTCTTATTATGTGCACTATACTCTTATTATGTGCGCTATACTCTTATTCTGTGCACTATACTCTTATTATGTGCACTATACTCTTATTATGTGCGCTATACTCTTATTATGTGCACTATACTCTTATTCTGTGCACTATACTCTTATTATGTGCGCTACACTCTTATTCTGTGCACTACATTCTTATTATGTGCGCTACACTCATATTCTGTGCACTACACTCTTATTATGTGCACTATACTCTTATTCTGTGCACTATACACTTATTCTGTGCACTATACTCTTATTCTGTGCACTATACTCTTATTATGTGCACTATACACTTATTCTGTGCACTATACTCTTATTATGTGCACTATACACTTATTCTGTGCACTATACACTTATTCTGTGCACTATACTCTAATTCTGTGCACTATACTCTTATTATGTGCACTATACTCTTATTCTGTGCACTATACTCTTATTCTGTGCACTATACTCTAATTCTGTGCACTATACTCTTATTATGTGCACTATACTCTTATTGTGTGCACTATACTCTATACACTTATTCTGAGCACTATACTCTTATTCTGTGCACTATACTCTTATTATGTGCACTATACTCTTATTATGTGCGCTATACTCTTATTCTGTGCACTATACTCTTATTATGTGCACTATACTCTTATTATGTGCGCTATACTCTTATTATGTGCACTATACTCTTATTCTGTGCACTATACTCTTATTATGTGCGCTACACTCTTATTCTGTGCACTACATTCTTATTATGTGCGCTACACTCATATTCTGTGCACTACACTCTTATTATGTGCACTATACTCTTATTCTGTGCACTATACACTTATTCTGTGCACTATACTCTTATTCTGTGCACTATACTCTTATTATGTGCACTATACACTTATTCTGTGCACTATACTCTTATTATGTGCACTATACACTTATTCTGTGCACTATACACTTATTCTGTGCACTATACTCTTATTCTGTGCACTATACACTTATTCTGTGCACTATACTCTTATTCTGTGCACTATACTCTTATTATGTGCACTATACTCTTATTCTGTGCACTATACACTTATTCTGTGCACTATACTCTTATTCTGTGAACTATACACTTATTCTTATTATGTGCACTATACTCATATTCTGTGCACTACATTCTTATTATGTGCACTATACACTTATTCTGTGCACTATACACTTATTCTGTGCACTATACTCTTATTCTGTGCACTATACTCTTATTCTGTGCACTATACTCTTATTCTGTGCACTATACTCTTATTATGTGCACTATACTCTTATTCTGTGCACTATACACTTATTCTGTGCACTATACTCTTATTCTGTGAACTATACACTTATTCTTATTATGTGCACTATACTCATATTCTGTGCACTACATTCTTATTATGTGCACTATACACTTATTCTGTGCACTATACACTTATTCTGTGCACTATACTCTTATTCTGTGCACTATACTCTTATTCTGTGCACTATACACTTATTCTGTGCACTATACTCTTATTCTGTGCACTATACACTTATTCTGTGCACTATACATTTATTCTGTGCACTATACACTTATTCTGTGCACTATACACTTATTCTGTGCACTACATTCTTATTATGTGCACTATACACTTATTCTGTGCACTATACACTTATTCTGTGCACTATACACTTATTCTGTGCACTATACTCTTATTCTGTGCACTATACTCTTATTCTGTGCACTATACACTTATTCTGTGCACTATACACTTATTCTGTGCACTATACACTTATTCTGTGCACTATACACTTATTCTGTGCACTATACTCTTATTCTGTGCACTATACTCTTATTCTGTGCACTATACACTTATTCTGTGCACTATACACTTATTCTGTGCACTATACTCTTATTCTGTGCACTATACTCTTATTCTGTGCACTATACACTTATTCTGTGCACTATACTCTTATTCTGTGCACTATACACTTATTCTGTGCACTATACTCTTATTATGTGCACTGTATACTCTTATTCTGTGCACTATACACTTATTCTGTGCACTATACTCTTATTCTGTGCACTATACACTTATTCTGTGCACTATACTCTTATTCTGTGCACTATACACTTATTCTGTGCACTATACTCTTATTCTGTGCACTATACTCTTATTATGTGCACTTTACACTTATTCTGTGCACTATACACTTATTCTGTGCACTATACTCTTATTCTGTGCACTATACTCTTATTATGTGCACTATACTCTTATTCTGTGCACTATACACTTATTCTGTGCACTATACTCTTATTCTGTGCACTATACACTTATTCTGTGCACTATACACTTATTCTGTGCACTATACTCTTATTCTGTGCACTATACACTTATTCTGTGAACTATACACTTATTCTTATTATGTGCACTATACACTTATTCTGTGCACTATACTCTATACACTTATTCTGAGCACTATACTCTTATTCTTATTATGTGCACTATACTCATATTCTGTGCACTATACACTTATTATGTGCACTATACTCATATTCTGTGCACTATACTCTTATTATGTGCACTATACTCTTATTCTGTGCACTATACACTTATTCTGTGCACTATACTCTTATTCTGTGCACTATACACTTATTCTGTGCACTATACACTTATTCTGTGCACTATACTCTTATTCTGTGCACTATACACTTATTCTGTGAACTATACACTTATTCTTATTATGTGCACTATACACTTATTCTGTGCACTATACTCTATACACTTATTCTGTGCACTATACTCTTATTCTTATTCTGTGCACTATACACTTATTCTGTGCACTATACACTTATTCTGTGCACTATACTCTTATTCTGTGCACTATACACTTATTCTGTGAACTATACACTTATTCTTATTATGTGCACTATACTCATATTCTGTGCACTATACTCTATACACTTATTCTGAGCACTATACTCTTATTCTTATTATGTGCACTATACTCATATTCTGTGCACTACACTCTTATTCTGTGCACTATACTCTTATTCTGTGCACTATACTCTTATTCTGAGCCGCAGATGCCTTCATTGACCTTACGAAGGCATTCGACTTGGTTAGCAGAAGCAGACTATTCAGGCTTCTACAGAAGATCGGCTGCTCCCCACAACTGTTGGCTGTCGTCACCTCGTTTCATGATTTGCTTTAATGGTGCAACATCCGAGTCCTTCCCCATCAGCAGCAGAGTCAAACAAGGCTGTGTCCTCGCGCCAACGCTCTTCGGCATCTTCTTCTCCATGAGCCTCCAGTACGCCTTCAAGGACTGCAGTGAGGGAGTATACATCCACACCAGGGCTGACGGCAAGCTGTTCAACTTCGCTCGTCTCCGCGCCAAGACTAAAGTCACAAAGGTACTCATTCGTGAGATGCTCTTTGCGGCCGACGCAGCCTTGACGGCCCACACCGAAGATGGCCTGCAGCAGCTTGTCAGTCTTCTTTCCTACGCCTGTAAGGAGTTTGGACTGACCATCAGTCTGAAGGAAAACCAAAGTCATGGCCCAGGAAATAGACTCCCCTCCAACCATTGCCACTGATGGGTACAACCTGGAAGTTGTCATGAACTTCACTTACCTCGGCTCCACCATCTCCAGCTCTCTCTCCATCGACACAGAGATAAACTGCAGGACCGCCAAGGCAGCAGCGGCCATGGCCAGACTGAACCAGAGGGTCTAGAACAACGCTAACCTCACAGAGAGGACCCAGCGGCGCGTCTATAAGGCCTGCGCGCTCAGCACACTCCTCTGTAGCAGTGAGGTGTGGACCACTCACGCGAGGCATGAGAAGAAACTCAACAACTTTCACTTGAGGTGTATTTTGCGCATCCAGTGGCAGGACAAAGTACCTAACACAGAGGTTCTGGAACGCACTGGCATTAGAAGCATGTCTGCCATACTTAGCGAGAAGCGCCTTCGTTGTCTCGGCCACGTCAGGAGAACGGGCCCAGGCCGCATTCCCGAGGACCTACTGTACGGCGAGCGGTCAGAGGGCTCCTGACTGACTGGACGTCCACGACTGCGCTACAAAGATATCTGCAAGAAAGGCATGAAGCTGTCTGACATCAACGTTGGCACGTGGGAGAGCCGGGCAGAAGACCACTCCGTCTGGCAGCTTGTTGTCAGACAGGGAGTACAGAAAGCCGAGGAAACCAGAAATAAAAACCTTGCCGCAAAGAGAGTCAAGAGGAAGGAAAAGCAACTGCAGCCTCAGCACACATCGTCTTTCCCCAGCAGAAAATGCAGCAGAGATTGCCATTCAGAAGTCGGGCTCTATAGCCACTCGCGAAGGTGCAGATAGAAAAATCACAAAAGAATTACAGAAATCGGAAGCTACACCATCGTCTCCTGTAGACAGAAGGCTTATTTATTAAACTTGTGCATGCTTTCATCACCAGCAGGGTGGATTATTGTAATGGACTCCTCACTGGCCTTCCCAAAAACACCATAAGACAGTTGCAGCTCATACAGAACGCTGAGCAGAACCAGAAAACATGAACACATCACACCAGTCCTCAGGTCTTTACACTGGCTCCCAGTTAAATTTAGGATTGATTTTAAAGTATTATTACTGGTATATAAATCATTCAATGGCCTAGGACCTCAATACATTGCAGATATGCTCACTGAATATAAACCCAACAGATCACTCAGATCACTAGGATCATATCAGCTAGAAATACCAAGGGTTCACTCTAAACATGGTGAATCTGCTTTTAGCTATTATGCTGGAACAGCTTCCAGAGGAGATCAGATGTGCTCCTACTGTAGTCACATTCACATCCAGACTCAAAACACTTCTGTTTAGCTGTGCATTTACTGAATGAGCACTGTGCCACTGTTCGTCCGACTGTTTGTACTGTACTGTATTTTATTTTTCTAAACTGTTTTAAAGCTACACTGTGTAATTTTTTTAGTTGATTCTTAGCAAAAAACACTTAGTTCTTTCAAAAATATATGTGCTCATTAATGTATATTTACTTCTCTCAAGTAATAAAGTATTCTCGTAAGTTTATAATCTGCCATTGAAAGTACATACGGGTGAGGGGTTCGAATACCGGTCGCCATGTTGCCCCTCCATCTTGAAACTACATTAGCCAAAGAGGGACATGCCTGTAAATTCAAGCTTCGCCTTTCGCGCTTTACACTCAGTGACACCGTGACGAATGCGAGGGGGAGATTACTCGCGACTGCCGGCAGATTTGAAAGATTGCTGATGGAGGATCACGCCTATTTTCGAGGACATGTAGCAGAGTCGTCAAGGAAGCGAGAGAAGAGATAATTAAAACGTCAACGCGACAGGCAAATCAGCAAGACCAAAGTCAATACTGGAGTAACTTTTCCCAGATGGAAAGAGCTCATGAGGAGCAAAGATTTTAAAACGGACGCCGAAGTTGCCTGCTTTCTTCTCGACAGGTAATCCAGCCTATTTGTGTAAATTCAAAGTTTTATAGTTGCTTGTCTAACCATAGCATGGTTGTGCATAACGCCAGAACAACCTCTAGTATGACTTGCGTTACTTTTCCTCACGTCAATGGTGAAAAAGTATTGTTTACCTTGTAACATAAATCTGTGCTGCGACGGATCACAGGTGATGAAAGGCGTAATTGGACAAAGTCGAACTGGAAGCCATGTTAATCTTGGAATAATACGGCCACCGTAGGAGTTAAAACACCCTCGAAATTGAAAGGAACAGAAACTAATATTCACTGGGTAGTCATATACAATTTCACCGCTAGATGGGGGAAAATATCACACAGTGTAGCTTTAAATATTCTTATTTCTTTTTATTATTTTCATTTCTATGTAAAGCACTTTGAATTGCCATTGTGTATGAAATGTGCTATATAAATAAACTTGCCTTGCCTTGCCTTATTTAGTGCACTATATACTTTTTATCTGTGCAATATACTCTTATTGTGTGCACTTTACACTAACACATAGTGCATGAAGTGTCCAAAGTTCCACACTTTGTTCTTTTCGGTTTATTAAGTGCATCATCTGCGCATTTGAAGAGCACTTTTTCACTTTTTTCAGAGTGAACATACTAATTGCACTTTTATATATTTATCCATTTATTTATCCCATAAAATGGTATAGAATAGAACAGAAGTATGTGAACTGGGTTGCGGGCCTTATGACGAGGCGCTAACGTTCCCCTAACTAACACTGGGAAGTTCATGAACACACTGCCAAAGTCAATCTGAAAGTCATATGTAATCAGCCAGACTGAGGCGTGGTGCGCGCGTGAATCCGTGAGCAGGACGATATCACACACACACACACACACACACACACACACACACACTGAGGTGTGACAGCAGCTTCTATTTAAACATCAACACATTCTCAAAAGGTGCGTCCCAATACACGTACTTATGCACTACTCTATGCCGCTTCATAATATAGATAGTTCAAGTAGTGTTCATACTGAAAATGTTTTTTTTTAAAAAGAAAGAATAAAAAGAGCACTTTAAATGCATTTCTACGTTCTGTCACTGATGGAGTTTGGGTTCCTGCCACTGTCGCCTCTGGTTTGCTTAGTCGAGGAAACTTAATATTCAACAGTATGATTGATCTGACTGAACTGAGCTGATGATGACATCACTGCTTTCTCCAGAACTGCTGTATAGATGAAATGAACTAAATTAATAATTGATGATCTTTACAACGGAACTGAAACAACACTGAACTGACTTCAGCTGAACAACAAGCATCATTTCCCTGTTTATCACTGTGAAGCTGCTTTGAAACAACATGTATTTTATAAAGAGCTATAGAAATAAAGATGACTTGACTATAAGTGTTAACACTGTTGTGTCCCTCCACAGAAGATTTCATGAGGAAAAGTTCAGATAGGCTTTGCTGGTATAAGAAGTTAACCCAGCTGTCAGTTTGCAGGCTTTATCTCTGTATCCGAGATGTTTCTGCTGGTCTCTGAAGACCCAGGATGCTTATAGCTGTCCATTAGTGCCTGATCCAAGGCATGGAAATAGGTCAGGACTCTCTCTCTCTCTCTCTCTCTCTCTCTCTCTCTCACATGTTTCAGAGGACAGGGTTTCAGCTTCGTCCTGGTTGCTTTAACTTCAAACCAGTTCCTGATCCGAACACAAGCACAAGTGAAGCTCAGAATCCGCTGACTCTTCCTCACGTGTTCAGTGTCGTCATCGATCTGTGACGGTGTGTTGTATGTAATTTTATCTTGTGATTTTATACCTGTGATTATCTTTAAAGGCTGTCTTTTTTACATCTGGCTGGGGGACTACAGATGAAAATTAGCACTTTTGAGCTAACTCGGGTACATTTACATTGTTTTAATGTTGATTAATGTACACTGTCCCCTTTCAAATAAAGAATAAATAAAAAAAATAAAAAACGGTTTGAAACCCATATCACAGAACAACTCCTGTAATCACGAGAATCTGATGGGGACGCAAAGATCTTCATCATTTTCCAGTCCGTTGTGAAGCGTCCGTCTCTCGTCTGATGTG
>NC_137133.1:39577016-39589516 GCF_949319135.1 Squalius cephalus
TTCATCACTCAAAAGCAGCAAAAATATCCTTAGAATAAAATACTGAGCAGGATCACAGTTGTTTTGAAAACCATCATGGCTGTGATTGGCCAGCAGGGGTTAACTAGTATTTCTGCATTGACCAGCAGGGGGTTAACTAGTATTCCTGCATTGACCAGTAGGGGTTAACTAGTATTCCTGCATTGACCAGCAGGAGTTAACTAGTATTACGACATTGACCAGCAGGGGTTAACTAGTATTCCTGCATTGACCAGTAGGGGTTAACTAGTATTCCTGCATTGGCCAGCAGGCTAACCCTGCATTGACCAGCAGGGGTTAACTAGTATTCCTGCATTGACCAGTAGGGGTTAACTAGTATTCCTGCATTGGCCAGCAGGGGTTAACTAGTATTCCTGCATTGACCAGTAGGGGTTAACTAGTATTCATGCATTGACCAGTAGGGGTTAACTAGTATTCCTGCATTGACCAGTAGGGGTTAACTAGTATTACTGCATTGGCCAGTAGGGGTTAACTAGTATTCCTGCATTGGCCAGCAGGGCTTAAATAGTATTACTGCATTGACCAGTAGGGGTTAACTAACTAGTATTCCTGCATTGACCAGTAGGGGTTAACTCAATGCAGGGGTTAACTAGTATTCCTGCATTGACCAGAAGGGGTTAACTAGTATTCCTGCATTGACCAGTAGGGGTTAACTAGTATTCCTGCATTGGCCAGCAGGGCTTAACTAGTATTCCTGCATTGACCAGTAGGGGTTAACTAGTATTCCTGCATTGGCCAGCAGGGGTTAACTAGTATTCCGGCATTGACCAGTAGGGGTTAACTAGTATTCCTGCATTGGCCAGTAGGGGTTAACTAACTAGTATTCCTGCATTGGCCAGTAGGGGTTAACTAGTATTCCTGCATTGGCCAGCAGGGCTTAACTAGTATTCCTGCATTGACCAGTAGGGGTTAACTAGTATTCCTGCATTGGCCAGCAGGGGTTAACTAGTATTCCGGCATTGACCAGTAGGGGTTAACTAGTATTCCTGCATTGGCCAGTAGGGGTTAACTAACTAGTATTCCTGCATTGGCCAGTAGGGGTTAACTAACTAGTATTCCTGCATTGACCAGTAGGGGTTAACTCAATGCAGGGGTTAACTAGTATTCCTGCATTGACCAGAAGGGGTTAACTACTATTTCTGCATTGGCCAGCAGGGCTTAACTAGTATTCCTGCATTTACCAGTAGGGGTTAACTAGTATTCCTGCATTGGCCAGCAGGGGTTAACTAGTATTCCGGCATTGACCAGTAGGGGTTAACTAGTATTCCTGCATTGGCCAGCAGGGGTTAACTAGTATTCCGGCATTGACCAGTAGGGGTTAACTAGTATTTCTGCATTGGCCAGTAGGGGTTAACTAGTATTCCTACATTGACCAGCAGGGGTTAACTAGTATTGGTCAGTATTTTAGTATTAGTATATTAACTAGTCCCTGATAACCACTCACCCGTCTGATGGACTGCACCACCTCATTCACGTGCGATCTGTTCATCTCCATCTTTCTCCTACAGAACAGGATGATTTTACATGTCAGTGTCAAGCAGTGAGTAATGATGATGGATCAACAACATCTGGTGTTTGTGCAGGAGAATATTCCTGTTCAACAAACACTAACTCTAGTCATCTGGTAAGAATGTTGATATTGTTGTTATTTCGATGGCCTGCTTCAAACATTCTACTGAGTACAAGTAACTTTGCAACTACATGTCAACTTATTCTACCAACACCTAACCCTAACCTTACACTCCACTAATACTTGAATGAGAGTTAGTTGACATATAGTTGCACAGTTGAGAATAGTTAGTACAATGTCTAAAGTGGACCATCAAAGTAAAACCGAATGTTGTTCAAGCCAAACTCTGATCGACTGGTAGAGATGTTGATCTGTGAACACGTCTAACATGATAATATAAGACTGATAAAGTCACTCACTCGTCAGTCAGAGTTTTCTCCAGCGTTCTGGCTTCCTGAAACTTCTCCTGTCGTCTCTTGTCCATCCTTTTCTTCAAGTCTTTGTTTTCTCTGAAGAACATGAAATCAGAACCGCTCAAAAGAAGATATTTTGAGGAACGTCTGTGTCCAAACGACATCAGACAAAAACACTGGAGATTTCTCACAGGCTCTTCTTTACTGTTCCACAGAAGAAAGAGAGTCATACGTGTTTGAGCGTCATGAGGGCGAGTGAAAGATGTGCAGTGATGTTGACTTACTTCTCACACAGATCTTTGAGTTTCTTCAGCTGGTTACTCTGACACTCTTCCGCCACGGTCACCAGCTTCTCTACCAGCTACAAATGAAGAGAAACACAACGTGTGTGTGAGCCAACACTGTTCACAGACCGTCTGATACACACTAACCAGGCAGCAAACACATCGGCTGACTCCTCAAAGTCCCTGCACTTTATTTGATCACTAAATGATCTGTTACTTCATCTCTTTCATTATAGCACTGATATTTCGTCATATCGACCAGCTAAGTATTATAGACAGTCCACTACAACAAATGACGCTCTTCCTCAGTATTTCAGTCTTGTTTTCCCTTTGAATTAAGATTATTTTTCTGACTCCATTGGCGGATATTTGTTTTGAGCACAAACTCACATGCATTTTTTATAAAACAAGACTTGCTTGTTTTGCTTCTCCAGTAAATGTATCTTGATTTAAGAAGGTTTCGATGTTTGTGCTGGAAAACAAGACAGAAACTCTGAGGAACAACATCATTTGTTGCAGTGTGAGACTGGATTGAAACGATGTGTATTGTGAAAGCGACAAAGTGTTATACAAGTAAATGACTTTTGAGTTTATTAGCGTGAGTGAGTGAGTGAGTGAGTGAGTGAGAGAGTGAGAGTGAGTGAGTGAGTGAGTGAGAGAGTGAGTGAGTGTGAGTGAGAGAGTGAGTGAGAGTGAGTGAGTGAGAGTGAGTGAGTGAATGAGTGAGAGCGAGTGAGTGAGTGAGTGAGTGAGAGTGAGTGATTGAGAGAGTGAGTGAGTGAGAGTGAGTGAGTGAATGAGTGAGAGTGAGTGAGTGTGAGTGAGTGAGTGAGTGAGAGTGAGTGATTGAGAGAGTGAGTGAGTGAGTGAGTGAGTGAGTGAGTGAGTGAGTGAGAGTGAGTGAGTGAGAGTGAGTGAGTGAGTGAGTGAGAGTGAGTGAGTGAGTGAGTGAGTGAGTGAGTGAGTGAGTGAGTGAGTGAGTGAGTGAGTGAGAGTGATTGAGAGAGAGTGAGTGAGTGAGAGTGAGTGAGTGAGTGAGTGAGTGAGTGAGTGAGTGAGTGAGAGTGAGTGAGTGAGTGAGAGTGAGTGAGAGTGAGTGAGTGATTGAGTGAGTGATTGAGAGAGAGTGAGTGAGTGAGAGTGAGTGAGTGAGTGAGTGAGTGAGTGAGAGTGGTTTCAACGCAGTGATGTTTGACCGTCTGTTCAAACACTCGCATCATTGAATCACGCTCATTAGAAACAGATGTCTCTTTGAGATCCTTCTATATATTGTTTTGGTCAGTTTTATTTTATTTTTCTTGTCATATTATTTATTGATTTATTTTTATTTATTTTATGATTGTGGGTGGATCTTGGGCTTTGTTGTAAACATTTATACACATTAAATATTTAATAAATAAAGAATCACAAAAAAAAGAAAAAAGAAACAGGAGTCTCTTACAGTTGTGAAAAGTCAGTTCTACTACAAGATGACAAGAAACATCGACAAACATCGACTGTGTTCATACTAACCTACCCTACCTAGTTAAAGCCCTAACCAGTATAATGTGATTAAGGTTAGTTAAAGCTCATGTAAAAGCAACACAATTAACTCGAGGCCTGCATGTGCAGTACGATTCGGTTCTTTTAATCAAACGTTCACAAAAGATTCACAAATGACAATTTAATAAAATTTCGTTTTGTGTTGTAGGTACAAGTGAATCACTGCAAAATGTTGGTAAAATAGCCAAATAATCCAATTAAAGGGTTAGTTCACTTTAAAATGAAAATTAGCCCATGATTTACTGACTCTCAGGTCATCCTAGGTGTATATGACATTCTTCTTTCAGACAAATACCCATCATAAACAAACTCCAGTAATAAAGGCCTTCTGAAGCAAAGCGACGAGTCTGTGTATGGAAATATCCATATTTAAAACTTCATAAATTAAAATAACTAGCTTCCGGCCAAATGAACATACGGATTCGACTTAAGTCTAAGCAAAACTATGCGAGTAATGCAACGTACTGCTGATATTTACACTACGCCACTTCTGACGTTATGAGTTGCGCTGTAGGCGTAAGTAGACGGAGTATGTTCGTATGGCCGGAAGCTAGAATTTAACTTTGTAACGTGTTCAATATGAATATCTTTCTTACACGAACGCATCGCTTTGCTTCAGAAGGCCTTTATTAACCCAAAGTAGCCGTTAGGAGCACTTTTATGATGGATAGATGCACTTTTATGATGGATAGATGCACTTTTATGATGGATAGATGCACTTATGATGGATAGATGCACTTTTATGATCACAGATGCACTATTATGATGGATAGATCCAATTTTATAATGGATAGATGCACTTTTATGATGGATAGATGCACTTATGATGGATAGATGCACTTTTATGATGGATAGATGCACTTTTATGATGGATAGATGCACTTTTATGATGGATAGATGCACTTTTATGATGGATAGATCCACATCTTTTATGATGGATAGATCCACTTTTATGATGGATAGATGCACTTTTATGATGGATAGATGCACTTATGATGGATAGATGCACTTTTATGATCACAGATGCACTATTATGATGGATAGATCCAATTTTATAATGGATAGATGCACTTTTATGATGGATAGATGCACTTATGATGGATAGATGCACTTATGATGGATAGATGCACTTTTATAATGGATAGATGCACTTTTATGATGACAGATGCACTTTTATGATGGATAGATGCACTTTTATGATGGATAGATGCACTTTTATGATGGATAGATCCACTTCTTTTATGATGGATAGATGCACTTTTATGATGGATAGATCCACTTTTATGATGGATAGATGCACTTTTATGATGGATAGATGCACTTTTATGATGGATAGATGCACTTTTATGATGGATAGATGCACTATTATGATGGATAGATCCAATTTTATAATGGATAGATGCACTTTTATGATGGATAGATGCACTTATGATGGATAGATGCACTTTTATAATGGATAGATGCACTTTTATGATGACAGATGCACTTTTATGATGGATAGATGGACTTTTATGATGGATAGATGCACTATTATGATGGATAGATGCACTTTTATGATGGATAGATACACTTTTATGATGGATAGATGCACTTTTATGATGACAGAGGCACTATTATGATGGATAGATGCACTTTTATGATGGATAGATGCACTTATGATGGATAGATGCACTTATATAATGGATAGATGCACTTTTATGATGGACAGATGCACTTTTATGATGGACAGATGCACTATTATGATGGATAGATCCACTTTTATGATGGATAGATGCACTTATGATGGATAGATGCACTTTTATAATGGATAGATGCACTTTTCTGATGACAGATGCACTATTATGATGGATAGATCCACGTTTATGATGGATAGATGCACTTTTATAATGGATAGATGCACTTTTATGATGGACAGATGCACTATTAGAATGGATAGATCCACTTTTATGATGGATAGATTCACTATTATGATGGATAGATACACTTATGATGGATAGATGCACTTTTATGATGGATAGATGCACTTTTATGATGGATAGATGCAATGGATAGATTCACTTTTATGATGGATAGATGCACTTTTATGGAATTCGAAACCGAAACGGCCATTCACTGCCATTATAAAGCTTGGAAGAGCCAGGACATTTTTTAATATAACTCCAATTGTATCCGTCTGAAAGAAGAATGTCATATACACCTAGGATGACTTGAGGGAGAGTAAATCATGGGCTAATTTTCATTTTAAAGTGAACTACTCCTTTAACGGCAGGACACATGTGCACAGATTTGTGCGCACATCACAGTCCCTGTATTCCCCATGGGGTCTCCTATAATGATCAAACAGTAGTCACCAGTCTGACGTGCTCTCGCTTGAGGTACTTCTCGCTGTAGAACTGCTCCTGTCTCAGCGTGAGGAGCTGCTGCTGCTGCTGATCCTTCAGTTCATTGAGTTTCTGACATCTCTCCTGCTCCAGCGCCATCAGATCCGGATCCTGATGGGAGACGCTCCTGCAGGGACACGAGCGTTCAGACCCACAGAACCAGCGCAAACACAGGCCCACCTCACCAAACTCACTGAACTCACCCAACTCAGCCAACTCACCCACCTCACCCACCTCACCAAGCTCACCCAGCTCTCCCAGCTCACCCAACTCACCCACCTCACCCAACTCACCCAACTCACCCAGCTCACCCAACTCACCCACCTCACCCAACTCACCTAGCTCACCAAGCTCATCCAACTCACCCAGCTCACCCAACTCACCCAACTCACCCAGCTCACCCAGCTCACCCAACTCACCCACCTCACCCAACTCACCTAGCTCACCAAGCTCATCCAACTCACCCAGCTCACCCAACTCACCCAACTCACCCAGCTCACCCAGCTCATCCAACTCACCTTACCCAGCTCACCCAGCTCACCCATCTCACCCAAATCACCTCACCCAGTTCACCCAGCTCACCCAGCTCACTCAGCTCACCTCACCCAGCTCACCCATCTCACCTCACCCAGCTCACCCAACTCACCCAACTCACCCAGCTCACCCAGCTCACCCAACTCACTCACCTCACCCACCTCACCCAACTCACCCAGCTCACCCAGCTCACTCACCTCACCCAGCTCACCCACCTAACCCACCTCACCCACCTCACCCAGCTCACCCAGCTCACCCAACTCACCCACCTCACTCACCTCACCCAGCTCACCCATCTCACCCAGGTCACCCAACTTCCCCACCTCACCCAGCTCACCCAGCTCACCCAACTCACCTAACTCACCCAACTCACCCAGCTCACCCAGCTCACCTACCTCACCCAACTCACCCAACTCACCCAACTCACCCAGCTCACCCACCTCACCCAGCTCACCTACCTCACCCAACTCACCCAACTCACCCACCTCACCCACCTCACCCACCTCACCTCTTCTGCAGGGCCGACCTGCGCCGCAGGAACTCGCTCAGCAGATGCTTCTGTTTCGATGCGTGTTCGTTGATCAAGTCATTGGTTTTCTTGTTGTGTTTCTTCATGAGCTCCTTTAATTCCTTGTACTGACTCTTCTGTTCCCTCGAATAACCCTTCAGCTGTTTCAGTTCATCTACAGTCTGAGCGTCCACCTCTGTCAAGCACACACACACACAAGGTGACCAGACGTCCTTGTTTTCTGGGGACATTAACCCACCATTATCGTCAAATATCAAAAGAAACACCATTATCGCTTTCAAGGTGGTAGCATTCTAGCTATTCATGTTAAATTAAAAGTAATATTGTTTGTATGTGCTTTATAACAGGGTACGGGATTGTTTTGCACAAGTTTAAACGCCCCCAAAAGTTATGCGGTCACAGCGCAGTAATTTACACTCATCTTAAATATATATATATATATATATATACACACACACACACACTATATTGCCAAAAGTATTGGGAAAACCCATCACATCCATGGGTAACTTCCATGGGTTAAAATCAAGCACCTAGGAATGTACACTGCTTCTCCAAACATCTGTGAAAGAATGGGTCGTTCTCAGGAGCTCAGTGAATTCAAGCGTGGTACCGTGATCGGTTGCCACCTGTGCAATAAGTCCATTTGTGAAATTTCCTCACTATTAAATATTACACGGTCAACTGTGTCATAATTCTGCCTTCTTGTCCTTGATTTTCACTAGTCTTGAGGCAGGATCATGACAGACACATGTTTTGTGTGCAAGCACATGGCCTTTTGTTTGGGCCATGTGCTTGTGTTGTCTCGTTACTTAACCCCGCCCCCTTATTCTCCTCGTTAGTCATTATTGTTTCATCTGTGTCACCTGCTGTCATTATCAGTTTCCCCCTTGTGTTTGCTGTCCTGTGCCGGTTCATTATCATACTTAGTGAAACCTTGTGAGTATCCTGTCAAGAGTATTGTCTAGAGAAAATTCTGATTCTGTATTTGCTGTTTGTTTACTGTCTAGTTATTTGTCAAGTCATAGTCTAGTTTAGTCCTAGTGTAGTCCTTGTCCTGTCCATGTTTTGCCCCCTTGTGGGTTTTGTTTTCCCTTTTTGTCTACAATAAACTTTGTTCAATTGCATACGGTCTGCATATGGGTTCATCTCCTCCACACTTCATAACAAACTGTTGTAGTGGTATTATAACAAAGTGAAAGCAATTGGGAACAACAGTAACTCAGCCACGAAGTGTTTGGCCACGTAAAATCCCAGAGCAAGTCAGAGCATGCTGAGGCTCACAGTGCGCAGAAGTAAATAGCTACAGACCTTCAAACTTCTGTGGCCTAGAGCTTCATGGAATGGGTTTCCATGGCCGAGCAGCTGCATCCAAGCCTCACATCACCAAGTGCAATGCAAAGCATCGAATGCAGTGGCGTAAAATGTGGGGTGCAGTGGTGTAAAGCGTGGGATGCAGTGGTGTAAAGCGTGGGGTGCAGTGGTGTAAAGCGTGGGATGCAGTGGTGTAAAGTGTGGGATGCAGTGTGGGATGCAGTTGTGTAAAGTGTGGGATGCAGTGGTGTAAAAACGTGGGGTGCAGTGTGGGATGCAGTGGTGTAAAGCGTGGGGTGCAGTGGTGTAAAGCGTGGGGTGCAGTGGCGTAAAGCGTGAGATGCGGTTGTGTAAAGCGTGGGGTGCAGTGGCGTAAAGCGTGAGATGCGGTTGTGTAAAGCGGGGGATGCAGTGGTGTAAAGCGGGGGGTGCAGTGGTGTAAAGCGTGGGATGCAGTGGTGTAAAGCGTGGGATGTGGTTGTGTAAAGCGGGGGGTGCAGTGGTGTAAAGCGTGGGATGCAGTGGTGTAAAGCGGGGGGTGCAGTGGTGTAAAGCGTGGGATGCAGTGGTGTAAAGCGTGGGATTCGGTGGTGTAAAGGGTGGGGTGCAGTGGCGTAAAGCGTGGAATGCAGTGGAGTAAAGCGTGGGATGCAGTGGTGTAAAGCGTGGGATGCAGTGGTGTAAAGCGTGGGATGCAGTGGTGTAAAGCGTGGGATTCGGTGGTGTAAAGGGTGGGGTGCAGTGGTGTAAAGAGAGGGATGCAGTGGTGTAAAGCGTGAGGTGCAGTGGAGTAAAGCGTGAGGTGCAGTGGTGTAAAGAGAGGGATGCAGTGGTGTAAAGCGTGAGATGCAGTGGAGTAAAGCGTGGGATGCAGTGGTGTAAAGGGTGGGATGCAGTGGTGTAAAGGGTGGGATGCAGTGGTGTAAAGAGTGGGATGCAGTGGAGTAAAGCGTGGGATGCAGTGGTGTAAAGCGTGGGGTGCAGTGGTGTAAAGCGTGAGATGCAGTGGAGTAAAGCGTGGGATGCAGTGGTGTAAAGGGTGGGATGCAGTGGTGTAAAGAGTGGGATGCAGTGGAGTAAAGCGTGGGATGCAGTGGTGTAAAGCGTGGGATGCAGTGGTGTAAAGAGAGGAATGCAGTGGTGTAAAGCGTGAGATGCAGTGGAGTAAAGCGTGGGATGCAGTGGTGTAAAGGGTGGGATGCAGTGGTGTAAAGCGTGGGATGCAGTGGTGTAAAGAGTGGGATGCAGTGGTGTAAAGCGTGGGGTGCAGTGGTGTAAAGCGTGGGATGCAGTGGTGTAAAGCGTGGGATGCAGTGGTGTAAAGCGTGGGATGCAGTGGTGTAAAGAGTGAGGTGCAGTGGTGTAAAGCGTGGGATGCAGTGGTGTAAAGCGTGAGGTGCAGTGGTGTAAAGCGTGGGATGCAGTGGTGTAAAGCGTGAGGTGCAGTGGTGTAAAGCGTGGGATGCAGTGGTGTAAAGCGTGGGATGCAGTGGTGTAAAGCGTGGGATGCAGTGGTGTAAAGCGTGGGATTCGGTGGTGTAAAGGGTGGGGTGCAGTGGTGTAAAGAGAGGGATGCAGTGGTGTAAAGCGTGAGATGCAGTGGAGTAAAGCGTGGGATGCAGTGGTGTAAAGGGTGGGATGCAGTGGTGTAAAGAGTGGGATGCAGTGGAGTAAAGCGTGGGATGCAGTGGTGTAAAGCGTGGGGTGCAGTGGTGTAAAGCGTGAGGTGCAGTGGAGTAAAGCGTGGGATGCAGTGGTGTAAAGGGTGGGATGCAGTGGTGTAAAGAGTGGGATGCAGTGGAGTAAAGCGTGGGATGCAGTGGTGTAAAGTGTGGGATGCAGTGGTGTAAAGCGTGAGATGCAGTGGTGTAAAGCGTGAGATGCAGTGGAGTAAAGCGTGGGATGCAGTGGTGTAAAGGGTGGGATGCAGTGGTGTAAAGCGTGGGATGCAGTGGTGTAAAGAGTGGGATGCAGTGGTGTAAAGCGTGGGGTGCAGTGGTGTAAAGCGTGGGATGCAGTGGTGTAAAGCGTGGGATGCAGTGGTGTAAAGCGTGGGGTGCAGTGGTGTAAAGCGTGAGGTGCAGTGGAGTAAAGCGTGAGGTGCAGTGGTGTAAAGCGTGGGATGCAGTGGTGTAAAGCGTGGGATTCGGTGGTGTAAAGGGTGGGGTGCAGTGGTGTAAAGAGAGGGATGCAGTGGTGTAAAGCGTGAGATGCAGTGGAGTAAAGCGTGGGATGCAGTGGTGTAAAGGGTGGGATGCAGTGGTGTAAAGAGTGGGATGCAGTGGAGTAAAGCGTGGGATGCAGTGGTGTAAAGCGTGGGGTGCAGTGGTGTAAAGCGTGAGGTGTAGTGGAGTAAAGCGTGGGATGCAGTGGTGTAAAGGGTGGGATGCAGTGGTGTAAAGAGTGGGATGCAGTGGAGTAAAGCGTGGGATGCAGTGGTGTAAAGTGTGGGATGCAGTGGTGTAAAGCGTGAGATGCAGTGGTGTAAAGCGTGAGATGCAGTGGAGTAAAGCGTGGGATGCAGTGGTGTAAAGGGTGGGATGCAGTGGTGTAAAGCGTGGGATGCAGTGGTGTAAAGAGTGGGATGCAGTGGTGTAAAGCGTGGGGTGCAGTGGTGTAAAGCGTGGGATGCAGTGGTGTAAAGCGTGGGATGCAGTGGTGTAAAGCGTGGGATGCAGTGGTGTAAAGAGTGAGGTGCAGTGGTGTAAAGCGTGGGATGCAGTGGTGTAAAGCGTGAGGTGCAGTGGTGTAAAGCGTGGGATGCAGTGGTGTAAAGCGTGGGATGCAGTGGTGTAAAGAGTGAGGTGCAGTGGTGTAAAGCGTGGGATGCAGTGGTGTAAAGCGTGGGATGCAGTGGTGTAAAGCGTGAGGTGCAGTGGAGTAAAGCGTGGGATGCAGTGGTGTAAAGCGTGGGATGCAGTGGTGTAAAGAGTGAGGTGCAGTGGTGTAAAGCGTGGGATGCAGTGGTGTAAAGCGTGGGGTGCAGTGGTGTAAAGAGTGGGATGCAGTGGTGTAAAGCGTGAGGTGCAGTGGTGTAAAGCGTGGGATGCAGTAGTGTAAAGCGTGGGATGCAGTGGTGTAAAGAGTGAGGTGCAGTGGTGTAAAGCGTGGGATGCAGTGGAGTAAAGCGTGAGGTGCAGTGGTGTAAAGCGTGGGATGCAGTGCTGTAAAGCGTGAGGTGCAGTGGTGTAAAGAGTGAGGTGCAGTGGTGTAAAGCGTGGGATGCAGTGCTGTAAAGCGTGGGATGCAGTGGTGTAAAGAGTGGGATGCAGTGGTGTACAGAGTGAGGTGCAGTGGTGTAAAGCGTGGGATGCAGTGCTGTAAAGCGTGAGGTGCAGTTGTGTTAAGCGTGGGATGCAGTGGTGTAAAGAGTGGGATTCGGTGGTGTAAAGGGTGGGGTGCAGTGGAGTAAAGCGTGGGATGCAGTGGTGTAAAGAGTGGGATGCAGTGGAGTAAAGCGTGGGATGCAGTGGAGTAAAGCGTGGGATGCAGTGGTGTAAAGCGTGGCATGCAGTGGTGTAAAGCGTGGGATGCAGTGGAGTAAAGCGTGGGATGCAGTGGAGTAAAGCGTGGGATGCAGTGGAGTAAAGCGTGGGATGCAGTGGTGTAAAGGGTGGGATTCGGTGGTGTAAAGGGTGGGGTGCAGTGGAGTAAAGCGTGGGATGCAGTGGTGTAAAGAGTGGGATGCAGTGGAGTAAAGCGTGGGGTGCAGTGGAGTAAAGCGTGGGATGCAGTGGGGTAAAGCGTGGGATGCAGTGGAGTAAAGCGTGGGATGCAGTGGAGTAAAGCGTGGGATGCAGTGGAGTAAAGCGTGGGATGCAGTGGAGTAAAGCGTGGGATGCAGTGGAGTAAAGCGTGGGATGCAGTGGAGTAAAGCGTGGGATGCAGTGGGGTAAAGCGTGGGATGCAGTGGAGTAAAGCGTGGGATGCAGTGGAGTAAAGCGTGGGATGCAG
>NC_137133.1:39594516-39612016 GCF_949319135.1 Squalius cephalus
AACGCACCTGAAGTCACTCACTGTCAGTTAAACGCACCTGAAGTCACTCACTGTCAGTTAAACGCACCTGAAGTCACTCACTCACCGTCAGTTAAACGCACCTGAAGTCACTCACTCACTGTCAGTTAAACGCACCTGAAGTCACTCACTCACTGTCAGTTAAACGCACCTGAAGTCACTCACTCACTGTCAGTTAAACGCACCTGAAGTCACTCACTCACTGTCAGTTAAACGCACCTGAAGTCACTCACTCACTGTCAGTTAAACGCACCTGAAGTCACTCACTCACCGTCAGTTAAACGCACCTGAAGTCACTCACTGTCAGTTAAACGCACCTGAAGTCACTCACTGTCAGTTAAACGCACCTGAAGTCACTCACTGTCAGTTAAACGCACCTGAAGTCACTCACTGTCAGTTAAACGCACCTGAAGTTAAACGCACCTGAAGTCACTCACTGTCAGTTAAACGCACCTGAAGTCACTCACTCACCGTCAGTTAAACGCACCTGAAGTCACTCACTGTCAGTTAAACGCACCTGAAGTCACTCACTGTCAGTTAAACGCACCTGAAGTCACTCACTCACCGTCAGTTAAATGCACCTGAAGTCACTCACTGTCAGTTAAACGCACCTGAAGTCACTCACTCACCGTCAGTTAAACGCACCTGAAGTCACTCACTCACTGTCAGTTAAACGCACCTGAAGTCACTCACTCACCGTCAGTTAAACGCACCTGAAGTCACTCACTGTCAGTTAAACGCACCTGAAGTCACTCACTCACTGTCAGTTAAACGCACCTGAAGTCACTCACTCACTGTCAGTTAAACGCACCTGAAGTCACTCACCGTCAGTTAAACGCACCTGAAGTCACTCACTGTCAGTTAAACGCACCTGAAGTCACTCACTGTCAGTTAAACGCACCTGAAGTCACTCACTCACCGTCAGTTAAACGCACCTGAAGTCACTCACTGTCAGTTAAACGCACCTGAAGTCACTCACTCACCGTCAGTTAAACGCACCTGAAGTCACTCACTCACTGTCAGTTAAACGCACCTGAAGTCACTCACTGTCAGTTAAACGCACCTGAAGTCACTCACTGTCAGTTAAACGCACCTGAAGTCACTCACTGTCAGTTAAACGCACCTGAAGTTAAACGCACCTGAAGTCACTCACTGTCAGTTAAACGCACCTGAAGTCACTCACTCACCGTCAGTTAAACGCACCTGAAGTCACTCACTCACCGTCAGTTAAACGCACCTGAAGTCACTCACTGTCAGTTAAACGCACCTGAAGTCACTCACTCACTGTCAGTTAAACGCACCTGAAGTCACTCACTCACTGTCAGTTAAACGCACCTGAAGTCACTCACTCACTGTCAGTTAAACGCACCTGAAGTCACTCACTCACCGTCAGTTAAACGCACCTGAAGTCACTCACTCACTGTCAGTTAAACGCACCTGAAGTCACTCACTCACCGTCAGTTGAACGCACCTGAAGTCACTCACTGTCAGTTAAACGCACCTGAAGTCACTCACTCACTGTCAGTTAAACGCACCTGAAGTCACTCAATGTCAGTTAAACGCACCTGAAGTCACTCACTCACCGTCAGTTAAACGCACCTGAAGTCACTCACCGTCAGTTAAACGCACCTGAAGTCACTCACTCACTGTCAGTTAAACGCACCTGAAGTCACTCACCGTCAGTTAAACGCACCTGAAGTCACTCACTGTCAGTTAAACGCACCTGAAGTCACTCACTGTCAGTTAAACGCACCTGAAGTCACTCAATGTCAGTTAAACGCACCTGAAGTCACTCACTCACCGTCAGTTAAACGCACCTGAAGTCACTCACCGTCAGTTAAACGCACCTGAAGTCACTCACTCACTGTCAGTTAAACGCACCTGAAGTCACTCACCGTCAGTTAAACGCACCTGAAGTCACTCACTGTCAGTTAAACGCACCTGAAGTCACTCACTCACTGTCAGTTAAACGCACCTGAAGTCACTCACTCACTGTCAGTTAAACGCACCTGAAGTCACTCACTCACTGTCAGTTAAACGCACCTGAAGTCACTCACTCACTGTCAGTTAAACGCACCTGAAGTCACTCACTCACTGTCAGTTAAACGCACCTGAAGTCACTCACTGTCAGTTAAACGCACCTGAAGTCACTCACTCACTGTCAGTTAAACGCACCTGAAGTCACTCACTCACTGTCAGTTAAACGCACCTGAAGTCACTCACTCACTGTCAGTTAAACGCACCTGAAGTCACTCACTCACTGTCAGTTAAACGCACCTGAAGTCACTCACTGTCAGTTAAACGCACCTGAAGTCACTCACTCACCGTCAGTTAAACGCACCTGAAGTCACTCACTCACTGTCAGTTAAACGCACCTGAAGTCACTCACTGTCAGTTAAACGCACCTGAAGTCACTCACTCACTGTCAGTTAAACGCACCTGAAGTCACTCACTCACTGTCAGTTAAACGCACCTGAAGTCACTCACTCACCGTCAGTTAAACGCACCTGAAGTCACTCACTCACTGTCAGTTAAACGCACCTGAAGTCACTCACTGTCAGTTAAACGCACCTGAAGTCACTCACTGTCAGTTAAACGCACCTGAAGTCACTCACTGTCAGTTAAACGCACCTGAAGTTAAACGCACCTGAAGTCACTCACTGTCAGTTAAACGCACCTGAAGTCACTCACTCACCGTCAGTTAAACGCACCTGAAGTCACTCACTCACCGTCAGTTAAACGCACCTGAAGTCACTCACTCACCGTCAGTTAAACGCACCTGAAGTCACTCACTGTCAGTTAAACGCACCTGAAGTCACTCACTCACCGTCAGTTAAACGCACCTGAAGTCACTCACTCACTGTCAGTTAAACGCACCTGAAGTCACTCACTGTCAGTTAAACGCACCTGAAGTCACTCACTCACCGTCAGTTAAACGCACCTGAAGTCACTCACTGTCAGTTAAACGCACCTGAAGTCACTCACTGTCAGTTAAACGCACCTGAAGTCACTCACTGTCAGTTAAACGCACCTGAAGTCACTCACTGTCAGTTAAACGCACCTGAAGTCACTCACTCACTGTCAGTTAAACGCACCTGAAGTCACTCACTGTCAGTTAAACGCACCTGAAGTCACTCACTCACTGTCAGTTAAACGCACCTGAAGTCACTCACTGTCAGTTAAACGCACCTGAAGTCACTCACTGTCAGTTAAACGCACCTGAAGTCACTCACTGTCAGTTAAACGCACCTGAAGTCACTCACTCACCGTCAGTTAAACGCACCTGAAGTCACTCACTCACCGTCAGTTAAACGCACCTGAAGTCACTCACTGTCAGTTAAACGCACCTGAAGTCACTCACTGTCAGTTAAACGCACCTGAAGTCACTCACTGTCAGTTAAACGCACCTGAAGTCACTCACTCACTGTCAGTTAAACGCACCTGAAGTCACTCACTCACCGTCAGTTAAACGCACCTGAAGTCACTCACTGTCAGTTAAACGCACCTGAAGTCACTCACTCACTGTCAGTTAAACGCACCTGAAGTCACTCACTGTCAGTTAAACGCACCTGAAGTCACTCACTCACCGTCAGTTAAACGCACCTGAAGTCACTCACTGTCAGTTAAACGCACCTGAAGTCACTCACTCACCGTCAGTTAAACGCACCTGAAGTCACTCACTGTCAGTTAAACGCACCTGAAGTCACTCACTCACTGTCAGTTAAACGCACCTGAAGTCACTCACTCACTGTCAGTTAAACGCACCTGAAGTCACTCACTCACCGTCAGTTAAACGCACCTGAAGTCACTCACTCACTGTCAGTTAAACGCACCTGAAGTCACTCACTCACTGTCAGTTAAACGCACCTGAAGTCACTCACTCACTGTCAGTTAAACGCACCTGAAGTCACTCACTGTCAGTTAAACGCACCTGAAGTCACTCACTGTCAGTTAAACGCACCTGAAGTCACTCACTGTCAGTTAAACGCACCTGAAGTCACTCACTCACTGTCAGTTAAACGCACCTGAAGTCACTCACTGTCAGTTAAACGCACCTGAAGTCACTCACTCACTGTCAGTTAAACGCACCTGAAGTCACTCACTGTCAGTTAAACGCACCTGAAGTCACTCACTCACTGTCAGTTAAACGCACCTGAAGTCACTCACTCACCGTCAGTTAAACGCACCTGAAGTCACTCACTCACTGTCAGTTAAACGCACCTGAAGTCACTCACTCACTGTCAGTTAAACGCACCTGAAGTCACTCACTGTCAGTTAAACGCACCTGAAGTCACTCACTCACTGTCAGTTAAACGCACCTGAAGTCACTCACTCACTGTCAGTTAAACGCACCTGAAGTCACTCACTGTCAGTTAAACGCACCTGAAGTCACTCACTCACTGTCAGTTAAACGCACCTGAAGTCACTCACTCACCGTCAGTTAAACGCACCTGAAGTCACTCACTCACTGTCAGTTAAACGCACCTGAAGTCACTCACTCACTGTCAGTTAAACGCACCTGAAGTCACTCACTCACTGTCAGTTAAACGCACCTGAAGTCACTCACTCACTGTCAGTTAAACGCACCTGAAGTCACTCACTGTCAGTTAAACGCACCTGAAGTCACTCACTGTCAGTTAAACGCACCTGAAGTCACTCACTGTCAGTTAAACGCACCTGAAGTCACTCACTCACTGTCAGTTAAACGCACCTGAAGTCACTCACTGTCAGTTAAACGCACCTGAAGTCACTCACTCACTGTCAGTTAAACGCACCTGAAGTCACTCACTGTCAGTTAAACGCACCTGAAGTCACTCACTCACTGTCAGTTAAACGCACCTGAAGTCACTCACTCACCGTCAGTTAAACGCACCTGAAGTCACTCACTGTCAGTTAAACGCACCTGAAGTCACTCACTCACTGTCAGTTAAACGCACCTGAAGTCACTCACTCACTGTCAGTTAAACGCACCTGAAGTCACTCACTGTCAGTTAAACGCACCTGAAGTCACTCACTCACTGTCAGTTAAACGCACCTGAAGTCACTCACTCACCGTCAGTTAAACGCACCTGAAGTCACTCACTCACTGTCAGTTAAACGCACCTGAAGTCACTCACTCACTGTCAGTTAAACGCACCTGAAGTCACTCACTCACTGTCAGTTAAACGCACCTGAAGTCACTCACTCACTGTCAGTTAAACGCACCTGAAGTCACTCACTCACTGTCAGTTAAACGCACCTGAAGTCACTCACTGTCAGTTAAACGCACCTGAAGTCACTCACTGTCAGTTAAACGCACCTGAAGTCACTCACTCACTGTCAGTTAAACGCACCTGAAGTCACTCACTCACTGTCAGTTAAACGCACCTGAAGTCACTCACTCACTGTCAGTTAAACGCACCTGAAGTCACTCACTCACTGTCAGTTAAACGCACCTGAAGTCACTCACTGTCAGTTAAACGCACCTGAAGTCACTCACTCACTGTCAGTTAAACGCACCTGAAGTCACTCACTCACTGTCAGTTAAACGCACCTGAAGTCACTCACTCACTGTCAGTTAAACGCACCTGAAGTCACTCACTGTCAGTTAAACGCACCTGAAGTCACTCACTCACTGTCAGTTAAACGCACCTGAAGTCACTCACTCACCGTCAGTTAAACGCACCTGAAGTCACTCACTCACTGTCAGTTAAACGCACCTGAAGTCACTCACTCACTGTCAGTTAAACGCACCTGAAGTCACTCACTGTCAGTTAAACGCACCTGAAGTCACTCACTCACTGTCAGTTAAACGCACCTGAAGTCACTCACTCACTGTCAGTTAAACGCACCTGAAGTCACTCACTCACTGTCAGTTAAACGCACCTGAAGTCACTCACTCACTGTCAGTTAAACGCACCTGAAGTCACTCACTGTCAGTTAAACGCACCTGAAGTCACTCACTCACTGTCAGTTAAACGCACCTGAAGTCACTCACCGTCAGTTAAACGCACCTGAAGTCACTCACTCACTGTCAGTTAAACGCACCTGAAGTCACTCACTCACTGTCAGTTAAACGCACCTGAAGTCACTCACTCACTGTCAGTTAAACGCACCTGAAGTCACTCACTCACTGTCAGTTAAACGCACCTGAAGTCACTCACTCACTGTCAGTTAAACGCACCTGAAGTCACTCACTCACTGTCAGTTAAACGCACCTGAAGTCACTCACCGTCAGTTAAACGCACCTGAAGTCACTCACTCACTGTCAGTTAAACGCACCTGAAGTCACTCACTCACTGTCAGTTAAACGCACCTGAAGTCACTCACTCACTGTCAGTTAAACGCACCTGAAGTCACTCACTCACTGTCAGTTAAACGCACCTGAAGTCACTCACTCACTGTCAGTTAAACGCACCTGAAGTCACTCACTCACTGTCAGTTAAACGCACCTGAAGTCACTCACTCACTGTCAGTTAAACGCACCTGAAGTCACTCACTCACTGTCAGTTAAACGCACCTGAAGTCACTCACTCACTGTCAGTTAAACGCACCTGAAGTCACTCACTCACTGTCAGTTAAACGCACCTGAAGTCACTCACTGTCAGTTAAACGCACCTGAAGTCACTCACTCACTGTCAGTTAAACGCACCTGAAGTCACTCACCGTCAGTTAAACGCACCTGAAGTCACTCACTCACTGTCAGTTAAACGCACCTGAAGTCACTCACTGTCAGTTAAACGCACCTGAAGTCACTCACTCACTGTCAGTTAAACGCACCTGAAGTCACTCACCGTCAGTTAAACGCACCTGAAGTCACTCACTCACTGTCAGTTAAACGCACCTGAAGTCACTCACTCACTGTCAGTTAAACGCACCTGAAGTCACTCACTCACTGTCAGTTAAACGCACCTGAAGTCACTCACTGTCAGTTAAACGCACCTGAAGTCACTCACTCACTGTCAGTTAAACGCACCTGAAGTCACTCACTGTCAGTTAAACGCACCTGAAGTCACTCACTCACTGTCAGTTAAACGCACCTGAAGTCACTCACCGTCAGTTAAACGCACCTGAAGTCACTCACTGTCAGTTAAACGCACCTGAAGTTAAATGCACCTGAAGTCACTCACTGTCAGTTAAACGCACCTGAAGTCACTCACTCACTGTCAGTTAAACGCACCTGAAGTCACTCACCGTCAGTTAAACGCACCTGAAGTCACTCACTGTCAGTTAAACGCACCTGAAGTCACTCACTCACTGTCAGTTAAACGCACCTGAAGTCACTCACTCACTGTCAGTTAAACGCACCTGAAGTCACTCACTCACTGTCAGTTAAACGCACCTGAAGTCACTCACTCACTGTCAGTTAAACGCACCTGAAGTCACTCACTCACTGTCAGTTAAACGCACCTGAAGTCACTCACTCACTGTCAGTTAAACGCACCTGAAGTCACTCACTGTCAGTTAAACGCACCTGAAGTCACTCACTCACTGTCAGTTAAACGCACCTGAAGTCACTCACCGTCAGTTAAACGCACCTGAAGTCACTCACTCACTGTCAGTTAAACGCACCTGAAGTCACTCACTGTCAGTTAAACGCACCTGAAGTCACTCACTCACTGTCAGTTAAACGCACCTGAAGTCACTCACCGTCAGTTAAACGCACCTGAAGTCACTCACTCACTGTCAGTTAAACGCACCTGAAGTCACTCACTCACTGTCAGTTAAACGCACCTGAAGTCACTCACTCACTGTCAGTTAAACGCACCTGAAGTCACTCACTGTCAGTTAAACGCACCTGAAGTCACTCACTCACTGTCAGTTAAACGCACCTGAAGTCACTCACTGTCAGTTAAACGCACCTGAAGTCACTCACTCACTGTCAGTTAAACGCACCTGAAGTCACTCACCGTCAGTTAAACGCACCTGAAGTCACTCACTGTCAGTTAAACGCACCTGAAGTTAAATGCACCTGAAGTCACTCACTGTTAGTTAAACGCACCTGAAGTCACTCACCTGCTCTCCGTCGGCCTGCTCCTCCTCCTGTGTCAGAGCCGCCAGCTGATTGGCTCTCTGCTCCATCAGACTGACATACAGGATGGGATTGGACAGAGCCTCGATCACATCTGACACCACAAACACAGTCAGGACACAAACTCTGAACTCTTTCAGAAGAACTCATGAGCAGATATGAGTCTTAAAGGGATACTCCACCGTTTTTTCATATTAAACTATGTTATTCCCTTAACTAAGACGAGTTGATACATACCTCTCTCTTCTCAGTGCGTGCACTAAATCGCTCTGGCGCGCGGCGAAACTTTGTTAGCACTTAGCTTAGCCCAGTTCATTCAATATGGGCCAAGCAGAGAAGCTACCAAACACCTCCACGTTTTCCCTATTTAAATACAGTTACTCGCGTAGTGTAACTCGACCTAGGACGGTGACACAAAACAAAACGTTGCGCTTTTCTAAGCGTGTAAAATGGATAACTATATTGTATGGCGGAATACCATAGCAAGTGCTTGTGAGCACTTCGACTTGGCGCAGTAATATCTTCACCAGAGGGAGCGGGGGCCGGTGAGAGGATTTTTCACGAGTGAAGATATTACTGCGCCGAAGTCGAAGTGCTCACAAGCACTTGCTATGGTATTCCGCCATACAATATAGTTATCCATTTTACACGCTTAGAAAAGCGCAACGTTTTGTTTTGTGTCACCGTCCTAGGTCGAGTTACACTACGCGAGTAACTGTATTTAAATAGGTAAAACGTGGAGGTGTTTGGTAGCTTCTCTGCTTGGCCCATATTGAATGAACTGGGCTAAGCTAAGTGCTAACAAAGTTTCGCCGCGCGCCAGAGCGATTTAGTGCACGCACTGAGACGAGAGAGGTATGTATCAACTCGTCTTAGTTAAGGGAATAACATAGTTTAATATGAAAAAACGGTGGAGTATCCCTTTAACGTACAAAAATGAAATGCTACAAACAACCTGTTTATTTGGCTCTTGTACCTGCAAAGGTGTCTGGGACGTAATCCTTGACCTCAGTGTAGACGAACACAGACGACAGCGTCAGCGCTTGGTTCTTCTCGTTCCTCAGACTGATGTAATGATATCCTGCAGCAGAGAGATGCACTCTTTACCCATCAGCCACTGCACCACAATGCCGGTTCACAACGAGAGAAACTAAACAGATACTTGCCAGGTCTGATGGCACACACTGGAATGATGCGATGGCCAATACATCTCCCGTTGTCTTCATACACGGCTATTCTCAGTGAGGCGAGCGTGGGAAGAACCACCTGAAAGAAACGGCTCATCAAAATCAGACTGTTTGACTAATGATTTAGTGTTTGTTCACACATACTCTTTTGAAGACCATCGGCTCTTCATCCCACACTGGATTGACGGCATTGCTTTGGGACGTCTTGGTCTTGAACGCTTTCCGTTTGGTGTCCACCGGCAGGCCATACATTTCCACCTCCACGTAAACACCGACTTTCTTATCAGACAGGAACTGAGCAGAGATGATCTGTTCAAGACACGGGAATCTCATCAACACTGTGAGGAAGATCCCAGACGTTCACTTTGATGGATTCGGCAGAAAATCATGATGCACTGAAATGAACATTGTACAAACGTGCTGGATTTAAACGAGTCTTTCATTTCAGCCAGTGTTCTACAGTCATACTGTATATGCAGAGATTACAGCAAATGCCCTGTATTGGTGTGATCTTTCAATAACAGAGACTCGGACAAGTTTTAAAAACATTTGTCAAGTATACTGACTACTGCATAGAAAAAAATTCAGGTAACTAAAAACACTGTTATTAAAGTTTCCAGGCTGAGTACCTCCTAGTGCAAGCTTAACGACACAAGATTCTAGTTATCCTAGTAAATATCATATTCTTATTGATGTTCAATACTCCTACAGTTCAGAATAATGAACTTAAGATGTAGCTATGGTGTGGGTTTTAGAGAGTTTTTTATGAGGTGGCATGGCACCCTATGAAGAGATTAGAATCAAGCAAAGGACTGAACCTTGGATGACAGATAGGTGATTAAGGAACGTAATGATTGTTTGGGATAGAAATTATTATAATTCTGAGCAATTTAAATCTAAAAGAAATACGAAAGAAAGAAAAAAAGAGGTAAGAGATTAGATAAAAGAAGCTAAGGAAACTTTTTTAAGGACAAGGTGAACTGAAGCAGGACATTCAAAAATGATGGAGAGTTTGAATGATTTGGGGTATAGGAGAAAGGCCGAGGTCAAAGGCTCTAGAATAGGCCTCAATGTAGATGGAAGACTGATGTCTGATCAGAAGAAGGTAGCAGACTATTTTAATAGTTGTTTACTACTGTTGCTGAAAAATAGAGATAAATCTCTCAATTACACAAGGAAAGGTTCACAAGGAGTTAGAAAAAGCAAGTGCTGGAAAAGATTATGTATTTTAATATATCATATAAGAAAATAAATGGATAAAGGCAAGTTAAGCGGGATGATGTTGCTGGATTTTCAAACGGCATTCGGTACAATTGATCAAAGATCTAGTATTGTGCTTCTAAAAGTAAAAGCATTGGGGTTTAGTGATAAGGCCTGTGAATGGATCATGTCTTACCTTGTAAACAAGTGTCAAACAGTGGATTTAAATGGGGTGTTTTCTGATTGTTTGCCCATTTCAGGCAGAGTTCTGCAGGGGAGTGTTTTAGGCCCATTATTTTTTCGGCTCTAATGAACTTTTTTTATATGCAGATGATGCAGCAATAATTGGTTCGCATATGGCAAGGCAAGGCAAGGCAAGGCAAGTTTATTTATATAGCACATTTCATACACAATGGCAATTCAGAGTGATTTACATAGAAGAAATTAAAATAATAAAAAGAAATAAGAATAATTAAAACAGTTTATAAAATAAAATAAAATACAGTACAGTACAAACAGTCGGACGAACAGTGGCACAGTGCTCATTCAGTAAATGCACAGCTAAACAGAAGTGTTTTGAGTCTGGATTTGAATGTGACTACTGTAGGAGCACATCTGATCTCTTCTGGAAGCTGGTTCCAGCATAATAGCTAAAAGCGGACTCGCCATGCTTAGAGTGAACCCTTGGTATTTCTAGCTGATATGATCCTAGTGATCTGAGTAATCTGTTGGGTTTATATTCAGTGAGCATATCTGCAATGTATTGAGGTCCTAGGCCATTGAATGATTTATATACCAGTAATAATACTTTAAAATCAATCCTAAATTTAACTGGGAGCCAGTGTAAAGACCTGAGGACTGGTGTGATGTGTTCATGTTTTCTGGTTCTGCTCAGCGTTCTGTATGAGCTGCAACTGTCTTATGGTCTTTTTGGGAAGGCCAGTGAGGAGTCCATTACAATAATCCACCCTGCTGGTGATGAAAGCATGCACAAGTTTCTCTAAGTCTTGTCTGGAAACAAAGCATCTAATTCTTGGAATATTTTTCAGATGATAGTATGCTGATAGTTATTGCTTTGACATGACTACTGAAACTAAGGTCTGACTCTAGTGTCACACCAAGATTCCTGACTTGATGTTTAGTTGTTTGACCCCTAGAGTGAGGGTATGCGTTCACCTTGAGAACTTCATCTTTGTTTCCAAACGCAATGACTTCAGTTTTGTCTTTGTTTAACTGAAGAAAGTAATAGAGAAAGAATCTCTTTTTTTTGAGAAGAAAGTCTGTCTAGCTTTGCCTAGTTCCATATTGAAAGCATGGAGGCTGTCTTTGTAGATGTTATAATGGACTACAAGTTTTGTCTTCCGTCACATGTGCTCTGCTTTTCTGCATTGTCTTTTCATATTTTGCACTGTTGTTGAGTTTCTCCAAGGTGATTTTTGTCTGCCACTCTTCTTCCTGACTTTCACAGGAGCAATATCATCAATTACACTTTTAACTTTTGAGTTAAAGAATCAAGGAGAAAATCAACAGAGTCTGCAGATATGCTTGGTGTTAAGGATATAGTCTTCATAAATAGTACACTGGTGTTCTCATTTAAGCATCTCTTCTTGGCAGACACAGATCTAGCTTCAATGGCAGGAGAGATCAATATATCAAAGAAAATACAGAAATGATCAGACAGCGCTACATCCTTAATAACAATCGATGAAATGTTTAGACCCTTACTGATAAGTAAATCTAGAGTGTGTCCACGATTGTGTGTGGGTTCATGTACATGCTGAGTCAGATCAAAAGTTTTTAAAACAGTTTTGATTTCTTTTGCCATATTGGTTTCTGCATTATCTATGTGAATGTTAAAATCTCCAGCAATGGCAAAACAGTCAAACTCTGAGGTAATTGTTGATAACAGTTCTATAAAGTCCTCAGCAAAGGCTGGAGAGTATTTTGGAGGCCTGTAAATAATGATGAGTAAAATGCGTGGAGCAGCTTTTAACACAATACCCAGATATTCGAAAGAAGGGTAATTCCCAAATGATATTTGCTTACATTGATAGATATCTTTAAAAAGAGCAGCTAGACCCCCACCTCTCTTAACAGCTCTGCAGACACTCATAAAAGTAAAGTTAGGAGGGGCTGTTTCATTGAGGACTGTTGCACTGCAGCTTTCTTCTAGCCATGTTTCATTTAGAAGCATAAAATCCAGGTTGTTTGCGGTTATTAAGTCGTTGACTAGAAGTGATTTATTTTTAAGTGAGCGGATGTTTAAAAGTGCTAACTTAACAGTCTTACTTTTTGTCCCCACATCAATCTTAGTTTGACGTGTAATAGGCACCAGATTAGTTTGGTTTGCTGTACGGCTATTGAAGGCCTTAGACTTTCTATCTTGTAATAGAACAGCAATAGAGAAAGATACAGGCACACTGGGTTCCCGCTTGTTCTGTAAACATTTGAGAAAGTTACTGTTATCATAGCGGGGACCCAACACATATCACTGAGAGCTGGTATCAGTTGTTTTTGGTTCACCTTGAGCAGATGGAGGAGGGTGTGGGCCCTGGCGTTGTGGCAGAGGCCGAAGAGCTCTCACAGGAGGGGGAGGGCGAGCTGGGCCCGCAGGCTTTGGTGGTTGCGGTGCCTGTCGTTTTTGGATTGATATCTGGGGGCTTGCAGCAAAAGAATCTGCTGAATCTTGGAGCAGTTCTAATATGTCTGTCTGTGGTGAGCTCTGTGGGCAGGGCTCAGCTGAGATTGAGTCCGTGAGCAGAGGTTGTTGTGGCGGAGTGGTGTTATCATTGTCCTTGCATGTCAACCGCATGTCCATTTTGCTGCTGAAGTGAAGTCCTGTGGTCATTCATACTGTGTCCAGGTGTGTGTGTGCTGTTCAGATTGAGTGGATTGGCACACACTGCAGAAGGATGATTGAGGGAGAAGTAGATATTGTCTCTTGAACCAAGTTTGTTTGGGTGATGGCCATCCCGATGAAACAGTTGTCTCTGACTCCAGAAAAGTTGTCAATGAAGTTCACTCCTTTTATATTGCAGGCTTTTTGCAGCCATGTATTTAGCCCAAGCAACCGTGAAAACCTGTTTGTTCCTCTTGCTGGTAATGAATGTTTGAACTTTCAGTCTTTTAAGTGTTTCAAAAAGTTCATTGAAATCCTTCTTAAAGGGATAGTTCACTTTGAAATACAATTTTGGTATGTTTTAGCTTACCTCAAGGGCATCCAAGATGTAGGTGTCTTTTTTTCCGCAGTAGTTTAAACTTTGATATTTTTAGGTCAAACCATTCTTGTAAAAAAAAAAAAAGACACCTACATCTTGGATGCCCTTGAGGTAAGCTAAAACATACCAAAATTTTATTTCAAAGTGAACTATCCCTTTAAGAAGGATTATCCCTTTAAGGAGTTCTGACTGCTCTTTATGAATATCATTCTTCCCCACATGAATGATGAGTCGATTTGCAGTCTTATGTTTCATCAGAATGTTCTGAAGTTCCCTGTTTACATCAGAAGTTGTTGCTTGTGGAAGGCAGCACGTAGTTGTATCCCTGCTGCTAATGTTTCTGATTATGGAGTCCCCCACTATCAGAGTCCTGGGCTCGGCTGCGCTCTGAGCTGAGTGCCGCTGTCTGCTCGACCTTGAGCGCCAGTTAGCATCAGTGTTAGCTACTGGCTGATTCAGTCTGTGTTCGATCACATTCATCACGTTTGGGGATTTCTCATTTACATTCATTAGTACTTCAAATCTGTTCTCAAGATGTATAGGCGGTGGTAGGAGACCAGTGTTTGCAATCCTTGTCAGAGCTGTATCTGGGGTAGAGTATGCTACTGCGGCAATATGTGATGCTCATGACAATCTGATGTCTCGAGTGCCTTTGGGTCTCGCTCCCTGTTTGTGCCATCGATTAGTAAGTCGATCGGCTTGTTTCTCTACCTGTCGAGGAGCACTAGTTTCATGGGACTCACTGGCTATATGCTGAGGGTGTCCATGACGAAGCTCTGTTGTGTGCTCCGTCTGGTTTGGTGGTCCCGTAAGTAACTTTGTTTCAAGAACTGCAATCCTTTGTAAAAGTCTGTGGCAGTTAGTGCAGCAAGTAGATTCTTGAACCAGAAGTGGCATTTTCTCTCTTATCCTTATGAATGTAGGCAGTTGTGTTTTCTTTTCCCTGGAATGTAAGCTGGTCGGGTAAAAGAATTCTGCGTTTTTGTAGTAATCCAAACTTTGTCGTTTGAGCACTGTGCTGATTTGCTGAAGTTAAAAATTAGGTGATAAAAGGAGATAAAATATAAAAATATAGAAGATAAAATATAAAAGCGATAGAGCAAAGCGCGGAGCAGTAAGCAAGAGCGTCCAAACAGTAGCTGAGCAGGAAGTGGAAATATAGGAATATAGGAAAGAAATGTTGAAACTGAGTTAAGTAGAGAGATTGAAAGGGTCTTCAAATGGTTTATTAATAATAAGCTTTCTTTACACTTGGGAAAAACTGAATCTATATTATTTGGTTGCTGCTAAATTGAAAAAAAGCTCCAGATTAGAGGTAAAGGTTGAAGATATGATGGTTACATCTTAACTGTGATGCAGGGTTATATTGAAAGCACATTCACAGTTGCTTCTATACGATGAAAATTTTAGAGAACTTGGTTTTTTAAAAGTTGAAAAAAAATGTCTTAAATTGGTGTTGCCATTTAAAATAATAAAGCAAAGAGTTACAAGGTACCTGACAGACTATTATGTTCTTGTGAAAGATGTGCATGGTCTTTCCACAAGGGGGAGCAGCACTGATATTTATCTTTGTAGATATAAGAGTTTAATCGGGATGGATTCCTTTCTATATACTAGTGCTATAGCCTGGGATTATTTGCCTTCTTGTATAAAGCAGATCAAAGTTGAAAGAGTTTTTAGAAAGGAAATTAAAAAATGCCTTTTATATCATTATTTAAAAGGTGATGTATTATGAGATGTTGAACTTGATCGTGATTTCTTTCCATTTATGATCTGTTCTTCAGAAACACAATGGAAATAAGCCTTTGGATGTTTGTATATTATTCTCAACAGTTTTGAAATGTTGTATGATCAATTCCTTGTACAATTTTTAAAAAATCTTGTCTAATGAACCAATTAGACAGACCCCCTAAGCAAACAGATTTTTATGAACTCTTTGAAATGGTTTGTTGTAAGAGTAGCATATCTATGGAGAACGAATGTATCATTATGGGTGATTTTAACACAAATGTACTACAGCCTCGTAGTGGTAGCTTGAAAGAATCTCTTTTAGAGCAGTCATTAACCTGTAAATCTATTGCTGACAAAATATTATTCAAGTGTGCCAGTAAACTGAAATTCCTGTATCGCAGGACAGGGCATCTAGTGTTTTCTATCAAGAAATTATTGGTTGTATCACTGATTCAATGTCATTTCGCTTATGCATGATCTGCTTGGTAGACTGACTGCAAGTGATGCAAAATAATGTTATCCCCTACCTGTTAAATGCACCCCCAGCAAGCAATTTTGTGTTTAAAAGACGTCTAATAGCTGTCCAAACACAGACCTGACGTCTAGGCTAAAACAAGGCAAAATCTGGGCTATCAGTGAAAATTGAATAGATGTCTAAACCATAGCTAAAGAATAGACTCATAGAACATGCCAAAGAAATGAAGCCAAACATCTTGTAATCACTGTTGACTTTGCTTACTTACATGATGGAATATCATACATCTCGTTTATTTTTTTTATTTTTTTTGTGCTAAAAACAATATGTAACCAAATTCAAGGTTATTTTGGCTAGAAGTGTGTTACTCATAGCCGGACTATATCAGGTCTATAGTTAACCTAGACGGAGAAATGATGGCTGTTGCTTGCTTGGTCACATACTTATATCCAAATTAATACATTTGGAGCAATTAACTTCTCCCATGTGTTTAGAAGGTTAGGGTTTCTTTATCTACATGATGCTTAATACTGAGGAGTCAAAAACAAACCATATCTGTAAGTTTAAAAGGACAACAGAATATCAGATCTCAATCTTTTGTTCATTACCTCTCTCTGATTGGCACAAGAGTAAAATTGTGGTGCACAGACACATTGGTGTGACTATCTTATGGATGCATATTCAAATTTCTCAAAACAGTAAAATAACCTTTCAAATGAAATGTTCATTTCCAGATTTGTGCTGCGAACCAGAGGGAAACTTCCATTTTCTCTAGCGATGACCTACTGTAAAACACACTGGGCCAAAAACTGCAACTGATTAAACCTCGCCATTACATCGTGATCCATGTTTCATACCCATAACGCAAGTTGTCTTCTCTTTGAATGGCGGCACGTATTGTTACATCCCTAGTTGGACACTGAAGACTGCTCGTGGATTGATTGCTCCAGTCTGCCTCGCTGTGTGGTTTGCGTCTGTAAGCTCCGTATAGCTTTCCATTTTGAATCTCTATTTCCTATCATTTCTTGTTGTTTATATCGCTAAATATTTTGTACTCATAAACCAGATATCGGATATTATCTAATTTTGTCTGTCACATTGATCTGACTTCGCTAGGTTTAATCTAAATCACTATCGCTCACAAAACGCACTAGCCTTCCGCTAGCCTGTTAATCGGCCATCTGTGTTTGCCGTCTTTTTTTCTCTCGCGCACTCGCGCCTTTTCAAGTCCATCAAACAACTGTGGTGAGTAGGATCAGTCAACAAACACGGTGAATAATGTCTTCTCCTGTTATTGTCACTTGCACTTTGTGTCACATGTATAGCATAGCCTTCTCTGTCAGCACAGGATTTACATGTGATAAATGCAGGTAGACAGTCAGGCTGACGGAGAAGATTTCAGAACTAGAGACACGCATCCAAACTTTAATCGAGGATAGTGAGATACTGCTTTAGATACTGCCTTGGATGGGACTAGCTTAGGGAACTCTGTACATTTTTGGGTTCTGGCTGTAGAGCCCGTGCAGCAGGGCAATTGGGTGACCGTGAGACGCTGTAGTAGCGGGATCCGTTCCGATAACAACATTAAACAGGTTCTCCCCACTCAGTGAAACACCCACTGTGAATCCTGTTGAATGTGCCCTAGTTATTGGCGATTCTA
>NC_137133.1:39617016-39624516 GCF_949319135.1 Squalius cephalus
ACGTTTCCAAACCTTTTGGTAAAAAAAACTCAGTCTGTGTGTGGCTGAATCATGTCTGAATATAACAAAAGGGTAAATTAAACTAGACGGATGTCTAGGTTAATAAACTCGTGACTTTGAGTACCAAAATGAATCGATCAGGAGACGTTTAGGGACATTGATTAGTAGACGACCCAGGTAGACTTAAGTCAGGTGCAAAAGAAGAATAAATCTACCACACATCTCTGGCTTCATTAGAAGAAGAAGAAGAAGAAGAAGAAGTTTTATTTATATAGCGCCTTTCCGTAGCTCAAGGTCACTTTACATTGTACATTACCACTGCTGTTCACTCTGTACACGCTACCATTAGGAGATATCATTAGGAAGCATGGAATTAATTTTCACTGTTATGCTGATGATACTCAGCTCTATATTTCTTCATGCCCTGAAGAAAACTACCAATTCACAAAATTAATGGAATGCATAGCTGATATAAAAAATTGGATGACTAGTAATTTCCTACTACTTAATTCTGAAAAAACAGAGATTCTAATTATTGGACAAAAAACTTCCTCACGTAATAACCTAGAATACTGTGTAACACTTGATGGCTGCTCTGTCAAGTTTTCGTCGTCGATTAGGAACCTGGGTGTGCTCTTTGATACCAATCTTTCATTTGAAAGTCACGTATCTTGTATCTGTAAAACCGCATTTTTCCATCTTAAAAATATATCTAAATTACACCATATGCTCTCAGTGACAAATGCGGAACAGTTAGTTCATGCGTTCATGACCTCAAGGCTAGATTATTGTAATGCTCTACTGGGTGGTTGCCCTGCACGCTTAATAAACAAACTACAGCTGGTTCAAAACGCAGCAGCTCGAGTTCTTACCAGAACCAGGAAGTATGACCATATTAGCCCGGTTCTGTCAACACTGCACTGGCTCCCTATTAAACATCATATACATTTTAAAATATTGCTGATTACTTACAAAGCACTAAATGGTTTAGCTCCGCAGTGCTTGAGCGAGCTCTTAACGCATTATAGTCCTTCACGTCTATTGCGATCTCAAAATTCTGGCCAGTTGATAATACCTAGAATATCAAAATCGACTGCTGGCGGTAGATCCTTCTCCTATTTAGCACCAAAACTTTGGAACAGTCTTCCTAACATTGTCCGGGAAGCAGACACACTCTGTCAGTTCAAAGCTAGACTAAAAACACATCTCTTTGGCCTAGCATACACATTACACATTATAGACTTCTATAATTCAATGTTAGGCTGCATAGATCAGGTCAGCCGGAACCGGGAACACTTCCCATATATCCTGATGTACTCGTTACATCATAAGACGAATGGCATCTACGCTAATTTTAGTTTTTGTTTATCCTGAGGTTTTTCCGCAGTCCGCCCGGATCCAGGATGTATCCAGATCTGATGAAGGACCTGCACCTGGACCCGATGTCATAGCGGGGTGCTAAAGTGCCAACTAGTTTCTCCTTATGGAGGATCCCTTTACCACTCTACAGATAAAGCGTTGTCGGGAAAATTCGGTTCGCGTATCTACCCCGAAGTGATAGAATTCTATATCAAAAATGTTAAGGCCAGACAAGTAGTTTTTTAAGGCTTGGTTTGTAGGGAATTACAAACCTGCACACATATATTCAAATGCACATACCAATAGACTGAACTCGTAATACGCATGTGCACGCCATCAGCGTTCTCACAGGTTTTGTATTTAAAGTCTGTGTAGAGTTTCCTGTTAAAACGGTGTCGTGTTAGCGGCCCCTAAGTTAATAACTAAGGATCATTGCGACGGAAGTGAATCAATCAAATTAACTTTAGCTGGAAAATAACTTTATTCAAGAACTGCTATAAAGCCAAAACAATCTCTGTTACTTTAAACTATCCTTGTATCTCTGTAAAGCCGCTTTGGAACAATCTACATTGTTAAAAGCGCTATATAAATGAAGATGACTTGACTTGACTTGACTTGACATTACAATACATTTACACACCCACACACACATTACAATCACATAAGGACACATATAGTCACATTATCCAAAATACATGTTAAATAGATATGTTTTTAGCTGAGTCTTGAATGTATCCACAGATGAGATATTACGAAGTGTAAGGGGGAGTGGATTCCATAATTTAGGAGCATTAACACTAAATGACCTTCCACCTACAGTAGACAACCGGAAGTGAGGAATGGACAAGAAACCGAGTTCAGCTGATCTAAGGGCAGGGCGGTATAAGAGTACAGTAGATCAGACAGATATGGAGGTGCAAGACCATTTAATGCCTTAAACTTTAGAAGTAATACCTTAAAGTGAATACGTGATGCCACGGGTAGCCAGTGAAGGTCATGAAGCAGAGGAGTAACGTGAGAGAACACCTGGTGGAGGAGAGAACTGTTGCTGCTGAGTTTTGAACATACTGTAATCTTGCAATACGTTTTTTGGGCAGACCAAGAAATAGAGCATTGCAATAATCCAGACGTGATGTGATTAATGCATGAATTAAGAAGACGTGCAATATTATGAAGATGGAAAAAAGAGTTTTTAACAAGAGAAGAAATATGAGAGCCAAAAGATAGAGTTGAGTCGATTAAGACACCAAGGTTACGAATAGATGACGAAGGCTTAACATGAACAGGTACATCCTTTTGACTGAGGCAGCAGAGCCAATCACCAATTTCTTAGTTTTTTTATTATTTAATTTGAGGAAATTCAGGGACATTCAATGCTTGATGTCCCTGATACATGCAGTGAGTCGGGCAGGGATGCCCTATCAGAGCTGGTGGTCAGATAAATTTGAATGTCATCAGCATAGCAATGAAATTGAAGTCCATGCCTGCATATGATGTCACCAAGTGGATATATATAGATGATGAACAATAGTGGGCCAAGAACTGAACCTTGAGGAACACCCCGTTTGAGCGGAGCAGAGGCAGATCTATACCCTTGTGTGGTGATATAGTCACCCTTTCTGTCGCTGATGTAAGAGATGAGCTAGGAAAGAGCGGAACCAGTGATGCCGATATCAGAAAGCCAAGAGATCAGTATTTCATGGCAGACTGTGTCAAATGCAGCGCTTAGATTGAGAAGCATCAAGATGTTTATTAACCCTGAATCCACGGACAAAAGAATGTTATTAACCACCCAAAGAAGAGCAGTTTCAGTGCTATGAGATGGGCGAAATCCTGACTAAAAAGGTTCAAAAAGGCCATTAACATTGAAATATGATTGCTATTGCAAAGCCACAACCTTTTCAAGGATTTTGCTTAAGAATGTTCAATTATTGGCCTGTAATTGTCCATGTTTAGATGTTCAAGGCCTGTTTTTTTAAGAATGGGGCTCACCGCAGCCATTTTTAATTCTGCTGGGACAATGGCGGAAGCCAAACTACAGCTTATCATATGTGTTATGAAGGGTGCAACCTCGAGGACACACATCTTAAGCAGAACAGCAGGTGTAGGATCACTTACGGCAGCAGGAGTAGTCAGAGTAAAAGCAGAGAGAGAGTTGAGTGGGCTGAATCAGATAACATCAAATGAACATTTGAGTCACTTTTATGAGGGGTGTCTTTAGTGATGGATTCAGTGATTGACTTCAATTTGTCTGAAAAGAATTGGGAAAAGCTATTCACAAGCACCCCAGAGCCCGAAATAACATGTTGTGGTGGATTAGTGAGTTTGTTAACCATAGCAAAGAGTGATGCACATGGAATTCCTCATGGCAGAGGAGAAATGAGAGGATCTTGCAGTGTTGAGGGCTGTACGGTAGTTGAGCAAATGTTCTTTAAAAGCCAGAGAGTGCACAATGAGTCCAGTTTTCCTGTATAGTCTTTCTAGGCGGCGACCCTCACTTCATCGTTCGTAGTTCAGGAGTGAAGCAGGGTGAGGCACGAGTAGATGGAACCAGTCTAGTTTTAACAGGAGCATGCCTCTCAAGTATTTGAGAAAAAGGGTTATTGTAAATACAGCAGATTTCTGACAGACAGTTAGATAGTAAACATTCTGACAAGGTTGAAGCCCTTATTGAAACAGAGAAAGACGATGAATTCACAGAATTGATTTTACGATAGGTGAGCATTTTCTTCAGTGGTGATATAGATGTTGGAAAACTAAAACTGAAGTTCATGAGTTTGTGATCTGAGAAAGCAAAATCAGAGCCACTAACAAGAATATTATACAAGCCAGATGTACATATGAGGTCCAGTATATGACCCCCAGTATCATTAGTCGGGGAAACTTAACATTCAACAGTATTACTGATCTGACTGTACTAATGCTGCTGTATGAGAACTGAACTGAGCTGATGATGACATCACTGTTTTCTACATAAGATACTGTAGATGAAATTATACGATCCATAATTTAATTGTTTTTGTCCCGTTTATCACTGTAAAGCTGATTTGAAACAATCTATGTTGTATAAAGCGCTGTATAAAACTTTTATTAAACACAAAATTACACTCTGATTTGAAAGAGTCTCCGACCAGCAAAAGTTCAGTGCAAATAAAAGATACTCGACGAACTCCACCGGTGATTCCTTGAGCAGCTCCAGTGCTTTAGTTTCCACAAACGACGACATTTCGTAACTTCGATCAGTTTCTGTGGAAAACAAACACAGTCATGAACCGTAACACACAGAAATTTTACAGTGAAAAACATCTTGTGGCGTAAGAACAGTTTGACTTACTTTTGCACGTCTCGAAGGAGTTGAATTTAACAGGCTGAACGTAGTTGACTAAGTTGGACATCTCCTCTGTGGCGAAGGCTTCATTCACTGCCATCCCCTGCACACATACACACACACACACACACACACGTACACAATAAAACTAAAATGTACATAATCAGTGACTGTATGAGAATATGCGTCATATAATAATGTATTTTCAACTAAGTAAAATTATGAATTGTTATTTTCATAATATGTGGTCACAATAAGCATTATTTACCAGTAAATGAATAGAACTGTTTTAAAAGTAAAAGAGGAGTAAAATCCCATTTAAAATGAAAATATTTCTTTAATATTACTTTACTTAAAGCATTGTGAGAGCATCAAATGACGTTGCGTGTAGAACCAGATGAGAGTCCTACAACCTCAGACTACTGAGACCAGAGAAGATCTACTGAGATCTGAGAAGATCTACTGAGACCAGAGAAGATCTACTGAGACCTGAGAAGATCTACTGACACCAGAGAAGATCTACTGAAACCAGAGAAGATCTACTGAGACCAGAGAAGATCTACTGAGATCTGAGAAGATCTACTGAGATCTGAGAAGATCTACTGAGACCTGAGAAGATCTACTGAGATCTGAGAAGATTTACTGAGACCAGAGAAGATCTACTGAGATCTGAGAAGATCTACTGAGACCTGAGAAGATCTACTGAGATCTGAGAAGATCTACTGTGACCAGAGAAGATCTACTGAGACCTGAGAAGATCTACTGACACCAGAGAAGATCTACTGAGACCAGAGAAGATCTACTGAGACCTGAGAAGATCTACTGAGACCAGAGAAGATCTACTGAGACCTGAGAAGATCTACTGAGACCAGAGAAGATCTACTGAGACCAGAGAAGATCTACTGAGATCTGAGAAGATCTACTGAGACCAGAGAAGATCTACTGAGATCTGAGAAGATCTACTGAGACCAGAGAAGATCTACTGAGACCAGAGAAGATCTACTGAAACCAGAGAAGATCTACTGAGATCTGAGAAGATCTACTGAGACCAGAGAAGATCTACTGAGACCAGAGAAGATCTACTGAGACCAGAGAAGATCTACTGAGACCTGAGAAGATCTACTGAGACCAGAGAAGATCTACTGAGACCTGAGAAGATCTGCTGAGATCTGAGAAGATCTACTGAGACCAGAGAAGATCTACTGAGACCAGAGAAGATCTACTGAGACCTGAGAAAGTCTACTGAGATCTGAGAAGATCTACTGAGACCAGAGAAGATCTACTGAGACCTGAGAAGATCTACTGAGATCTGAGGCTGCGCTGCACTGAAACACCACCAGATGGTGCACTCAACACACACACAGTAGTGAAGTGAACATCAGTAAATGATTGTTGTATTTAAAACAGCAGTGTTTTATAATGAAACACAAGGGCTGTAGGTATGAATGATGTGTGTAATGAATTGTGTTCAGAGTTTTGCTGAAAGTTTGATTCACCATTGCAAACTGAGTGTAAAGCAGATCATGTGCTTCTAGTTTTAAGATTCGGTATATGAGTGAATATGAGAGTCTCCTCAAGTAACACTTTCAGTGTGTGAACATCTTTAAAACACTAATGACACTGACCTCATCAATGGACTTTTTTCTGTAATCGTTCTCATCCTCCACATCGCTGTCTGCATCCGCTTCACCTGATGGACAAACGTCACTCAGTGTGAGGAGTGCGGCTCAATTTACCCCACTTCACACTCAATCAAACCTCTGTGATCAGCCAGACCTGTGTTATGTGATATGGAGCTGCTGGACTTGATTCCTGGGACTCTCCTGTCTCCTCTCTCTGTTCCGTCTGCATGAGCCTCTGTCTCTGTGTGTGTCGAGCCTAAACACACACACCGCTATAGGGTTTTCATTCAGTGTAACACAACACAGACACGACTGGAGTTTCAGCTTCACCAGTATGAAGGTAAAACAGTAGCAAAACTCGTACTGTACGCTACAATTTACACTCACAGCTCCAGTGTGAAAACCTGTAAAATAAAAATCTGAAGTTGAATGTTGAGATTTGCACTCGCACACAATAGTCACAAACCTGTATTCTGAATTTGAAGCTGCAGACAAGTCGTCACAAATGTGTAAAATGCCATTCAGAGCAATACAATGACAGACACAAACTTGTAATATATATTTGCACTTATTCTTACATTCACAGTACAACCTCAATTATGTACTTGCAACTTCTCAAATCTGTCACTGCAAATTCAAATTTTGCGCCTTGACTTTTGCAAAACTAACTTGTGCACTTGAAACTCAGTGGCGGCGAGAGAGAAACACACACACACACACACACACACACACACACACACACACACACACACACACACACACACACACACACACACACACACACACACACACACCTGTGATGGGAGACGAGGGCTCACACACACCTAGATAATACCTAGAATATCTAAGTCGACTGCTGGCGGTAGATCCTTCTCCTATTTCGCACCAAAACTCTGGAACAGTCTTCCTAACATTGTCCGGGAAGCAGACACACTCTGTCAGTTCAAAGCTAGACTAAAAACACATCTCTTTGACCTAGCATTCACATAACACATTATAGACTTCTATAGTTCAGTGTTAGGCTGCATAGATCAGGTCAGCCGGAACCGGGAACACTTCCCATAAATCCTGATGTACTCGTTACATCATGAGAAGAATGGCATCTACGCTAATATTAGTCTCTCTGTTTATCCCGAGGTTTACCGCAGTCCGCCGGATCCAGGCCATATCCAGATCTGATGAAAGACCTGT
>NC_137133.1:39632016-39671712 GCF_949319135.1 Squalius cephalus
AACATCGATGCTTGAGTTTTAAATCTTTAAGTAAACAACAAAAATGCCAGCAAACGGTCGCTTTTATCATGTTCGTTTTGCGATCTCGCTAGTTTCCAGTGATTCTTTCTGATTCGTTTTCTGATAAACTTCCATTAGTTGGTGAAATGATGTGTGTGTGCCGTTGTTCCAGAGAGGCGTGTTACGGGTGTGTTTTAGTGAAGCCTGCAGAGCTTTAGGCCGACGGTGGAAACGCAGCAGGTTTTGTTCTCGCCACTCCAGGTTCGAGGCTATTAGCCCCGCCCGCCCGTTTAAAGCCCGGCTCGCACGGCTCGCACGGCCCGACAGGGGAAACATGGCTATGGTCTGTCAGTGTACCTTGAAGGAGATCTCGGAGGTCATAGTGAAGCCGTGTGTGATGAGCGGCTCCTCGTCGGTCCGACCCTTCCAGCAGTCGAGCTCCACACACCGGCAGCCGGACAGCAGGACCTGCCGATAGATCTCCACTGAGGAGTTTCCCGCCAGCTGACCCGCTGACACACACAGACAGGTCAAGACAGCTTTATTTATATAGAGCTTTTCACAACACAGAGTGTTTTAAAGCAGCATTACAGAGATAACAGGAAAATAATGCAACAATTTTGTTTCCAGAAGAAAATAGCGTCACAGTCCAGCTTAAGTAAGTTCAGTGATGGTTAATTTTTGTAGTAATAAAGTTATTAATGTAGTTAAATTATCTATATAGCCGCTCTGGAGAAAACCGTGATGTCATCGTCCAGCTCAGTTCAGTTCTCATATAATGGTGTCAATGCAGGAGATCAATAACATTGTTGAATATTAAATTAAATGTCCCCGACTGAGCAAGAAAAAAGCCAAAGGCGACAGTAGACACATAGAGCACGTGTTTCTCCTCCTTTTAAAAGCTGATCAGTCCATTTATTTGCTCTCATAACATTGTATGCAAACTGTAAAAGTTATTATAGCATTTCACCTGCAACACTAATGTACATCAGCTGAGAAGAAATGTAACGCAAAGCCATTAATGGTGGAGAATCGGTCATTACAGAAATCACATTTCTGAGCGATTATGTACTTCCTGTCTGACTGGCAGAACTCAAAGAAATGAATCTGAAAATGCATTAGTAAGACATCTCGTGTTTTATTGCTAATTTGAGTATATTGATTGCAGGTGCTGAAACCGTGTCTAATTGAAGTACTGTCATTAGCGCAAATGATACAGACATTAATATCATAACTCTACAGCTAAGTAAGTGCAAAAACCGCCGGGACATTTTAGTCGCTCCATCTTCACTTGAATGGCTAATTCTAAATGCATTAGCATCTTAAAAAACATTCATGCTGGATCACATGTTCAGACCACAAATGATAGACACTGATGATTATTTGGGGTATTTATGAGCATTTGGTCTCAGTGTAGTTCATGTTCAAAGGCTAAACATCTGCTTTATGTTCACATCCAATTATTCATTTGGCTGGAATGAAGACAGAAACAGCAAATTAAAAACTCAAACTAAATCCCTGACGGTTGTGGTCTTTATTCTTGCATTCACTGCAGACTGTCGAGGGTCACATCATCAGCGCTGTGCGGCGTATAGAGCCTGAGGCTGCGGTCTTATATTTCATGACAAACACATTTTGGGATGAAGAGTGATATTCTTACCACCTTTGCTGGCCAAAGAGACATGTACTCTCAAAATTCATATTTATAAGAGGAAGATATTTTGTTCAGATAATGTGACAATGATAATGTAATGTTTAATTTATGACAGGAATGAAAACGAGGCTGTGAGAGACAGAAATACGATGTGTTTGATGGATCGTACTGCTGTTTAACAACATGCTGATTGTTCAACTGACAAAATATCTTTCCAAAAATCCTACAGTATATAAAAACCCCATAAAACACTTTTAAAAGTTCTGAGTTTTGAAAGTGACGTGATCTTTATACAGTCCACGACACTGTAAAGACTGTCTCACAGCCTGGGTGACATTCAGTAAGACATCAGCCCTGACTAATGTCTATAGGTGGACTGATGTGTTGTGTGAGTCGTCTGATTGGCTGACCTGTCATGTCATGTGACTCATCTGATTGGCTGACCTGTCGTGTCATGCGAGTCGTCTGATTGGCTGACCTGTGAGGTAGGTGTCGTGTGAGTCGTCTGATTGGCTGACCTGTCGTGTCATGTGAGTCGTCTGATTGGCTGACCTGTGAGGTAGGTGTCGTGTGAGTCGTCTGATTGGCTGACCTGTGAGGTAGGTGTCGTGTGACCCGTCTGATTGGCTGACCTGTGAGGTAGGTGTTGTGTGACTCGTCTGATTGGCTGACCTGCTGTGTGAGTCGTCTGATTGGCTGACCTGTGAGGTAGGTGTCGTGTGACCCGTCTGATTGGCTGACCTGTGAGGTAGGTGTTGTGTGACTCGTCTGATTGGCTGACCTGTTGTGTGAGTCGTCTGATTGGCTGACCTGTGAGGTAGGTGTCGTGTGACCCGTCTGATTGGCTGACCTGTGAGGTAGGTGTTGTGTGACTCGTCTGATTGGCTGACCTGTTGTGTGAGTCGTCTGATTGGCTGACCTGTGAGGTAAGTGTTGTGTGAGTCGTCTGATTGGCTGACCTGTTTTGTGAGTCGTCTGATTGGCTGACATGTGAGGTAGGTGTTGCGTGAGTCGTCTGATTGGCTGACCTGTTGTGTGAGTCGTCTGATTGGCTGACCTGTGAGGTAGGTGTTGTGTGAGGCGTCTGATTGGCTGACCTGTTGTGTGAGTCGTCTGATTGGCTGACCTGTTGTGTGAGTCGTCTGATTGGCTGACCTGTGAGGTAGGTGTTGTGTGAGTCGTCTGATTGGCTGACGTGTGAGGTAGGTGTTGTGTGAGTCGTCTGATTGGCTGACCTGTGAGGTAGGTGTTGTGTGAGTCGTCTGATTGGCTGACCTGTTGTGTGAGTCGTCTGATTGGCTGACCTGTGAGGTAGGTGTCGTGTGAGTCGTCTGATTGGCTAACCTGTGAGGTAGGTGTTGTGTGAGTCGTCTGATTGGCTGACCTGTGAGGTAGGTGTTGTGTGAGTCGTCTGATTGGCTGACCTGTGAGGTAGGTGTTGTGTGAGTTGTCTGATTGGCTGACCTGTTGTGTGAGTCGTCTGATTGGCTAACCTGTGAGGTAGGTGTTGTGTGAGTCGTCTGATTGGCTGACCTGTTGTGTGAGTCGTCTGATTGACTGACCTGTGAGGTAGGTGTCATGTGAGTCGTCTGATTGGCTGACCTGTGAGGTAGGTGTTGTGTGAGTCGTCTGATTGGCTAACCTGTGAGGTAGGTGTTGTGTGAGTCGTCTGATTGGCTGACCTGTGAGGTAGGTGTTGTGTGAGTCGTCTGATTGGCTAACCTGTGAGGTAGGTGTTGTGTGAGTCGTCTGATTGGCTGACCTGTGAGGTAAGTGTTGTGTGAGTCGTCTGATTGGCTGACCTGTTTTGTGAGTCGTCTGATTGGCTGACATGTGAGGTAGGTGTTGCGTGAGTCGTCTGATTGGCTGACCTGTTGTGTGAGTCGTCTGATTGGCTGACCTGTGAGGTAGGTGTTGTGTGAGGCGTCTGATTGGCTGACCTGTTGTGTGAGTCGTCTGATTGGCTGACCTGTTGTGTGAGTCGTCTGATTGGCTGACCTGTGAGGTAGGTGTTGTGTGAGTCGTCTGATTGGCTGACGTGTGAGGTAGGTGTTGTGTGAGTCGTCTGATTGGCTGACCTGTGAGGTAGGTGTTGTGTGAGTTGTCTAATTGGCTGACCTGTGAGGTAGGTGTTGTGTGAGTTGTCTAATTGGCTGACCTGTGAGGTAGGTGTTGTGTGAGCCGTCTGATTGGCTGACCTGTGAGGTAGGTGTTGTGTGAGTCGTCTGATTGGCTGACCTGTTGTGTGAGTCGTCTGATTGGCTGACCTGTGAGGTAGGTGTCGTGTGAGTCGTCTGATTGGCTAACCTGTGAGGTAGGTGTTGTGTGAGTCGTCTGATTGGCTGACCTGTGAGGTAGGTGTTGTGTGAGTCGTCTGATTGGCTGACCTGTGAGGTAGGTGTTGTGTGAGTCGTCTGATTGGCTGACCTGTTGTGTGAGTCGTCTGATTGACTGACCTGTGAGGTAGGTGTCATGTGAGTCGTCTGATTGGCTGACCTGTGAGGTAGGTGTTGTGTGAGTCGTCTGATTGGCTGACCTGTGAGGTAGGTGTTGTGTGAGTTGTCTGATTGGCTGACCTGTTGTGTGAGTCATCTGATTGGCTGACCTGTGAGGTAGGTGTCGTGTGAGTCATCTGATTGGCTAACCTGTGAGGTAGGTGTTGTGTGAGTCGTCGTTGTGTGAGTCGTCTGATTGGCTGACCTGTGAGGTAGGTGTTGTGTGAGTCGTCTGATTGGCTGACCTGTTGTGTGAGTCGTCTGATTGGCTAACCTGTGAGGTAGGTGTTGTGTGAGTTGTCTAATTGGCTGACCTGTGAGGTAGGTGTTGTGTGAGTCGTCTGATTGGCTGACCTGTTGTGTGAGTCGTCTGATTGGCTGACCTGTGAGGTAGGTGTTGTGTGAGTCGTCTGATTGGCTGACCTGTTGTGTGAGTCGTCTGATTGGCTAACCTGTGAGGTAGGTGTTGTGTGAGTCGTCTGATTGGCTGACCTGTTGTGTGAGTCGTCTGATTGGCTGACCTGTGAGGTAGGTGTTGTGTGAGTCGTCTGATTGGCTGACCTGTGAGGTAGGTGTTGTGTGAGTCGTCTGATTGGCTGACCTGTGAGGTAGGTGTTGTGTGAGTCATCTGATTGGCTGACCTGTGAGGTAGGTGTTGTGTGAGTTGTCTGATTGGCTGACCTGTGAGGTAGGTGTTGTGTGAGTCGTCTGATTGGCTGACCTGTGAGGTAGGTGTTGTGTGAGGAGTTGATGAAGTAATGTGAGAGCGGCAGCGTCATGTCTTCACTCATGTCCAGCTTCTCTGGCGGGATGATACTGTTCTCTTCTCCACTCAGATATCTGGCGAATCCCTCCACCGAGATCTGCCCTGTACCACAAAACAACCTTATCAACAATTGAGCCAGAGCCCTGTTCCTGAGATCCACCCTCCTGCACAGTCAGAACCAGCGATAAAAGACCTTCAGGAACACTTGAGGTGTGTTTGGAGCCGCTACAAGAACAGACACCAGCAACTCTGATCCATGTAATCTCATTTTAAGAAGCACTGCAGCTCTGAATGCAACACAACATGCTGAGAGCGATTCCTTGTTAAAATGCCAACAACACATGAGTTCAACAGAAGTGACAGCTCAGCTCAGGCTCTCTCAGGTGGAGGCTAGTGCGCGTAACGTCACGCCATCCCTCTGGCCACTTTACCCTAATTAATCCCGCCATGCCCTCCACGGACTCCCACAGCCTAATTAACACAGTTCTTCCTCTGACATCTGAACGGGTTTCCTCTAATGAGGCAGCAAAGGGTGACTTTCATCTCAGCGGAGCGTCCACCTTTCCAGCCTCGTGAGGGGAAGAAAGACTTCATTAAAGCTCAGAGCTGGAGATGGAGGAGCTCGAGGAGACTACAGTCTTTACACTTACTGACTCTGCAATGGCTCATTCAGCAGAGAAGCGTCCTCTGGTCAACAGTGTTGTGCTGTTCAGTGTTCTTGAGTTTATGACGGAACATACACATCTACATTCTCAGCAAAAGGCTTTTGATTTACTGATCTTCTTCCTACAGTTAAACAGACTCTTTGTCACTCGTTTATGAGCTCAATTGGTGTAGTTCACACTAAGTAGATGTGGGCGGGTCATATGTTAATGAGCTCATGGTGTGATGTTGTTTCTGCAGTTTAGTTGTAATAAATGTTGCAGACGGACTGGAGAGTTTTGGGTTCTGACCGTCACACAACATCACAGACTTTTATTCACTGAACAGCAAACTTTCTGTTCAACTTATCAGCATTTTAAATCTTTATTTTTCAGGAATCAAATAGCAGATGAAAGCACAAACCTCTCTGTGAAAACATGGTGTCCGGCTCGTACTTCTCCACCAATCCCTGCACTTGCTCGGCTTTGAGTGGCGGGTACAGGATCTCGTTCAGACGAGGGTCTCTCTGTTTGTTGTTGAGGAAATCTGTCATCTGGTCCACAGTGAGGTACGGCCGGATCTTAGCACCACTGCGCATCACACACACACACACACACACACACACACGCGCGCACACAGTCCGTTCACGAACACATACAATTTTACTTCACAGTGTATTTCTTGTGCATTTCAGGTCTTATTGTGAATTATTCATTATTAATTTTAATGAAATCAAAATAATAAAATGTGATTAATGCCATTTATAATTCCAATTTCATTTCTACCACATCAAAAATATTTTTAACTTCACTTCACGAGTTCACACTTACAAATAAGTCAGATAGAATAAATGCGTATTTGGCGTGCTGTCCGAGGAGAGGGCTCCGGGCTCGGTATTCGGCCCGAACCCAGAGTACTCCCCCCGTATTCCTGGCTGTAAAAGAATGAGCCGAGAGTGAGGAGTCGGGGTGGTGGAGGGATGCTGGAAAACTGTCAAGGAAGTTAGCATATATATATGCTTCCTCTCATGCTGATAGGGTAGACATGGTAATTGTTTGATGAGTTGATTGATTGCTTGATTATTTGAACGTGCTCCTCCCGAACTTTGTTAATAAAACATCATGTGTTGTGATGGATCAGATATCAGATTGGGAAGGTTTGTTCCGTCACAGCGTGTGTGTGTTTGCTCATATGTAGTGTATGTGAGCTGATGGATACATTTTGGTTTGTTTAATCTGAGAACTTCTGTGGTTTTAAATTTAAAATTTTAAATTAAAATTTTCGGGTTCTTGTTTCGTTCTTTTTATTCTACGGGCCCTTTGGTCATCGGCCGTGCGATCAGTGCGTAGATGATGAAGACTCGAACAGGGAGGGAACTGACATTTCTGAGAAGATGGTGTCGATGTCGTTCCGTGGACAGATGTTGTTCAGCAGCTGTCGGAACACGTCCGGGGTAAACCTGTCCTGAGGAATGGATTCACCCTGCAGGAAAAGAGGAAGTGTTAACTAGGAACTATAGGCGTAATCAGACACTGGAGACTAATCTGAGATGCAGAATAAGCAAAAAGAGGAAAAACAAAAGGAGAAAAGAGAATGATCAGACAGAAAGAGGAAAGAGTCTGAAGAGAGAGACAGACATTTAGTGATCAGCAAACACTGAGCTCTAATGAAGGATATCAGTGAACTGACCACACACACACCACTGAGTGTGTGTGTGTGCGAGTGTGTGTGTGAGAGTGTATGTGTGTGTGTGTGTGTGTGTGTCAGAAATAAAACTAGGAGCTTTCTCCTCTCAGTCTATTCCCGATTAAAGACATGATGCTCGAGTGTCGAGACATGACGAGTGTGTCCTGTGTTCTGCAGGAGTGTGTGTGTCCTGTGTTCTGCAGGAGTGTGTGTGTCCTGTGTTCTGCAGGAGTGTGTGTGTCCTGTGTTCTGCAGGAGTGTGTGTGTCCTGTGTTCTGCAGGAGTGTGTGTGTCCTGTGTTCTGCAGGAGTGTGTGTGTCCTGTGTTCTGCAGGAGTGTGTGTGTCCTGTGTTCTGCAGGAGTGTGTGTGTCCTGTGTTCTGCAGGAGTGTGTGTGTCCTGTGTTCTGCAGGAGTGTGTGTGTCCTGTGTTCTGCAGGAGTGTGTGTGTCCTGTGTTCTGCAGGAGTGTGTGTGTCCTGTGTTCTGCAGGAGTGTGTGTGTCCTGAGTTCTGCAGGAGTGTGTGTGTCCTGTGTTCTACAGGAGTGTGTGTGTCCTGTGTTCTACAGGAGTGTGTGTGTCCTGTGTTCTGCAGGAGTGTGTCCTCACCCGTTGTGACGGCAGGCCGCAGATCTCCAGAGCGTTCTCCACTCGCCGTTTGTCGGCAGGGATCATGCGGATGATGCTGGAACACACACACGACAGCATCTGTACACACACGCTGAGCAGCGTCTGGCAATCTGTGTAACGTGTGTGTTCACAGTAACGGCACAGATGAACAAACCTACTTTTTCACAGAAATCCCGCCGTCGGCCGTCGCCTGTAGGGTCAGTTTAGTGTATCTGTGAAGAACAGAAGAACGCATGAAACACACACGGACAGATGTGTGTCGCTGTGATGCTTCTGTCTCTGCATCTCGGTCTGTGTGTGAGTGAGTATGTGTGTGTGTGTGTGTGTGTGTGTGTGCATTTCCCACACTGTTCCACTCCCATCCCAGAATGCATTGTGTTGGTATCGAAGCATGTCAAAAGCACAAGTTTCGTGTCTAGAAAAAGGTCACGTGCAACACGCTTTCATTAACCATCAGCATCTTCCTGCCAATGATTAACGCAGCCGGACTCTTTCCCGCATGTGTGCCGAGGCCAAAGTCACAGGCGGCCTGATTTACGGTGTGAGAGAACGGCATCGTGGGATTGCAGTCCCGGACCATGTGACCTGCAGTCATGCAGATGCAGTTAATCCCCAACCAGAGCGAGCTTCTGTCGGCTGACTGACGGATGATAGTGAACATTAGAGCCACTCCTGACAGAGTCACGGGAAGACTTTATCACTGTAGCGTCTAAAGGCTTCGTTCTCACACCCTCACTGTTACCGCTGGCCAACCTTCGTGTGTGAAGAGAGAAACGTGTGGTGGAAAGTGTGTGTCATGTGTCCATGACATGTTCCTTTTTAGAAAGAAATGATATCTGTGAGGATTTCCAGTCCGGATTTAGACCGTGCCATAGTACTGAGACTGCTCTCGTTAGAGTCACACATGATTTGCTCTTATCATCCGATCGTGGTTGTGTCTCTCTATCAGTGTTACTCGATCTTAGTGCTGCATTTGACACCATTGACCACAACATTCTTTTAAATAGACTCGAAAACTATGTTGGCATTAGTGGAATTGCACTAGCATGGTTTAAATCATACTTATCTGACCGTTATCAGTTTGTAGCAGTAAATGAAGAGATGTCTCATCGATCACAAGACTATAGACTAAACACGTAATACGCATGAGCACGCTGTCACCAGTTTCACAGATTCACGTTTTTGAAGTTTACACGGAGATGGTAATGTTTTTTTTTGTTGTGACAGGACAGTAGAGAGTTGACAGGAAGCGAGGTGGGAGAGAGACGGGGGATGGGATCGGGAAAGGTCCACAAGCCGGGACTCGAACTCGGGCCGCCCGAGCGCAACGGCGTTACATGTCGGCACGCTGACGACGAGGCCATCGGCGCCGACGATAATGTTTTTTCAAAAACTTTCAGAACTTGCACCTTGGATCCTGTTTCAAAGTTTGCGTTCTTGAGCTCCAAACACTGTCGTGTAAATGAACGGCCAGAACACATTAAAAGTTTCTGTTTTCTGTGAGAACGGTGTGTGATCTTTACAACGGAAGTGAATCAGTCAAGCTAACTTTATCTGGACAATAACTTTATTCTAGATCTGCTGTAAAGCCTAAACACTCTCTGTTACTGTAATCTCCTGTTATCACTGTAAAGCTGCTGTGAAACGGTCTATATTGTTAAAGCGCTGTATAAATGAAGGAGACTTGTCTTGACATCACAGAACACTCACATCTTCTCCAGACTGGACTCTCTGCACATGTTCTGCGCCAGCAGGTTTGAGGCCAGACTGAAGAGCTGCTCGGCCCACTCCTGAACACACACACACACACACACACACACACACACATCAGCAGACCGGCCTTCAATCCACTCGGACCAGACCAGCATTAATATGAATATCATAAAACTATCGGCCTCGCTCACATTTGCATATCATAGTGTGTAATGGGTTAGTGTTGGATAGTGCATCGCTGTGTTTTTTACATATTAAATCTCATGTGTAACTAAAGCAAAATGATATCTTGCAAAGTGAATTATGGAATGTGTCCTTTAAAGAGAGACACTGAACGTTTGACAGTTTTGAAGAGATGCTTTGAGACGAGCGACGGCTGTGATCACACATGTATCCTGGTTACAGTGTATGTTGGAGCAGCGTTACCTTGGCAACCTCCTCATGAAAGGCCACGAAGTTGTGGTAGGAGATGCTGACCATGTCCTGACCGCTTACCACCGTGAGCGTCCGGTTCTCCATCTTCCCCTCCAGAGTCCCCACATCCAGCAGCTCCCGCAGCTTCGGCTCCTGAGCAACGACAAACGCGCATCACACACAACACAACACAACACAACACTGTCCTATGGGATAAATCCGGTCAGATCAATGCTGGATCGGATCAGTCGGTCAGTTTTCCAGTGTGGATCTCAATGATCTTCTTCTGTGGTGGAACATCACTGTGACGAACACAGACTGGTGAGCACAACACCTGAGCCGTGTCTGTGTTTCACAGTGATGAACTCTCTCTGTCATATCATTACTATACGTTACAGGCTTCGGGTTCTGTCGTTCTGACAAGTCTTGGCTTCGGTCCAGCTTGACTAGCCTCTGCAGACACAGGCAGTGAAGGTGTTTGATGCGGGTCTCACATTTATTCTTCTCAGAGCTGGACTGTTTCTCACAAGCACAGAGAGAAAGCTGATTGTATAGAGTCTATTGGTGTCAACGGATCTACGATCTACTTATGTTTATGATGCTTTTGGGAAATGCAGCCCTGGACTGTAAATCCACAAACCCTTGACGTGGAGCGTCTGACAGACAATAAAAATGAACCGGGCCGCATATGCAGTTGCACACGTAATCAATAAAATGAAAAGTGCTGATTTAAAGGACTTTCAATCACACCGAGCGCCTGCGCTTGGACGGACCGCACACACATTCATCACAGGCGGGAAGATCACTGTCCCTTCGTCCCAGTAAAGCCTGATCATCAAGCACTGCTAACACTGTTTTTTTGCTAAACAGACATGGACATCGTGTATTTCTGCCCAGTTGTCTGTTTCTGTGTCATCTATTTTTTGCATGAGCGGCTCTTTAAAGGTGACATATTATGCCCCTTTTCACAAGATGTAATATAACTGTATGGTGTCCCCAGAATGTGTCTGTGAAATTTCAGCTCAAATTCCCCCCAGATCATTTATTATATCTTGTCAAATTTGCCCCATTTTGGGTGTGAGCAAAAACTGGCTGTTTTTGTGTGTGTCCCTTTAAATGAAATGAGCTTTAGCTCCGCCTCCGTTCAGAAGAGGGCGAGTCTTTACACGAGCTTCAGAAACTCCGGCAATAACTAAACAGGCCAATCTCACTCATCCACAATCTAAAGGGCCAGTAATATTATAAGATCCACTTCAAACATCAGAAGGAGCTTGTGTAGTGTGCGCTTGTGTAGTGTGCGTTTGTGTAGTGTGTTCTTGTGTAGTGTGTTCTTGTGTAGTGTGTTCTTCTGTAGTGTGAGCTTGTGTAGTGTGCACTTGTGTAGTGTGTTCTTGTGTAGTGTGCGTTTGTGTAGTGTGCACTTGTGTAGTGTGTTCTTGTGTAGTGTGCGTTTGTGTAGTGTGTTCTTGTGTAGTGTGTTCTTGTGTAGTGTGAGCTTGTGTAGTGTGTTCTTCTGTAGTGTGTTCTTGTGTAGTGTGAGCTTGTGTAGTGTGAGCTTGTGTAGTGTGCGCTTGTGTAGTGTGCGCTTGTGTAGTGTGAGCTTGTGTAGTGTGTTCTTGTGTAGTGTGAGCTTGTGTAGTGTGAGCTTGTGTAGTGTGCGCTTGTGTAGTGTGTTCTTGTGTAGTGTGTTCTTGTGTAGTGTGAGCTTGTGTAGTGTGTTCTTCTGTAGTGTGTTCTTGTGTAGTGTGAGCTTGTGTAGTGTGAGCTTGTGTAGTGTGCGCTTGTGTAGTGTGCGCTTGTGTAGTGTGAGCTTGTGTAGTGTGCGCTTGTGTAGTGTGTTCTTGTGTAGTGTGAGCTTGTGTAGTGTGAGCTTGTGTAGTGTGCGCTTGTGTAGTGTGTTCTTGTGTAGTGTGAGCTTGTGTAGTGTGTTCTTCTGTAGTGTGAGCTTGTGTAGTGTGCGCTTGTGTAGTGTGTTCTTGTGTAGTGTGAGCTTGTGTAGTGTGCGCTTGTGTAGTGTGTTCTTGTGTAGTGTGTTCGTGTGTAGTGTGAGCTTGTGTAGTGTGCGTTTGTGTAGTGTGAGCTTGTAGTGTGCGCTTGTGTAGTGTGTTCTTGTGTAGTGTGAGCTTGTGTAGTTTGAGCTTGTGTAGTGTGAGCTTGTGTAGTTTGAGCTTGTGTAGTGTGAGCTTGTGTAGTGTGAGCTTATAGTGTGAGCTTGTGTAGTGTGCGCTTGTGTAGTGTGAGCTTGTGTAGTTTGAGCTTGTGTAGTGTGAGCTTGTGTAGTGTGAGCTTGTGTAGTGTGCGCTTGTGTAGTGTGTTCTTGTGTAGTGTGTTCTTGTGTAGTGTGAGATTTGTGTAGTGTGCGTTTGTGTAGTGTGTCCTTGTGTAGTGTGCGCTTGTGTAGTGTGAGCTTGTGTAGTGTGTTCTTGTGTAGTGTGTTCTTGTGTAGTGTGCTCTTGTGTAGTGTGAGTTTGTGTAGTTTGAGCTTGTGTAGTGTGCGTTTGTGTAGTGTGAGCTTGTAGTGTGCGCTTGTGTAGTTTGAGCTTGTGTAGTGTGAGCTTGTAGTGTGAGCTTGTGTAGTGTGTTCTTGTGTAGTGTGAGCTTGTAGTGTGAGCTTGTGTAGTTTGAGCTTGTGTAGTGTGAGCTTGTGTAGTTTGAGCTTGTGTAGTGTGTTCTTGTGTAGTGTGAGCTTGTGTAGTGTGCGCTTGTGTAGTGTGCTCTTGTGTAGTGTGAGCTTGTGTAGTTTGAGCTTGTGTAGTGTGCGTTTGTGTAGTGTGAGCTTGTAGTGTGCGCTTGTGTAGTGTGTTCTTGTGTAGTGTGAGCTTGTAGTGTGAGCTTGTGTAGTTTGAGCTTGTGTAGTGTGAGCTTGTGTAGTTTGAGCTTGTGTAGTGTGTTCTTGTGTAGTGTGAGCTTGTGTAGTGTGCGCTTGTGTAGTGTGCTCTTGTGTAGTGTGAGCTTGTGTAGTTTGAGCTTGTGTAGTGTGCGTTTGTGTAGTGTGAGCTTGTAGTGTGCGCTTGTGTAGTGTGTTCTTGTGTAGTGTGAGCTTGTGTAGTTTGAGCTTGTGTAGTGTGAGCTTGTGTAGTTTGAGCTTGTGTAGTGTGAGCTTGTGTAGTGTGAGCTTGTAGTGTGAGCTTGTGTAGTTTGAGCTTGTGTAGTGTGAGCTTGTGTAGTGTGAGCTTGTGTAGTGTGTTCTTGTGTAGTGTGAGCTTGTGTAGTGTGCGCTTGTGTAGTGTGTTCTTGTGTAGTGTGAGATTTGTGTAGTGTGCGTTTGTGTAGTGTGTCCTTGTGTAGTGTGCGCTTGTGTAGTATGAGCTTGTGTAGTGTGTTCTTGTGTAGTGTGTTCTTGTGTAGTGTGCGCTTGTGTAGTGTGCGCTTGTGTAGTGTGTTCTTGTGTAGTGTGAGCTTGTGTAGTTTGAGCTTGTGTAGTGTGAGCTTGTGTAGTTTGAGCTTGTGTAGTGTGAGCTTGTGTAGTGTGAGCTTGTGTAGTGTGCGCTTGTGTAGTGTGTTCTTGTGTAGTGTGAGCTTGTGTAGTTTGAGCTTGTGTAGTGTGAGCTTGTGTAGTTTGAGCTTGTGTAGTTTGAGCTTGTATAGTGTGTTCTTGTGTAGTGTGAGCTTGTGTAGTGTGAGCTTGTGTAGTGTGCGCTTGTGTAGTGTGAGCTTGTGTAGTTTGAGCTTGTGTAGTGTGTTCTTGTGTAGTGTGAGCTTGTGTAGTGTGTTCTTGTGTAGTGTGTTCTTGTGTAGTGTGCGCTTGTGTAGTGTGCGCTTGTGTAGTGTGCGCTTGTGTAGTGTGTGCTTGTGTAGTGTGAGCTTGTGTACTGTGAGCTTGTGTAGAGTGCGCTTGTGTAGTGTGCGCTTGTGTAGTTTGAGCTTGTGCAGTGTGTGCTTGTGTAGTTTGAGCTTGTGTGTGTAGTGTGCGCTTGTGTAGTGTGTTCTTGTGTAGTGTGAGCTTGTGTAGTTTGAGCTTGTGTAGTGTGCGCTTGTGTAGTGTGCTCTTGTGTAGTGTGCGCTTGTGTAGTGTGCTCTTGTGTAGTGTGCGCTTGTGTAGTGTGCGCTTGTGTAGTGTGCGCTTGTGTAGTGTGCACTTAGTGTGAGCTTGTGTAGTTTGAGCTTGTGTAGTGTGTTCTTGTGTAGTGTGAGCTTATGTAGTGTGCGCTTGTGTAGTGTGCGCTTGTGTAGTGTGCGCTTGTGTAGTGTGAACTTGTGTAGTGTGAGCTTGTGTAGTGTGTTCTTGTGTAGTGTGAGCTTTGGTAGTTTGAGCGTGTGTAGTGTGTTCTTGTGTAGTTTGAGCTTGTGTAGTGTGCGCTTGTGTAGTGTGAGCTGGTGTAGTGTGAGCTTGTGTAGTGTGCGTTTGTGTAGTGTGTTCTTGTGTAGTGTGTTCTTGTGTAGTGTGAGCTTGTGTAGTGTGAGCTTGTGTAGTGTGTTCTTGTGTAGTGTGAGCTTGTGTAGTGTGTTCTTGTGTAGTGTGAGCTTGTGTAGTGTGCGCTTGTGTAGTGTGTTCTTGTGTAGTGTGAGCTTGTGTAGTTTGAGCTTGTGTAGTGTGAGCTTGTGTAGTGTGTTCTTGTGTAGTGTGTTCTTGTGTAGTGTGAGCTTGTGTAGTGTGCGCTTGTGTAGTGTGTTCTTGTGTAGTGTGAGCTTGTGTAGTTTGAGCTTGTGTAGTGTGAGCTTGTGTAGTGTGTTCTTGTGTAGTGTGAGCTTGTGTAGTGTGCGTTTGTGTAGTGTGTTCTTGTGTAGTGTGTTCTTGTGTAGTGTGCGCTTGTGTAGTGTGAGCTTGTGTAGTGTGTTCTTGTGTAGTGTGTTCTTGTGTAGTGTGAGCTTGTGTAGTGTGCGCTTGTGTAGTGTGTTCTTGTGTAGTGTGAGCTTGTGTAGTTTGAGCTTGTGTAGTGTGAGCTTGTGTAGTGTGCGTTTGTGTAGTGTGTTCTTGTGTAGTGTGTTCTTGTGTAGTGTGCGCTTGTGTAGTGTGAGCTTGTGTAGTGTGTTCTTGTGTAGTGTGTTCTTGTGTAGTGTGCGCTTGTGTAGTGTGCGTTTGTGTAGTGTGTTCTTGTGTAGTGTGTTCTTGTGTAGTGTGTTTTTGTGTAGTGCGAGCTTGTGCAGTGTGCGCTTGTGTAGTGTGTTCTTGTGTAGTGTGAGCGTATGTAGTGTGAGCTTGTGTAGTTTGAGCTTGTATAGTGTGTTCTTGTGTAGTGTGAGCTTGTGTAGTGTGTTCTTCTGTAGTGTGCGCTTGTGTAGTGTGCTTGTGTAGTGTGTTCTTGAGTAGTGTGAGCTTGTGTAGTGTGAGCTTGTGTAGTTTGAGCTTGTGTAGTGTGCCCTTGTGTAGTGTGTTCTTGTGTAGTGTGCGCTTGTGTAGTGTGCGCTTGTGTAGTTTGAGCTTGTGTAGTGTGCCCTTGTGTAGTGTGTTCTTGTGTAGTGTGCACTTGTGTAGTGTGCGCTTGTGTAGTTTGAGCTTGTGTAGTGTGCGCTTGTGTAGTGCGCTTGTGTAGTGTGTGCTTGTGTAGTGTGAGCTTGTGTAGTGTGCACTTGTGTAGTGTGCGCTTGTGTAGTTTGAGCTTGTGTAGTGTGCCCTTGTGTAGTGTGTTCTTGTGTAGTGTGCGCTTGTGTAGTTTGAGCTTGTGTAGTGTGCGCTTGTGTAGTGTGCGCTTGTGTAGTTTGAGCTTGTGTAGTGTGCGCTTGTGTAGTTTGAGCTAGTGTTTGCTTGTGTAGTGTGAGTTTGTGTAGTGTGCGCTTGTGTAGTGTGCGCTTGTGTAGTGTGCTCTTGTGTAGTGTGTTCTTGTGTAGTGTGAGCTTGTGTAGTGTGAGCTTGTGTAGTGTGTTCTTGTGTAGTGTGAGCTTGTGTAGTTTGTTCTTGTGTAGTGTGCGCTTGTGTAGTGTGTAGGGTGTTCAGTGTGCGCTTGTGTAGTGCGCTTGTGTAGTGTGCGCTTGTGTAGTGTGAGCTTGTGTACTGTGAGCTGGTGTAGTGTGCGCTTGTGTAGTTTGAGCTTGTGTAGTGTGCCCTTGTGTAGTGTGTTCTTGTGTAGTTTGAGCTTGTGTAGTGTGCGCTTGTGTAGTGTGTTCTTGTGTAGTGTGAGCTTGTGTAGTTTGAGCTTGTGTAGTGTGTGCTTGTGTAGTTTGAGCTTGTGTAGTGTGAGCTTGTGTAGTGTGTTCTTGTGTAGTGTGTTCTTGTGTAGTGTGCGCTTGTGTAGTGTGTGTTTGTGTAGTGTGCGCTTGTGTAGTGTGCACTTATGTAGTGTGAGCATGTGTAGTGTGTTCTAGTGTAGTTTGAGCTCGTGTAGTGTGCGCTTGTGTAGTGTGTATTTGTGTAGTGTGTTTTTGTGTAGTGTGAGCTTGTGTAGTTTGAGCTTGTGTAGTGTGTTCTTGTGTAGTGTGAGCTTGTGTAGTGTGCGCTTGTGTAGTGTGCGCTTGTGTAGTGTGCTCTTGTGTAGTGTGCGCTTGTGTAGTTTGAGCTTGTGTAGTGTGATCTTGTGTAGTGTGAGCTTGTGTAGTGTGTTCTTGTGTAGTGTGCGCTTGTGTAGTGTGCTCTTGTGTAGTGTGTTCTTGTGTAGTGTGAGCTTGTGTAGTGTGTTCTTGTGTAGTGTGAGCTTGTGTAGTGTGTTCTTGTGTAGTGTGTTCTTGTGTAGTGTGAAACTTGTGTAGTGTGAGCTTGTGTAGTTTGAGCTTGTGTAGTGTGAGCTTGTGTAGTGTGAGCTTGTGTAGTGTGCGCTTGTGTAGTGTGTTCTTGTGTAGTGTGAGCTCGTGTAGTTTGAGCTTGTGTAGTTTGAGCTTGTGTAGTTTGAGCTTGTGTAGTTTGAGCTTGTATAGTGTGTTCTTGTGTAGTGTGAGCTTGTGTAGTGTGCGCTTGTGTAGTGTGAGCTTGTGTAGTTTTAGCTTGTGTAGTGTGTTCTTGTGTAGTGTGAGCTTGTGTAGTGTGTTCTTGTGTAGTGTGCGCTTGTGTAGTGTGCGCTTGTGTAGTGTGCGCTTGTGTAGTGTGTGCTTGTGTAGTGTGAGCTTGTGTACTGTGAGCTTGTGTAGAGTGCGCTTGTGTAGTGTGCGCTTGTGTAGTTTGAGCTTGTGCAGTGTGCGCTTGTGTAGTTTGAGCTTGTGTGTGTAGTGTGCGCTTGTGTAGTGTGTTCTTGTGTAGTGTGAGCTTGTGTAGTTTGAGCTTGTGTAGTGTGCGCTTGTGTAGTGTGCTCTTGTGTAGTGTGCGCTTGTGTAGTGTGCTCTTGTGTAGTGTGCGCTTGTGTAGTGTGCGCTTGTGTAGTGTGCGCTTGTGTAGTGTGCACTTAGTGTGAGCTTGTGTAGTTTGAGCTTGTGTAGTGTGTTCTTGTGTAGTGTGAGCTTATGTAGTGTGCGCTTGTGTAGTGTGCGCTTGTGTAGTGTGCGCTTGTGTAGTGTGAACTTGTGTAGTGTGAGCTTGTGTAGTGTGTTCTTGTGTAGTGTGAGCTAGGGGTGGGAGATATTGACAAAAATGAATATCTCGATATTTTTTTCCAATATCTCGATATCGATATTCAGACGATATTTTTGCCATCCTTCAAAGAAATGTGTGCAAACTGGCAAAGAAGGTCCAGTTGGTCTTTTGACTTGCTGCATTTGACTTATTATTGTAGGCTATAGAAAAAAAAAAACAATAAAGGAGCTAACTAAACAGAATCTGAGTTAGCCCCTACTTTGTGCACTTACAAAAAAAAAAAAAAAAAAAAAAAAAAAAACGGAACTAGGCACCTCTTGCAACAGTGATTATTAAATCAAACAACAATATTGTTGATGATAAATTCAAAGTAAAAAATGTTCTTTTCAAAACGCTATAAATCCCTCAATTTTTTCCCCAAAACGCAAAATCCATCTTTTTTTTTTTTTTTTTTCAAAAATTGATGGTTTGTCTTTTTAAAAAAGTCTTTTGTCTTTTATTTTTCGTGTTTGCATTTATGAGGAAAAAACAATATTACGTCACAGTTCTCCATTATGGACGCGAGCGCTCTGAAAGCGCACTAAAAGACTTTCAAACTTTCACAGAGACCTCAAAACAGAAAGCACAAAGCCTTTCTTTAAAACGAATTTCGTTTTGTATTAATTGTATCTTAGTTTTAATATTTTTTTCATTACCAATTTCTGGATTTAATGCATAAAAATAAAAATAAAACTATGTAGCCTAATAAATGTGCATTTCTCCGGTGCGTTCACTAGCCTACTGCAAAGATCGCGAGTCAATAGAATAGCCTATCATAAACTTCATCTTTGCAGCCGACACAGAAATTAATAAACAATTAAAATGTCTTATTGCAATATTTTACATAATCATTACTTTTGCTGGTTCTTTGAGGCAGCTTTTTAGGTTTATGGCGTTTTGGAAAAGAGCTCTTCACGTACAAACACCGTTTCACCAAGGCACAGCGGCCCTTCAGCACATAAGAACAAAAAGAGAAAAAGCACGGACTTACTAATTACGAAACTTTGATGTGGTTGAACAGGTGAAAAAGTCACAAATTCCTCTGCAACTCAAACCTTCTCAGTACGAGTTATGAAGGAAGAGAACAGCATTAAAGTTTTCAGCGCGTCCTCCTCTGATTGCTGTGTTGTGACTGAAAAAGTGCGTGCAGGAGCACATGCGCAAAACGTAGGTTTGTAAAATGTCCTTTTGTAAAATGACATATTATAAAATAAAAATAATTCTTATATCATTTTACAAAACGGTTTTGCGCATGTGCTTCTGCGCGCACTATTTCGTGCGTTTTTGACGACACGGGACCATGGGCTGGGCCACTCGTTGCTTCCGGGAATAGTACTGCCCTACAGTGTTAAAAATCGCTACATATAATTGTTTAGAATGTTATAGTGTGCGTTATTTGTTTTCTCTTTAACTTCTTTCAGCTCTTTTCATGTTTGGGGGGTCGGATTGTACAAATTATGAAATATTCGATATCCCAATTTTGCATATCGTCCAGACAACAATTTGGATATTATCGTCTAAACGATATATCGCCCACCTCTAGTGTGAGCTTTGGTAGTTTGAGCGTGTGTAGTGTGTTCTTGTGTAGTTTGAGCTTGTGTAGTGTGCGCTTGTGTAGTGTGAGCTGGTGTAGTGTGAGCTTGTGTAGTGTGCGTTTGTGTAGTGTGTTCTTGTGTAGTGTGTTCTTGTGTAGTGTGAGCTTGTGTAGTGTGAGCTTGTGTAGTGTGTTCTTGTGTAGTGTGAGCTTGTGTAGTGTGTTCTTGTGTAGTGTGAGCTTGTGTAGTGTGCGCTTGTGTAGTGTGTTCTTGTGTAGTGTGAGCTTGTGTAGTTTGAGCTTGTGTAGTGTGAGCTTGTGTAGTGTGTTCTTGTGTAGTGTGTTCTTGTGTAGTGTGAGCTTGTGTAGTGTGCGCTTGTGTAGTGTGTTCTTGTGTAGTGTGAGCTTGTGTAGTTTGAGCTTGTGTAGTGTGAGCTTGTGTAGTGTGTTCTTGTGTAGTGTGAGCTTGTGTAGTGTGTGTTTGTGTAGTGTGTTCTTGTGTAGTGTGTTCTTGTGTAGTGTGCGCTTGTGTAGTGTGAGCTTGTGTAGTGTGTTCTTGTGTAGTGTGTTCTTGTGTAGTGTGAGCTTGTGTAGTGTGCGCTTGTGTAGTGTGTTCTTGTGTAGTGTGAGCTTGTGTAGTTTGAGCTTGTGTAGTGTGAGCTTGTGTAGTGTGCGTTTGTGTAGTGTGTTCTTGTGTAGTGTGTTCTTGTGTAGTGTGCGCTTGTGTAGTGTGAACTTGTGTAGTGTGTTCTTGTGTAGTGTGTTCTTGTGTAGTGTGCGCTTGTGTAGTGTGCGTTTGTGTAGTGTGTTCTTGTGTAGTGTGTTCTTGTGTAGTGTGTTCTTGTGTAGTGTGAGCTTGTGCAGTGTGCGCTTGTGTAGTGTGTTCTTGTGTAGTGTGAGCGTATGTAGTGTGAGCTTGTGTAGTTTGAGCTTGTATAGTGTGTTCTTGTGTAGTGTGAGCTTGTGTAGTGTGTTCTTCTGTAGTGTGCGCTTGTGTAGTGTGCTTGTGTAGTGTGTTCTTGAGTAGTGTGAGCTTGTGTAGTGTGAGCTTGTGTAGTGTGCGCTTGTGTAGTTTGAGCTTGTGTAGTGTGCCCTTGTGTAGTGTGTTCTTGTGTAGTGTGCGCTTGTGTAGTGTGCGCTTGTGTAGTTTGAGCTTGTGTAGTGTGCCCTTGTGTAGTGTGTTCTTGTGTAGTGTGAGCTTGTGTAGTGTAAGCTTGTGTAGTGTGCGCTTGTGTAGTTTGAGCTTGTGTAGTGTGCGCTTGTGTAGTGCGCTTGTGTAGTGTGTGCTTGTGTAGTGTGAGCTTGTGTAGTGTGCACTTGTGTAGTGTGCGCTTGTGTAGTTTGAGCTTGTGTAGTGTGCCCTTGTGTAGTGTGTTCTTGTGTAGTGTGCGCTTGTGTAGTTTGAGCTTGTGTAGTGTGCGCTTGTGTAGTGTGCTCTTGTGTAGTGTGTTCTTGTGTAGTGTGAGCTTGTGTAGTGTGAGCTTATGTAGTGTGTTCTTGTGTAGTGTGAGCTTGTGTAGTTTGTTCTTGTGTAGTGTGCGCTTGTGTAGTGTGTAGTGTGTTCAGTGTGCGCTTGTGTAGTGCGCTTGTGTAGTGTGCGCTTGTGTAGTGTGAGCTTGTGTACTGTGAGCTGGTGTAGTGTGAGCTGGTGTAGTGTGCGCTTGTGTAGTTTGAGCTTGTGTAGTGTGCCCTTGTGTAGTGTGTTCTTGTGTAGTTTGAGCTTGTGTAGTGTGCGCTTGTGTAGTGTGTTCTTGTGTAGTGTGAGCTTGTGTAGTTTGAGCTTGTGTAGTGTGTGCTTGTGTAGTTTGAGCTTGTGTAGTGTGAGCTTGTGTAGTGTGTTCTTGTGTAGTGTGTTCTTGTGTAGTGTGCGCTTGTGTAGTGTGTGTTTGTGTAGTGTGCGCTTGTGTAGTGTGCGCTTATGTAGTGTGAGCATGTGTAGTGTGTTCTAGTGTAGTTTGAGCTCGTGTAGTGTGCGCTTGTGTAGTGTGCATTTGTGTAGTGTGTTTTTGTGTAGTGTGAGCTTGTGTAGTTTGAGCTTGTGTAGTGTGTTCTTGTGTAGTGTGAGCTTGTGTAGTGTGCGCTTGTGTAGTGTGCGCTTGTGTAGTGTGCTCTTGTGTAGTGTGCGCTTGTGTAGTTTGAGCTTGTGTAGTGTGAGCTTGTGTAGTGTGTTCTTGTGTAGTGTGCGCTTGTGTAGTGTGCTCTTGTGTAGTGTGTTCTTGTGTAGTGTGAGCTTGTGTAGTGTGTTCTTGTGTAGTGTGAGCTTGTGTAGTGTGTTCTTGTGTAGTGTGTTCTTGTGTAGTGTGCGCTTGTGTAGTGTGCGCTTGTGTAGTGTGCACTTGTGTAGTGTGAGCTTGTGTAGTTTGAGCTTGTGCTTGTGTAGTTTGAGCTTGTGTAGTGTGTTCAGTGTGCACTTGTGTAGTGTGCGCTTGTGTAGTGTGAGCTTGTGTACTGTGAGCTTGTGTAGTGTGCGCTTGTGTAGTTTGAGCTTGTGTAGTGTGCGCTTGTGTAGTGTGTTCTTGTGTAGTGTGAGCTTGTGTAGTTTGAGCTTGTGTAGTGTGCGCTTGTGTAGTGTGCGTTTGTGTAGTGTGTTCTTGTGTAGTGTGTTCTTGTGTAGTGTGCGCTTGTGTAGTGTGAGCTTGTGTAGTGTGAGCTTGTGTAGTGTGTTCTTGTGTAGTGTGCGCTTGTGTAGTGTGCGTTTGTGTAGTGTGCGCTTGTGTAGTGTGTTCTTGTGTAGTGTGAGCTTGTGTAGTGTGAGCTTGTGTAGTTTGAGCTCGTGTAGTGTGCGCTTGTGTAGTGTGTTCTTGTGTAGTGTGAGCTTGTGTAGTTTGAGCTTGTGTAGTGTGAGCTTGTGTAGTGTGTTCTTGTGTAGTGTGTTCTTGTGTAGTGTGTGCTTGTGTAGTGTGCGCTTGTGTAGTGTGAGCTTGTGTAGTGTGTTCTTGTGTAGTGTGAGCTTGTGTAGTGTGTTCTTGTGTAGTGTGCGCTTGTGTAGTGTGCACTTGTGTAGTTTGAGCTTGTGTAGTGTGAGCTTGTGTAGTGTGTTCTTGTGTAGTGTGTTCTTGTGTAGTGTGCGCTTGTGTAGTGTGCGCTTGTGTAGTGTGAGCTTGTGTAGTGTGTTCTTGTGTAGTGTGAGCTTGTGTAGTGTGAGCTTGTGTAGTGTGTTCTTGTGTAGTGTGCGCTTGTGTAGTGTGCACTTGTGTAGTTTGAGCTTGTGTAGTGTGAGCTTGTGTAGTTGTGTAGTGTGCGCTTGTGTAGTGTGTGCTTGTGTAGTGTGTTCTTGTGTAGTGTGCGCTTGTGTAGTGTGTGCTTGTGTAGTTTGAGCTTGTGTAGTGTGAGCTTGTGTAGTGTGTTCTTGTGTAGTGTGCGCTTGTGTAGTGTGAGCTTGTGTAGTGTGCGCTTGTGTAGTGTGTTCTTGTGTAGTGTGTTCTTGTGTAGTGTGAGCTTGTGTAGTGTGAGCTTGTGTAGTGTGTTCTTGTGTAGTGTGTTCTTGTGTAGTGTGCGCTTGTGTAGTGTGCGCTTGTGTAGTGTGAGCTTGTGTAGTGTGTTCTTGTGTAGTGTGAGCTTGTGTAGTGTGAGCTTGTGTAGTGTGTTCTTGTGTAGTGTGCGCTTGTGTAGTGTGCACTTGTGTAGTTTGAGCTTGTGTAGTGTGAGCTTGTGTAGTTCTGTAGTGTGAGCTTGTGTAGTGTGTTCTTGTGTAGTGTGAGCTTGTGTAGTGTGAGCTTGTGTAGTGTGCGCTTGTGTAGTGTGCACTTGTGTAGTTTGAGCTTGTGTAGTGTGAGCTTGTGTAGTTGTGTAGTGTGCGCTTGTGTAGTGTGTGCTTGTGTAGTGTGTTCTTGTGTAGTGTGCGCTTGTGTAGTGTGTGCTTGTGTAGTTTGAGCTTGTGTAGTGTGAGCTTGTGTAGTGTGTTCTTGTGTAGTGTGCGCTTGTGTAGTGTGAGCTTGTGTAGTGTGCGCTTGTGTAGTGTGTTCTTGTGTAGTGTGTTCTTGTGTAGTGTGAGCTTGTGTAGTGTGTTCTTGTGTAGTGTGCGCTTGTGTAGTGTGTGCTTGTGTAGTTTGGGCTTGTGTAGTGTGAGCTTGTGTAGTGTGTTCTTGTGTAGTGTGCGCTTGTGTAGTGTGAGCTTGTGTAGTGTGCGCTTGTGTAGTGTGAGCTTGTGTAGTGTGCGCTTGTGTAGTGTGCGCTTGTGTAGTGTGAGCTTGTGTAGTGTGTTCTTGTGTAGTGTGAGCTTGTGTAGTGTGAGCTTGTGTAGTGTGTTCTTGTGTAGTGTGTGCTTGTGTAGTTTGAGCTTGTGTAGTGTGAGCTTGTGTAGTGTGTTCTTGTGTAGTGTGCGCTTGTGTAGTGTGAGCTTGTGTAGTGTGCGCTTGTGTAGTGTGTTCTTGTGTAGTGTGTTCTTGTGTAGTGTGTTCTTTGTGTAGTGTGCTCTTGTGTAGTGTGCGCTTGTGTAGTGTGGTTGTGTAGTTTGAGCTTGTGTAGTGTGAGCTTGTGTAGTGTGTTCTTGTGTAGTGTGTTCTTTGTGTAGTGTGCTCTTGTGTAGTGTGCGCTTGTGTAGTGTGGTTGTGTAGTTTGAGCTTGTGTAGTGTGAGCTTGTGTAGTGTGTTCTTGTGTAGTGTGCGCTTGTGTAGTGTGAGCTTGTGTAGTGTGCGCTTGTGAAGTGTGTTCTTGTGTAGTGTGCGCTTGTGTAGTGTGTTCTTGTGTAGTGTGTTCTTGTGTAGTGTGCGCTTGTGTAGTGTGAGCTTGTGTAGTGTGTTCTTGTGTAGTGTGCGCTTGTGTAGTTTGAGCTTGTGTAGTGTGAGCTTGTGTAGTGTGTTCTTGTGTAGTGTGCGCTTGTGTAGTGTGAGCTTGTGTAGTGTGCGCTTGTGTAGTGTGTTCTTGTGTAGTGTGCGCTTGTGTAGTGTGTTCTTGTGTAGTGTGCACTTGTGTAGTTTGAGCTTGTGTAGTGTGAGCTTGTGAAGTTGCGTAGTGTGCGCTTGTGTAGTGTGAGCTTGTGTAGTTTGAGCTTGTGTAGTGTGAGCTTGTGTAGTGTGCGCTTGTGTAGTGTGAGCTTGTGTAGTGTGAGCTTGTGTAGTTTGAGCTTGTGTAGTGTGCGCTTGTGTAGTGTGCGCTTGTGTAGTGTGAGCTTGTGTAGTGTGCGCTTGTGTAGTGTGTTCTTGTGTAGTGTGTTCTTGTGTAGTGTGTTCTTTGTGTAGTGTGCTCTTGTGTAGTGTGCGCTTGTGTAGTGTGGTTGTGTAGTTTGAGCTTGTGTAGTGTGAGCTTGTGTAGTGTGTTCTTGTGTAGTGTGCGCTTGTGTAGTGTGAGCTTGTGTAGTGTGCGCTTGTGTAGTGTGTTCTTGTGTAGTGTGCGCTTGTGTAGTGTGTTCTTGTGTAGTGTGTTCTTGTGTAGTGTGCGCTTGTGTAGTGTGAGCTTGTGTAGTGTGTTCTTGTGTAGTGTGAGCTTGTGTAGTGTGAGCTTGTGTAGTGTGTTCTTGTGTAGTGTGCGCTTGTGTAGTGTGCACTTGTGTAGTTTGAGCTTGTGTAGTGTGAGCTTGTGTAGTTGTGTAGTGTGCGCTTGTGTAGTGTGAGCTTGTGTAGTTTGAGCTTGTGTAGTGTGAGCTTGTGTAGTGTGCACTTGTGTAGTGTGAGCTTGTGTAGTGTGAGCTTGTGTAGTTTGAGCTTGTGTAGTGTGCGCTTGTGTAGTGTGAGCTTGTATAGTGTGCGCTTGTGTAGTGTGCGCTTGTGTAGTGTGAGCTTGTGTAGTGTGTTCTTGTGTAGTGTGCGCTTGTGTAGTGTGAGCTTGTGTAGTGTGAGCTTGTGTAGTTTGAGCTTGTGTAGTGTGCGCTTGTGTAGTGTGAGCTTGTGTAGTGTGCGCTTGTGTAGTGTGCGCTTGTGTAGTGTGAGCTTGTGTAGTGTGTTCTTGTGTAGTGTGCGCTTGTGTAGTGTGAGCTTGTGTAGTGTGTGCTTGTGTAGTATGTTCTTGTGTAGTGTGTTCTTGTGTAGTGTGCGCTTGTGTAGTGTGTGCTTGTGTAGTTTGAGCTTGTGTAGTGTGAGCTTGTGTAGTGTGTTCTTGTGTAGTGTGCGCTTGTGTAGTGTGTGCTTGTGTAGTGTGCGCTTGTGTAGTGTGTTCTTGTGTAGTGTGCGCTTGTGTAGTGTGAGCTTGTGTAGTGTGCGCTTGTGTAGTGTTCTTGTGTAGTGTGCGCTTGTGTAGTGTGAGCTTGTGTAGTGTGCGCTTGTGTAGTGTGTGCTTGTGTAGTGTGTTCTCGTGTAGTGTGTGCTTGTGTAGTGTGAGCTTGTGTAGTGTGCGCTTGTGTAGTGTGCGCTTGTGTAGTGTGTTCTTGTGTAGTGTGCGCTTGTGTAGTGTGCGCTTGTGTAGTGTGAGCTTGTGTAGTGTGTTCTTGTGTAGTGTGCGCTTGTGTAGTGTGCGCTTGTGTAGTGTGTTCTTGTGTAGTGTGCGCTTGTGTAGTGTGTTCTTGTGTAGTGTGCGCTTGTGTAGTGTGAGCTTGTGTAGTGTGCGCTTGTGTAGTGTGTGCTTGTGTAGTGTGTTCTTGTGTAGTGTGCGCTTGTGTAGTGTGAGCTTGTGTAGTGTGAGCTTGTGTAGTGTGTGCTTGTGTAGTGTGTTCTTGTGTAGTGTGTTCTTGTGTAGTGTGCGCTTGTGTAGTGTGTGCTTGTGTAGTTTGAGCTTGTGTAGTGTGAGCTTGTGTAGTGTGTTCTTGTGTAGTGTGCGCTTGTGTAGTGTGCGCTTGTGTAGTGTGTTCTTGTGTAGTGTGTTCTTGTGTAGTGTGCGCTTGTGTAGTGTGCGCTTGTGTAGTGTGAGCTTGTGTAGTGTGCGCTTGTGTAGTGTGTTCTTGTGTAGTGTGCGCTTGTGTAGTGTGAGCTTGTGTAGTGTGCGCTTGTGTAGTGTGTGCTTGTGTAGTGTGTTCTTGTGTAGTGTGCGCTTGTGTAGTGTGAGCTTGTGTAGTGTGCGCTTGTGTAGTGTGCGCTTGTGTAGTGTGTTCTTGTGTAGTGTGCGCTTGTGTAGTGTGCGCTTGTGTAGTGTGTTCTTGTGTAGTGTGTTCTTGTGTAGTGTGCGCTTGTGTAGTGTGCGCTTGTGTAGTGTGTTCTTGTGTAGTGTGAGCTTGTGTAGTGTGAGCTTGTGTAGTGTGCGCTTGTGTAGTGTGTTCTTGTGTAGTGTGTTCTTGTGTAGTGTGCGCTTGTGTAGTGTGAGCTTGTGTAGTGTGTTCTTGTGTAGTGTGAGCTTGTGTAGTGTGCGCTTGTGTAGTGTGCGCTTGTGTAGTGTGTTCTTGTGTAGTGTGCGCTTGTGTAGTGTGCGCTTGTGTAGTGTGTTCTTGTGTAGTGTGTTCTTGTGTAGTGTGCGCTTGTGTAGTGTGTTCTTGTGTAGTGTGAGCTTGTGTAGTGTGAGCTTGTGTAGTGTGCGCTTGTGTAGTGTGTGCTTGTGTAGTGTGTTCTTGTGTAGTGTGCGCTTGTGTAGTGTGCGCTTGTGTAGTGTGTTCTTGTGTAGTGTGCGCTTGTGTAGTGTGAGCTTGTGTAGTGTGCGCTTGTGTAGTGTGCGCTTGTGTAGTGTGTTCTTGTGTAGTGTGCGCTTGTGTAGTGTGAGCTTGTGTAGTGTGCGCTTGTGTAGTGTGTTCTTGTGTAGTGTGCGCTTGTGTAGTGTGAGCTTGTGTAGTGTGCGCTTGTGTAGTGTGTTCTTGTGTAGTGTGTTCTTGTGTAGTGTGAGCTTGTGTAGTGTGCTCTTGTGTAGTGTGCGCTTGTGTAGTGTGTGCTTGTGTAGTTTGGGCTTGTGTAGTGTGAGCTTGTGTAGTGTGTTCTTGTGTAGTGTGCGCTTGTGTAGTGTGAGCTTGTGTAGTGTGCGCTTGTGTAGTGTGAGCTTGTGTAGTGTGCGCTTGTGTAGTGTGCGCTTGTGTAGTGTGAGCTTGTGTAGTGTGTTCTTGAGTAGTGTGAGCTTGTGTAGTGTGAGCTTGTGTAGTGTGAGCTTGTGTAGTGTGTTCTTGTGTAGTGTGCGCTTGTGTAGTGTGCACTTGTGTAGTTTGAGCTTGTGTAGTGTGAGCTTGTGAAGTTGCGTAGTGTGCGCTTGTGTAGTGTGAGCTTGTGTAGTTTGAGCTTGTGTAGTGTGCGCTTGTGTAGTGTGAGCTTGTGTAGTGTGAGCTTGTGTAGTTTGAGCTTGTGTAGTGTGCGCTTGTGTAGTGTGAGCTTGTGTAGTGTGCGCTTGTGTAGTGTGCGCTTGTGTAGTGTGAGCTTGTGTAGTGTGTTCTTGTGTAGTGTGTTCTTGTGTAGTGTGAGTTTGTGTAGTGTGCTCTTGTGTAGTGTGCGCTTGTGTAGTGTGCACTTGTGTAGTTTGAGCTTGTGTAGTGTGAGCTTGTGAAGTTGCGTAGTGTGCGCTTGTGTAGTGTGAGCTTGTGTAGTTTGAGCTTGTGTAGTGTGAGCTTGTGTAGTGTGCGCTTGTGTAGTGTGAGCTTGTGTAGTGTGAGCTTGTGTAGTTTGAGCTTGTGTAGTGTGCGCTTGTGTAGTGTGAGCTTGTGTAGTGTGCGCTTGTGTAGTGTGCGCTTGTGTAGTGTGAGCTTGTGTAGTGTGTTCTTGTGTAGTGTGCGCTTGTGAGATGTGAGCTTGTGTAGTGTGCGCTTGTGTAGTGTGTTCTTGTGTAGTGTGTTCTTGTGTAGTGTGCGCTTGTGTAGTGTGTGCTTGTGTAGTTTGAGCTTGTGTAGTGTGAGCTTGTGTAGTGTGTTCTTGTGTAGTGTGTTATTGTGTAGTGTATTCTTGTGTAGTGTGCGCTTGTGTAGTGTGTGCTTGTGTAGTTTGAGCTTGTGTAGTGTGTTCTTGTGTAGTGTGCGCTTGTGTAGTGTGCACTTGTGTAGTTTGAGCTTGTGTAGTGTGAGCTTGTGAAGTTGCGTAGTGTGCGCTTGTGTAGTGTGAGCTTGTGTAGTTTGAGCTTGTGTAGTTTGAGCTTGTGTAGTGTGAGCTTGTGTAGTGTGCGCTTGTGTAGTGTGAGCTTGTGTAGTGTGTTCTTGTGTAGTGTGCGCTTGTGTAGTGTGAGCTTGTGTAGTGTGCGCTTGTGTAGTGTGTTCTTGTGTAGTGTGCGCTTGTGTAGTGTGTTCTTGTGTAGTGTGTTCTTGTGTAGTGTGCGCTTGTGTAGTGTGAGCTTGTGTAGTGTGTTCTTGTGTATTGTGAGCTTGTGTAGTGTGTTCTTGTGTAGTGTGAGCTTGTGTAGTGTGTTCTTGTGTAGTGTGAGCTTGTGTAGTGTGTTCTTGTGTAGTGAGAGCTTGTGTAGTGTGAGCTTGTGTAGTGTGTTCTTGTGTAGTGTGAGCTTGTGTAGTGTGCGCTTGTGTAGTGTGCGCTTGTGTAGTGTGCGCTTGTGTAGTGTGCTCTTGTGTAGTGTGTTCTTGTGTAGTGAGAGCTTGTGTAGTGTGAGCTTGTGTAGTGTGTTCTTGTGTAGTGTGAGCTTGTGTAGTGTGCGCTTGTGTAGTGTGCGCTTGTGTAGTGTGCGCTTGTGTAGTGTGTTCTTGTGTAGTGTGTGTTTGTGTAGTTTGAGCTTGTGTAGTGTGAGCTTGTGTAGTGTGCGCTTGTGTAGTGAGAGCTTGTGTAGTGTGAGCTTGTGTAGTGTGTTCTTGTGTAGTGTGAGCTTGTGTAGTGTGCGCTTGTGTAGTGTGCGCTTGTGTAGTGTGCGCTTGTGTAGTGTGCTCTTGTGTAGTGTGCGCTTGTGTAGTGTGCGCTTGTGTAGTGTGTTCTTGTGTAGTGTGTGTTTGTGTAGTTTGAGCTTGTGTAGTGTGAGCTTGTGTAGTGTGCGCTTGTGTAGTGTGCGCTTGTGTAGTGTGTTCTTGTGTAGTGTGTGTTTGTGTAGTTTGAGCTTGTGTAGTGTGAGCTTGTGTAGTGTGCGCTTGTGTAGTGTGTTCTTGTGTAGTGTGTGTTTGTGTAGTGTGAGCTTGTGTAGTGTGTGCTTGTGTAGTGTGTGTTTGTGTAGTGTGTGCTTGTGCAGTGTGCGCTTGTGTAGTGTGTGTTTGTGTAGTGTGCGCTTGTGTAGTGTGTGTTTGTGTAGTGTGTGCTTGTGCAGTGTGCGCTTGTGTAGTGTGCGCTTGTGTAGTGTGCTCTTGTGTAGTGTGTTCTTGTGTAGTGAGAGCTTGTGTAGTGTGAGCTTGTGTAGTGTGTTCTTGTGTAGTGTGAGCTTGTGTAGTGTGCGCTTGTGTAGTGTGCGCTTGTGTAGTGTGCGCTTGTGTAGTGTGTTCTTGTGTAGTGTGTGTTTGTGTAGTTTGAGCTTGTGTAGTGTGAGCTTGTGTAGTGTGCGCTTGTGTAGTGTGCGCTTGTGTAGTGTGTTCTTGTGTAGTGTGTGTTTGTGTAGTTTGAGCTTGTGTAGTGTGAGCTTGTGTAGTGTGCGCTTGTGTAGTGTGTTCTTGTGTAGTGTGTTCTTGTGTAGTGTGAGCTTGTGCAGTGTGCGCTTGTGTAGTGTGTTTTTGTGTAGTGTGTTCTTGTGTAGTGTGAGCTTGTGCAGTGTGCGCTTGTGTAGTGTGTGCTTGTGCAGTGTGCGCTTGTGTAGTGTGTGCTTGTGTAGTGTGTGCTTGTGCAGTGTGCGCTTGTGTAGTGTGTGTTTGTGTAGTGTGTTCTTGTGCAGTGTGCGCTTGTGTAGTGTGTGTTTGTGTAGTGTGTGTTTGTGTAGTGTGAGCTTGTGTAGTGTGTGCTTGTGTAGTGTGTGTTTGTGTAGTGTGTGCTTGTGCAGTGTGCGCTTGTGTAGTGTGTGTTTGTGTAGTGTGCGCTTGTGTAGTGTGTGTTTGTGTAGTGTGTGCTTGTGCAGTGTGCGCTTGTGTAGTGTGTGTTTGTGTAGTGTGCGCTTGTGTAGTGTGTGTTTGTGTAGTGTGTGCTTGCCTCCTTCATAAACGTCCATCAGACTGAAGTAAAGCTCCACCTCTGAATCACACCGACGTCAGCGATCCCTCTCTGTTCATCATCTGTCATTCAGAGACACTTTAATCATCCAATCACTCAAACTCTCTGTGATAAAGCATGTTCCCTTGTTGAATATTCTTCATCATCAGAAGTAAAATGACCAGCAGACACGCTTCATAACTCCTCATAGACACGCTTCATAACTCCTCATAACTCCACCGCTTCATGGCTTCATTCACACACAGGAGCGGGACTGAATTACTGCACTGGTGCATTGTGGGGCTTTTGGAAGACTGGCCTTAAAGTTTTGTTGCCATGGCAATTGAGGCTTGTTGCCTGGCAGGGGCCCGATGTGTGTGTGTGTGTGTGTGTGTGTGTGTGTGTGTGTGTGTGTGTGTGTGTGTGTGTGTGTGTGTGTGCGCGTTTGGTTTATATTACATTTTGGGAACCAAATGTCCCCACAAGGATAGTAAAACCTGAGATCACCTCCATTGTGGGGACCAGACAGCGCTCCATGAGGAGAATGGGTTAATAAACATACTAAATTATATTTTTTTGAAAATGTAAAAATGCAGAAAGTGTTCTGTGATGGGCAGGTTTAGGGGTAGGGTTAGTGTGTGTGTGTGTGTGTGTGTGTGTGTGTGTATGTGTGTGTGTGTGTGTGTGTGTGTGTGTGTGTGTGTGTGTGTGTGATGGGTAGGTTTAGGGGTAGGGTTAGTGTAAGGAGATAGAATATACAATTTGTACAGTATAAAAACCATTAAGTCTAAGGAGAATCCCCGCAAAGATAGTGAACCAGACATGTGTGTGTGTGTGTGTGTGTGAGAGTGTGTGTGTGTGTGTTTGTGTGTGTGTGTGTGTGTGTTTTCCAAAGTTTTTCTTTTAAAAAGATGTATTTCTGCATGTTGGGTTCTGGTAAGAAGTGATTCGGGTCGATTCGGATCAGGCACAGATCTTTGGACCCGATGATTTGCATATCCGACTGAAATCCGATCAGATTTAGCAAGAAATAAGACAACATCTGTATTCCTAACCCCTCCATGTTCCGGTTGTTGTTGTTTAAGGCGTATTTCCACCAATCCAACGTCATTGCCATAGAAACCAATGCAGATCCGCACAGTTGCGATACACAGTGTGAACAGCCATTAGCCTAATTCAGATCATATTCCAATCAGATACACACTTGTGGACTGACAGTGTGAACGTACAGTGAGTGCCCTCCACAATTTATGGCACCCCTGGTAAATATGATCAAAACTGGCTGTAAAAAATAAATCTGCATTGTTTATCCTTTTGATCTTTCATTCAAAAAATTTGCAAAATTCTAACCTTTCATTGAAGTAAAAGAACTGAAAGTGGGGGTAAATCACATTATGAAATAAATGTTTTTCTCCAAAACACGTCGGCCACAATTATTGGCACCCTTTTATTAAATACTTTTTGCAATCTCCTTTTGACAAGAGACCAGCTCTGAGTCTTCTCCTATAATGCCTGATGAGTTTGGAGAATAACTGACAAGAGATCAGAGACCATTCCTCCATACAGAATCTCTCCAGATCCTTCAGATTCCCAGATCCATGTTGGTGCTTCTTCTCTTCAGTTCAGCCCACTCATCAGGTCAGGGAACTGGGACGGTCACGGCAGAAGCTTCATTTTGTGCTCCGCAACAAATTTTTGTGTTGATTTTGATGTTTGTTTTGGATCGTTGTCCTGATGGAAGATCCAACCACGGCCCATTATAAGATTTCTAGCAGAAGGCGTCAGGTTTTGCAATGTATCTGAACAAGAAGTCCAGGACCTCCAGCAGAAAAATATGCCCACAACATTAAAGATCCAACGGTATATTAAATTGTACACATGGGGTACTTTTTATCCTTGTGTGCACCAAACCCATCTAGTGTGTTTGCTGGCAAAAAGCTCTTTTTCTAGTCTCATCTGACCACAGAACCCTGTGCCGTCTGAAGATCCAGTCGTGTCTGACAATTAAATTTGCTGGAGTTTGTTTCTGGAGGAGCGAGGAGGATTTTTCTTGAAACCCGCCCAAACAACATGTGGGGATGTAGGTTTTTTTTTTTTTTTTTTTTTTTGGGCTTTCTGACCCCAAGACTCAACTAATCTCTGCAATTCTCCATCTGTGATCCTTGAAGAGTCTTTGGCCACTCAAACTTTCATCCTTGCCGTGCATTAAGACAGTATAGACACACGTCCTCTTCCTGGCAGATTCGTAACATCTTTAGTTGATTGGAACTTCTTAATTATTGCCCTGATGGTCAAAATGGGGATTTTCAATTCTTTAGATATTGTCTTACAGCCACTTTCTATTTTGTGATGCTCAACAATCTTTTGCTGCGCATCAGAACTATATTCTGTGGTTTTACTCATTGTGATGGATGATTAAGCGGATTTGGCCTTTGTGTTTCCTCATATTTAAACTCCTGTGAAACACGAAGTCATAGCTGGACAGTTTCATGTTCCTAGTCACCCTGGTGTACTAAAAAAGGTAAATATGAATGGGAATATACTTCAGAGATATTTTATTCATAAAAAATTCTAGGGGTATGAATAATTGTGGCCAACGTGTTTTGGAGAAAAACATTTATTTTATAATGTGATTTCCCCCCACTTTCAATTCTTTTACTTCAATGAAAGGTTAGAATTTTGCACATTTTTTGAATGAAAGATCAAAAGGATAAACGATGCAGATTTATTTTTTACAGCCAGTTTTGATCATATTTACCAGGGGTGCCATAAATTGTGGAGGGCACTGTAGCCTTAGGCTCAATCCCAATTCACCCCTTGGCCCTACCCCTCCGTTTTGCGCGTTCCCGTGAAGGGGTAGGTCTGTCTCGATTCTCTTTTGGTTGGAGAGGTAGGTGTAGGGGGAAGGGCCAGATAGCCTTTGAAACGAAGATTTTTCGGGACCACACTTCAAACGAAGGGGTATGAGAAATGTACCTGCATACACCGGCTACAGAGGCAACATGACTGCCAATAATCATTTTCTTTATGTCACATTCAATCTTGTGTTCATATTTACGGTCATGTTATTCAAAGAAACGGTTGCAAAAAAATCGCTAAAGTTCGTTAACAATATGACGCGTGTAAAAAGTTTCAAGCGAAGTGGACGCGCGAATGAGGCGAATTTGCGTCCACCGCGCCGCGCTAAACGCCTCATTCGCGCCGCAAGACCTTCAGATGCGCGTAAACGCGTCTTAACATTGAAATCACTTGCGCCAGACGCTCTATTCGCGTTTGGTGTGAACGCAGCATTAGGCATCGAAGATATCGTCATCTCCGTTGTTTTCTGCGAACTTCAGAAGAAAAATGCAAAAAAATAGCTGTAACTCACGCAAGACTACAGCTGACGACGGCATCTTGGAAGTTTGTGATAAACATTGGCGCATCTCCTGTGACGTAGGCGCTAGCAACGACGTATAATGACGTGTAACGGTGTAGTAGTGGTGTCCCATTTCTTAGCGGAATATTTTCACCCCTACACCTTGCCACTCTGTTTCAAGGGGCAAGGGTAAGGGGTAGGCGAAGGGTTAGGGGTAGGCGAAGGGTAAGGGGTAGGCGAAGGGTTAGGGGTAGGCGAAGGGTTAGGGGTAGGCGAAGGGTAAGGGGTAGGCGAAGGGTTAGGCGAAGGGGTATAAAATAGAATTGGGATTGGGCCTTAGTCTAGGGTTCTTAACTGTATTTTCACAAAACCTTTATGTCAAAAATGTTCTAAATAAGGAGAAATATCTTATACGATGAAATACTTTCATGTTTAATCGGTTATTTCATTTTTTTCTAGTGATAAACTATGTTTACGAGCTACAAAACCAGATTCTTTCATTAAAAATAAATGATCCCATGATGGGAAGCCCTAAAAGGTTCTGGTTCTATACATAAAGCACCTGACAGAACCATTTAAGGTTCTCTATAGAAACTTTTCTTCTAAGAGTGTAAAAACACAAACTTCCCAGATCCAGTATGGCGATCCCTTCTCATCTCCACACACACACACTCGCTGATGGCGATCCCTTCTCATCTCCACACACACACACTCGCTGATGACGATCCCTTCTCATCTCCACACACACACACTCGCTGATGGCGATCCCTTCTCATCTCCACACACACACACTCGCTGATGGCGATCCCTTCTCATCTCCACACACACACACTCGCTGATGGCGATCCCTTCTCATCTCCACACACACACACTCGCTGATGACGATCCCTTCTCATCTCCACACACACACACACTCGCTGATGGCGATCCCTTCTCATCTCCACACACACACACTCGCTGATGACGATCCCTTCTCATCTCCACACACACACACTCGCTGATGGCGATCCCTTCTCATCTCCACACACACACACTCGCTGATGACGATCCCTTCTCATCTCCACACACACACACACTCGCTGATGGCGATCCCTTCTCATCTCCACTCACACACACTCGCTGATGGCGATCCCTTCTCATCTCCACACACACACACACTCGCTGATGGCGATCCCTTCTCATCTCCACACACACACACTCGCTGATGGCGATCCCTTCTCATCTCCACACACACACACACTCGCTGATGACGATCCCTTCTCATCTCCACACACACACACACTCGCTGATGACGATCCCTTCTCATCTCCACACACACACACACTCGCTGATGACGATCCCTTCTCATCTCCACACACACACACTCGCTGATGACGATCCCTTCTCATCTCCACACACACACACACTCGCTGATGGCGATCCCTTCTCATCTCCACTCACACACACTCGCTGATGGCGATCCCTTCTCATCTCCACACACACACACACTCGCTGATGGCGATCCCTTCTCATCTCCACACACACACACTCGCTGATGGCGATCCCTTCTCATCTCCACACACACACACACTCGCTGATGACGATCCCTTCTCATCTCCACACACACACACACTCGCTGATGACGATCCCTTCTCATCTCCACACACACACACACTCGCTGATGACGATCCCTTCTCATCTCCACACACACACACTCGCTGATGGCGATCCCTTCTCATCTCCACACACACACACTCGCTGATGGCGATCCCTTCTCATCTCCACACACACACACTCGCTGATGGCGATCCCTTCTCATCTCCACACACACACACTCGCTGATGACGATCCCTTCTCATCTCCACACACACACACTCGCTGATGGCGATCCCTTCTCATCTCCACACACACACACTCGCTGATGGCGATCCCTTCTCATCTCCACACACACACACTCGCTGATGGCGATCCCTTCTCATCTCCACACACACACACTCGCTGATGACGATCCCTTCTCATCTCCACACACACACACACTCGCTGATGGCGATCCCTTCTCATCTCCACACACACACACTCGCTGATGACGATCCCTTCTCATCTCCACACACACACACTCGCTGATGGCGATCCCTTCTCATCTCCACACACACACACTCGCTGATGACGATCCCTTCTCATCTCCACACACACACACACTCGCTGATGGCGATCCCTTCTCATCTCCACTCACACACACTCGCTGATGGCGATCCCTTCTCATCTCCACACACACACACACTCGCTGATGGCGATCCCTTCTCATCTCCACACACACACACTCGCTGATGGCGATCCCTTCTCATCTCCACACACACACACACTCGCTGATGACGATCCCTTCTCATCTCCACACACACACACACTCGCTGATGACGATCCCTTCTCATCTCCACACACACACACACTCGCTGATGACGATCCCTTCTCATCTCCACACACACACACTCGCTGATGACGATCCCTTCTCATCTCCACACACACACACACTCGCTGATGGCGATCCCTTCTCATCTCCACACACACACACTCGCTGATGACGATCCCTTCTCATCTCCACACACACACACACTCGCTGATGACGATCCCTTCTCATCTCCACACACACACACACACTCGCTGATGGCGATCCCTTCTCATCTCCACACACACACACACTCGCTGATGGCGATCCCTTCTCATCTCCACACACACACACACTCGCTGATGACCGATCCCTTCTCATCTCCACACACACACACTCGCTGATGACGATCCCTTCTCATCTCCACACACACACACACTCGCTGATGGCGATCCCTTCTCATCTCCACACACACACACACTCGCTGATGACGATCCCTTCTCATCTCCACTCACACACACTCGCTGATGACGATCCCTTCTCATCTCCACTCACACACACTCGCTGATGACGATCCCTTCTCATCTCCACTCACACACACTCGCTGATGACGATCCCTTCTCATCTCCACTCACACACACACTCGCTGATGGCGATCCCTTCTCATCTCCACACACACACACACTCGCTGATGGCGATCCCTTCTCATCTCCACACACACACACTCGCTGATGGCGATCCCTTCTCATCTCCACACACACACACTCGCTGATGACGATCCCTTCTCATCTCCACACACACACACACTCGCTGATGGCGATCCCTTCTCATCTCCACTCACACACACTCGCTGATGGCGATCCCTTCTCATCTCCACACACACACACACTCGCTGATGGCGATCCCTTCTCATCTCCACACACACACACTCGCTGATGGCGATCCCTTCTCATCTCCACACACACACACACTCGCTGATGACGATCCCTTCTCATCTCCACACACACACACACTCGCTGATGACGATCCCTTCTCATCTCCACACACACACACACTCGCTGATGACGATCCCTTCTCATCTCCACACACACACACTCGCTGATGACGATCCCTTCTCATCTCCACACACACACACACTCGCTGATGGCGATCCCTTCTCATCTCCACACACACACACTCGCTGATGACGATCCCTTCTCATCTCCACACACACACACACTCGCTGATGACGATCCCTTCTCATCTCCACACACACACACACACTCGCTGATGGCGATCCCTTCTCATCTCCACACACACACACACTCGCTGATGGCGATCCCTTCTCATCTCCACACACACACACACTCGCTGATGACCGATCCCTTCTCATCTCCACACACACACACTCGCTGATGACGATCCCTTCTCATCTCCACACACACACACACTCGCTGATGGCGATCCCTTCTCATCTCCACACACACACACACTCGCTGATGACGATCCCTTCTCATCTCCACACACACACACTCGCTGATGACGATCCCTTCTCATCTCCACACACACACACACTCGCTGATGACGATCCCTTCTCATCTCCACTCACACACACTCGCTGATGACGATCCCTTCTCATCTCCACTCACACACACACTCGCTGATGGCGATCCCTTCTCATCTCCACACACACACACTCGCTGATGACGATCCCTTCTCATCTCCACACACACACACACTCGCTGATGGCGATCCCTTCTCATCTCCACACACACACACACTCGCTGATGACGATCCCTTCTCATCTCCACACACACACACACTCGCTGATGACGATCCCTTCTCATCTCCACTCACACACACTCGCTGATGACGATCCCTTCTCATCTCCACTCACACACACACTCGCTGATGGCGATCCCTTCTCATCTCCACACACACACACTCGCTGATGACGATCCCTTCTCATCTCCACACACACACACACTCGCTGATGGCGATCCCTTCTCATCTCCACACACACACACACTCGCTGATGACGATCCCTTCTCATCTCCACACACACACACACTCGCTGATGGCGATCCCTTCTCATCTCCACACACACACACACTCGCTGATGACCGATCCCTTCTCATCTCCACACACACACACTCGCTGATGACGATCCCTTCTCATCTCCACACACACACACACTCGCTGATGGCGATCCCTTCTCATCTCCACACACACACACACTCGCTGATGACGATCCCTTCTCATCTCCACACACACACACTCGCTGATGACGATCCCTTCTCATCTCCACACACACACACTCGCTGATGACGATCCCTTCTCATCTCCACTCACACACACTCGCTGATGACGATCCCTTCTCATCTCCACTCACACACACTCGCTGATGACGATCCCTTCTCATCTCCACTCACACACACTCGCTGATGACGATCCCTTCTCATCTCCACTCACACACACACTCGCTGATGGCGATCCCTTCTCATCTCCACACACACACACACTCGCTGATGGCGATCCCTTCTCATCTCCACACACACACACTCCTGATGGCGATCCCTTCTCATCTCCACTCACACACACACTCGCTGATGACGATCCCTTCTCATCTCCACACACACACACACTCGCTGATGACGATCCCTTCTCATCTCCACACACACACACACTCGCTGATGGCGATCCCTTCTCATCTCCACACACACACACTCGCTGATGACGATCCCTTCTCATCTCCACTCACACACACACTCGCTGATGACGATCCCTTCTCATCTCCACTCACACACACTCGCTGATGACGATCCCTTCTCATCTCCACACAACACACACACTCGCTGATGGCGATCCCTTCTCATCTCCACACACACACACTCGCTGATGACGATCCCTTCTCATCTCCACACACACACACACTCGCTGATGGCGATCCCTTCTCATCTCCACACACACACTCGCTGATGACGATCCCTTCTCATCTCCACACACACACTCGCTGATGGCGATCCCTTCTCATCTCCACACACACACACACTCGCTGATGACGATCCCTTCTCATCTCCACACACACACACACTCGCTGATGGCGATCCCTTCTCATCTCCACACACACACACACTCGCTGATGGCGATCCCTTCTCATCTCCACACACACACACACTCGCTGATGACGATCCCTTCTCATCTCCACACACACACACACTCGCTGATGACGATCCCTTCTCATCTCCACACACACACACTCGCTGATGACGATCCCTTCTCATCTCCACACACACACACTCGCTGATGACGATCCCTTCTCATCTCCACACACACACACTCGCTGATGGCGATCCCTTCTCATCTCCACACACACACACTCGCTGATGACGATCCCTTCTCATCTCCACACACACACACTCGCTGATGACGATCCCTTCTCATCTCCACACACACACACACTCGCTGATGACGATCCCTTCTCATCTCCACACACACACACACTCGCTGATGACGATCCCTTCTCATCTCCACTCACACACACACTCGCTGATGACGATCCCTTCTCATCTCCACTCACACACACACTCGCTGATGACGATCCCTTCTCATCTCCACACACACACACTCGCTGATGACGATCCCTTCTCATCTCCACACACACACACACTCGCTGATGACGATCCCTTCTCATCTCCACTCACACACACTCGCTGATGACGATCCCTTCTCATCTCCACACACACACACTCGCTGATGACGATCCCTTCTCATCTCCACACACACACACTCGCTGATGACGATCCCTTCTCATCTCCACACACACACACTCGCTGATGACGATCCCTTCTCATCTCCACACACACACACTCGCTGATGACGATCCCTTCTCATCTCCACACACACACACTCGCTGATGACGATCCCTTCTCATCTCCACTCACACACACTCGCTGATGACGATCCCTTCTCATCTCCACACACACACACTCGCTGATGACGATCCCTTCTCATCTCCACACACACACACTCGCTGATGGCGATCCCTTCTCATCTCCACACACACACACTCGCTGATGACGATCCCTTCTCATCTCCACACACACACACACTCGCTGATGACGATCCCTTCTCATCTCCACTCACACACACACTCGCTGATGACGATCCCTTCTCATCTCCACACACACACACTCGCTGATGACGATCCCTTCTCATCTCCACACACACACAC
>NC_137133.1:39671912-39696912 GCF_949319135.1 Squalius cephalus
GCTGGGAATACTGGGAATAACTCTGGGTTTAGGATAAACTCCTCACTCTCAGCTGGGAATACTGGGAATAACTCTGGGTTTGGGCTAAACTCCTCACTCTCCGCTGGGGATACTGGGAATAACTGTGGGTTTAGGATAAATTCTTCACTCTCAGCTGGGAATACTGGGAATAACTCTGGTTTGGGATAAACTCCTCACTCTCGGCTGGGGATACTGGGAATAACTCTGGGTTTGGGCTAAACTCCTCACTCTCGGCTGGGGATACTGGGAATAACTCTGGGTTTGGGATAAACTCCTCACTCTCGGCTGGGAATAACTCTGGGTTTGGGATAAACTCCTCACTCTTGGCTGGGAATACTGGGAATAACTCTGGGTTTGGGACAAAGTCATCACTTGAGTCTTGGCTGGGAATACAGGGAATAACTCTGGGATTGGGACAAACTCCTCACTCTCAGCTGGGAATACTGGAATAACTCTGGGTTTAGGATAAACTCCTCACTCTCGGCTGGGGATAATGGGAATAACTCTGGGTTTGGGATAAACTCCTCACTCTCGGCTGGGGATAATGGGAATAACTCTGGGTTTGGGATAAACTCCTCACTCTCGGCTGGGAATACTGGGAATAACTCTGGGTTTGGGATAAACTCCTCACTCTCGGCTGGGGATAATGGGAATAACTCTGGGTTTGGGATAAACTCCTCACTCTCGGCTGGGGATAATGGGAATAACTCTGGGTTTGGGATAAACTCCTCACTCTCGGCTGGGAATACTGGGAATAACTCTGGGTTTGGGATAAACTCCTCACTCTCGGCTGGGAATACTGGGAATAACTCTGGGTTTGGGTAAACTCCTCACTCTCAGCTGGGAATACTGGAATAACTCTGGGTTTGGGATAAACTCCTCACTCTCAGCTGGGAATACTGGAATAACTCTGGGTTTGGGATAAACTCCTCACTCTCGGCTGGGGATACTGGGAATAACTCTGGGTTTGGGATAAACTCCTCACTCTCGGCTGGGAATAACTCTGGGTTTGGGATAAACTCCTCACTCTCGGCTGGGAATAACTCTGGGTTTGGGATAAACTCCTCACTTTCGGCTGGGAATACTGGGAATAACTCTGGGTTTGGGACAAACTCTTCACTCTCGGCTGGGAATACTGGGAATAACTCTGGGATTGGGATAAACTCTCCTCACTCTCAGCTGGGAATACTGGAATAACTCTGGGTTTGGGCTAAACTCCTCACTCTCGGCTGGGGATAGTGGGAATAACTCTGGGTTTGGGATAAACTCCTCACTCTCGGCTGGGAATACTGGGAATAACTCTGGGTTTGGGTAAACTCCTCACTCTCGGCTGGGGATACTGGGAATAACTCTGGGTTTGGGATAAACTCCTCACTCTCGGCTGGGAATACTGGGAATAACTCTGGGTTTGGGATAAACTCCTCACTCTCGGCTGGGGATAGTGGGAATAACTCTGGGTTTGGGATAAACTCCTCACTCTCGGCTGGGAATACTGGGAATAACTCTGGGTTTGGGTAAACTCCTCACTCTCGGCTGGGGATACTGGGAATAACTCTGGGTTTGGGATAAACTCCTCACTCTCGGCTGGGAATACTGGGAATAACTCTGGGTTTGGGTAAACTCCTCACTCTCGGCTGGGGATAATGGGAATAACTCTGGGTTTGGGATAAACTCCTCACTCTCGGCTGGGAATACTGGGAATAACTCTGGGTTTGGGATAAACTCCTCACTCTCGGCTGGGAATACTGGGAATAACTCTGGGTTTGGGTAAACTCCTCACTCTCAGCTGGGAATACTGGAATAACTCTGGGTTTGGGATAAACTCCTCACTCTCAGCTGGGAATACTGGAATAACTCTGGGTTTGGGATAAACTCCTCACTCTCGGCTGGGGATACTGGGAATAACTCTGGGTTTGGGATAAACTCCTCACTCTCGGCTGGGAATAACTCTGGGTTTGGGATAAACTCCTCACTCTCGGCTGGGAATAACTCTGGGTTTGGGATAAACTCCTCACTTTTGGCTGGGAATACTGGGAATAACTCTGGGTTTGGGACAAACTCTTCACTCTCGGCTGGGGATAATGGGAATAACTCTGGGTTTGGGATAAACTCCTCACTCTCGGCTGGGAATACTGGGAATAACTCTGGGTTTGGGATAAACTCCTCACTCTCGGCTGGGAATACTGGGAATAACTCTGGGTTTGGGTAAACTCCTCACTCTCAGCTGGGAATACTGGAATAACTCTGGGTTTGGGATAAACTCCTCACTCTCAGCTGGGAATACTGGAATAACTCTGGGTTTGGGATAAACTCCTCACTCTCGGCTGGGGATACTGGGAATAACTCTGGGTTTGGGATAAACTCCTCACTCTCGGCTGGGAATAACTCTGGGTTTGGGATAAACTCCTCACTCTCGGCTGGGAATAACTCTGGGTTTGGGATAAACTCCTCACTTTTGGCTGGGAATACTGGGAATAACTCTGGGTTTGGGACAAACTCTTCACTCTCGGCTGGGAATACTGGGAATAACTCTGGGATTGGGATAAACTCTCCTCACTCTCAGCTGGGAATACTGGAATAACTCTGGGTTTGGGCTAAACTCCTCACTCTCGGCTGGGGATAGTGGGAATAACTCTGGGTTTGGGATAAACTCCTCACTCTCGGCTGGGAATACTGGGAATAACTCTGGGTTTGGGTAAACTCCTCACTCTCGGCTGGGGATACTGGGAATAACTCTGGGTTTGGGTAAACTCCTCACTCTCAACTGGGAATACTGGAATAACTCTGGGATTGGGCTGAACTCCTCACTCTCGGCTGGGGATGCTGGGAATAACTCTGGGATTGGGATAAACTCATTCTCTGCTGGGATACTGGGAATAACTCTGGGCTTAGGATAAACTCTGAGCTCAGAGCCCTCGATCCCCTCAGACAACACGCCAAATACACTTATTATATTCTTTACTCTATTCGATCATTTGTAAGTGTGAACTCGTGTAAACAACTTCCACAGGTAATCATACATTATTCATTTATTTATTAAAGATTTATTTTTGGCATTAAAATCATAAATCAAAACATGTATTGCATTTATGAAGAAAAGGTTCAGCACCCAAGGCTCTTTCGCTATTGCCTCAATGGTGTTCAGTGTCTTTGGGAGGATTGATGAGGCGGGGACAGCAACAGCCATTAGGATTGTTTGTGATTTGGTCTTAGTGACTCAGGAGTCCTCTTGACTGCTCCTAACGTTTCACAGATTTAGGAGCTAGTTTTAGCGCTCAAATGCTTTGTGAAATACTCTTAGAGGAAAAATTTAGGAGTTCTAAAAATTGGACTGACACACCCATTATTTTTAAGAGTTTGTCAGAACTCGGCAAGTTAGGAGCTCCTCCTTAAGATGTTTTGTAAATACGGCCCCAGATCACTTTGAATGAACAATCTATTAACGTTACTGTCAAGTCATCTTTAACAACACTTTATACAATACAGATTGTTTCAAAGCTGCTTCACAGTGATAAACAGGGAAATGAAGCTTGTTGTTCAGCTGAAGTCAGTTCAGTGTGGTTTCAGTTCCGTTGTAAAGATCATAAATTATTAATTTAGTAAATTTCATCTATACAGCAGTTCTGTAGAAATCATCATCATCAAGTTCAGTGATGTCATCATCAGCTCAGTTCAGTTCTCATACAGCAGCGTCAGTTCAGTCAGATCAATCATACTGTTAAGTGTAAGAAACTGGAAGAAAGTTTGTTGATAACTTTGAGAGAACCTTGTTAGTCAAAGTTCTGAGAACCCTCTGCTAGCTGACTATATGGCAATGTTCCAGGAACGTTTTCGCTCAGCATTTTGAGAATGTATATAATGTTATAAGAACGTTCCAAAAAACATTTTCTATTGAAAGTTTTCTTATAACAAATAAAGTAACCTTTACAAAAAATCCAGATGCCTGTTATGTCTCATCATGCAATGAAAAGCTATTAAAACTCCTTCTCACTGTATATAATCGCCTGCCTTGCGATTAATTGAGTTTAAAGCGAAGGGTCTCTCCATCTCAATCAATGCAGCTTCTGTGTTTGCAGTGGGAGGGGATTCGAGTCAAAGGTCAGCATTTCCAGTCTCAGCATAAAGGTTCTGCTTTGAAGTGTGTTTAAAAAGCCCCAGCGCAGTGTGAAGCTGCCAGTCGTCCCACCGAGGACAGAGAGAGTGTGTGAACAAACATCTCTATCTGTGCTGAGTTACACAGCAGGCCACTGGAGTTCAAATACATTTACCTCTACAGATGCCCATTATCTATTCATTAGAATCGAAATGTGGCTTTGGTTCCAATGGCAGTTTTGTTTTGTTTGTAGACATTATGCTACTATATGCACCCATATTCCTCCCTCCATTTCCCCTGTCCTGTCATTATTCTTTCATTAATACACAAAAATGAGAAACTTTTAAATGCCATAAACTGCTGTTTTGTGTGATATGTAAACAGATCTTTCACTCTCAGCATAGTTATATATTATACTGACTACTCAGAGAGGAAGAGACCGTCTTTATTTGGGCAAATCCAACATAACAGAGAGAAATATACAGTTCTGATCAAGGGTATCTTATTTACTTCAACATGTCTCAGAGAAAACACTTCCTTGAATGTCTGTCAAAACGCTCCAAACGTGGTCAAAACCAGTCACTCCCTCCGTGGATCCTTGAACTCCAGGACTGATAAAAACCTGAGAGACAGACTACAGGATTGATATCATGGTGGTTTTTGAAGACTGTTCATCATAACAGAAAAACTTTGGCATTGCGCGCCAACACAGAGAGAACACAGGACTTTATTATCGTTAACTAAAACTTTTAAATACATTTCTGTTAACTGAAACTAAACAAAAAATTTGAAATGTTGCCTTGGTAATAAATTGAAATAAGCATTAACATTACTACCTGGAAATAAATTAAAACTAATCAAAACTGAAATATAAATAAATTAAACCTAAATAGAAATATTAAAAAAAAAAAACTACATAACGAAGCACATAACGAAATTACAAAATATTTAATTTTAAAAATTTACATAACTAAAAATATGAAAATAAAAGCCAATTTAAAATGTTACTATTAACATTTGTTAACCCTAATAATAATAAAAATAACTAAAATAAAAACTAAAATAGCACTGGTTTGGACACCATCACATCAGTAAGAACAAACAACCCAAGGCACCTATGAAGGGATGATCAATAGACTGTGAGCCATAGTGAGCGTGCGTATGCGTTCAGTTTAAATAAAGTCCTTTAAACCTGCAAACTCACATACATTTTAAGGAAATCATTCTTTATAGTCACACAGCCTGAATAGGGGTCCTCGAATAATGGACCGAACCCTAGCTTGGTTCCAACTGGACCGCGAGACATCAGAATCAGAATCAGAATCAGAATGGGCTTTATTCGCCAAGTGTGTGCAAACACACATGGAATTTGTTGTGGTTTTCCAGGAGCTCTACATACATACATACATATATACCTACATGTATGACATGAGAACAGAAAGAACATTTAAATAAGACTAAGGAAAAAAATAAAATAAAATAAACAATAATAATAATAAAGTTGTATACAGCTGGAACAGAAGACTTATGTACAGATTTGTACATTATGTACTGTATGTACACCTGTATAAATAAAATATATGTATTTACACAATATATAATTATTGTCTCACTCTCAAGCACTGAGAATGAATGATAAAAACAGGTGGTGATTGCTGTATTAGCTGTTTAAGCTGGGGATAGCATGGGGGAAAAACTGTTTTTGTGTGGCCAGATGTTCTAGTGCACAGAGATCTGTAACTTCAGCAGAAGAGCACACAGGTGTTCGGGGTCTGTGATGATGTTCCTGCCCGTTTTTTCACTCTGGAGATGTACAGGTCCTGCAGGTTGGGCAGGTGCACATCAGTGATCCTCTCAGCTGTCCTAACAGTCCATTACAGTCTCTTAAGTCTGACCCAAACCAGTCAGTTATAGAAGTGCAGAGAACCGACTCAATAACAGCTGATAAAACTGTGTCATTTGCGCCTGTGGCAGGTTGAACGATTTCAGTTGACGAAGAAAACACAACCTCTGTTGGGCCTTTTCACAACGAAGTCAATGTGATTGTCCCACTTCAGGTCTGGGGAGATGGTGGAGCGCAGGAACCGGAATGACTCCACTGGGGTGTTTATGATGCTGAGAGGGAATAATGCTGTGGTGTTTCTCCAGCATCATCTCCACTGATCTGAGCCTGTTCAGCTCCAGCAACACACACACAGCTGCTCAACTTCTTCACTGTAAGCAGACTCATCATCATCCTGTGCTGTATCTGTTGCTCTTATCTTTTAGGAATAACAGAAATTACTGCTATCAATATATATATATGATAGGGTCTATATGTGAGTTCGGGACCGACACTGACTCCGGGTCTATATGTGAGTTTGGGACCGACACTGACTCCGGGTCTATATGCGAGTACGGGGCCGACACTGACTCCGGGTCTATATGTGAGTTCAGTGCCGACACTGACTCCGGGTCTATATGTGAGTACGGGGCTGACACTGACTCCGGGTCTATATGTAAGTTCAGTGCCGACACTGACTCCGGGTCTATATGTGAGTACGGGGCTGACACTGACCCCGGGTCTATATGTGAGTTCAGTGCCGACACTGACTCCGGGTCTATATGTGATCCCGGGGCCGACACTGACTCCGGGTCTATTTGTAAGTTCAGTGCCGACACTGACTCTGGGTCTATATGTGAGTTCGGGAATGACACTGACTCCGGGTCTATATGTGAGTTCAGTGCCGACACTGACTCCGGGTCTATATGTGAGTACGGGGCTGACACTGACCCCGGGTCTATATGTGAGTTCAGTGCCGACACTGACTCCGGGTCTATATGTGATCCCGGGGCCGACACTGACTCCGGGTCTATTTGTAAGTTCAGTGCCGACACTGACTCTGGGTCTATATGTGAGTTCGGGAATGACACTGACTCCGGGTCTATATGTAAGTTCAGTGCCGACACTGACTCTGGGTCTATATGTGAGTTCGGGAATGACACTGACTCTGGGTCTATATGTGAGTACGGAGCCAACACTGACTCCGGGTCTATATGTGAGTTCAGTGCCGACACTGACTCTGGGTCTATATGTGAGTTCGGGAATGACACTGACTCCGGGTCTATATGTGAGTACGGGGCCGACACTGACTCCGGGTCTATATGTGAGTTCAGTGCCGACACTGACTCCGGGTCTATATGTGAGCTCGGGGCCGACACTGACTCCGGGTCTATATGTAAGTTTAGTGCCGACACTGACTCTGGGTCTATATGTGAGTTCGGGAATGACACTGACTCTGGGTCTATATGTGAGTACGGGGCCGACACTGACTCCGGGTCTATATGTGAGTTCAGTGCCGACACTGACTCCGGGTCTATATGTGAGCTCGGGGCCGACACTGACTCCGGGTCTATATGTAAGTTCAGTGCCGACACTGACTCTGGGTCTATATGTGAGTTCGGGAATGACACTGACTCTGGGTCTATATGTGAGTACGGAGCCAACACTGACTCCGGGTCTATATGTGAGTTCGGTGCCGACACTGACTCCGGGTCTATATGTGAGTTCGGGACCGACACTGACTCCGGGTCTATATTTGAGCTCGGGGCCGACACTGACTCCGGGTCTATATGTGAGTTCATTGCCGACACTGACTCCGGGTCCATATGTGTGTTCGGGACCGACACTGACTCTGGGTCTATATGTGAGAACGGGGCCGACACTGACTCCGGGTCTATATGTGTGTTCGAGGCTGTCACTGACTCCGGGTCTATATGTGAGTTTGGTGCCGACACTGACTCCGGGTCTATATGTGAGTTCGGGAATGACACTGACTCTGGGTCTATATGTGAGTACGGAGCCAACACTGACTCCGGGTCTATATGTGAGTTCGGTGCCGACACTGACTCCGGGTCTATATGTGAGCTTGGGGCCGACACTGACTCCGGGTCTATATGTAAGTTCAGTGCCGACACTGACTCTGGGTCTATATGTGAGTTCGGGAATGACACTGACTCTGGGTCTATATGTGAGTACGGAGCCAACACTGACTCCGGGTCTATATGTGAGTTCGGTGCCGACACTGACTCCGGGTCTATATGTGAGTTCGGGACCGACACTGACTCCGGGTCTATATGTGAGCTTGGGGCCGACACTGACTCCGGGTCTATATGTGAGTTCAGTGCCGACACTGACTCCGGGTCTATATGTGTGTTTGAGACCGACACTGACTCCGGGTCTATATGTGTGTTCGAGGCTGCCACTGACTCCGGGTCTATATGTGAGAACGGGGCCGACACTGACTCTGGGTCTATATGTGTGTTCGAGGCTGTCACTGACTCCGGGTCTATATGTGAATTTGGTGCCGACACTGACTCCGGGTCTATATGTGAGTACGGTGCCGACACTGACTCCGGGTCTATATGTGAGTTCGGTGCCGACACTGACTCCGGGTCTATATGTGAGTTCGGTGCCGACACTGACTCCGGGTCTATATGTGAGTTCGGTGCCGACACTGACTCCGGGTCTATATGTGAGTACGGGGCCGACACTGACTCCGGGTCTATATGTGAGTACGGGGCCGACACTGACTCCGGGTCAATATGTGAGTTCGGTGCCGACACTGACTCCGGGTCTATATGTGAGTTCGGTGCCGACACTGACTCCGGGTCTATATGTGAGTTCGGGACCGACACTGACTCCGGGTCTATATGTGAGTTCATTGCCGACACTGACTCCGGGTCCATATGTGTGTTCGGGACCGACACTGACTCTGGGTCTATATGTGAGAACGGGGCCGACACTGACTCCGGGTCTATATGTGTGTTCGAGGCTGTCACTGACTCCGGGTCTATATGTGAGTTTGGTGCCGACACTGACTCCGGGTCTATATGTGAGTTCGGGAATGACACTGACTCTGGGTCTATATGTGAGTACGGAGCCAACACTGACTCCGGGTCTATATGTGAGTTCGGTGCCGACACTGACTCCGGGTCTATATGTGAGCTTGGGGCCGACACTGACTCCGGGTCTATATGTGAGTTCAGTGCCGACACTGACTCCGGGTCTATATGTGAGCTCGGGGCCGACACTGACTCCGGGTCTATATGTAAGTTTAGTGCCGACACTGACTCTGGGTCTATATGTGAGTTCGGGAATGACACTGACTCTGGGTCTATATGTGAGTACGGGGCCGACACTGACTCCGGGTCTATATGTGAGTTCAGTGCCGACACTGACTCCGGGTCTATATGTGAGCTCGGGGCCGACACTGACTCCGGGTCTATATGTAAGTTCAGTGCCGACACTGACTCTGGGTCTATATGTGAGTTCGGGAATGACACTGACTCTGGGTCTATATGTGAGTACGGAGCCAACACTGACTCCGGGTCTATATGTGAGTTCGGTGCCGACACTGACTCCGGGTCTATATGTGAGTTCGGGACCGACACTGACTCCGGGTCTATATTTGAGCTCGGGGCCGACACTGACTCCGGGTCTATATGTGAGTTCATTGCCGACACTGACTCCGGGTCCATATGTGTGTTCGGGACCGACACTGACTCTGGGTCTATATGTGAGAACGGGGCCGACACTGACTCCGGGTCTATATGTGTGTTCGAGGCTGTCACTGACTCCGGGTCTATATGTGAGTTTGGTGCCGACACTGACTCCGGGTCTATATGTGAGTTCGGGAATGACACTGACTCTGGGTCTATATGTGAGTACGGAGCCAACACTGACTCCGGGTCTATATGTGAGTTCGGTGCCGACACTGACTCCGGGTCTATATGTGAGCTTGGGGCCGACACTGACTCCGGGTCTATATGTAAGTTCAGTGCCGACACTGACTCTGGGTCTATATGTGAGTTCGGGAATGACACTGACTCTGGGTCTATATGTGAGTACGGAGCCAACACTGACTCCGGGTCTATATGTGAGTTCGGTGCCGACACTGACTCCGGGTCTATATGTGAGTTCGGGACCGACACTGACTCCGGGTCTATATGTGAGCTTGGGGCCGACACTGACTCCGGGTCTATATGTGAGTTCAGTGCCGACACTGACTCCGGGTCTATATGTGTGTTTGAGACCGACACTGACTCCGGGTCTATATGTGTGTTCGAGGCTGCCACTGACTCCGGGTCTATATGTGAGAACGGGGCCGACACTGACTCTGGGTCTATATGTGTGTTCGAGGCTGTCACTGACTCCGGGTCTATATGTGAATTTGGTGCCGACACTGACTCCGGGTCTATATGTGAGTACGGTGCCGACACTGACTCCGGGTCTATATGTGAGTTCGGTGCCGACACTGACTCCGGGTCTATATGTGAGTTCGGTGCCGACACTGACTCCGGGTCTATATGTGAGTTCGGTGCCGACACTGACTCCGGGTCTATATGTGAGTACGGGGCCGACACTGACTCCGGGTCTATATGTGAGTACGGGGCCGACACTGACTCCGGGTCAATATGTGAGTTCGGTGCCGACACTGACTCCGGGTCTATATGTGAGTTCGGTGCCGACACTGACTCCGGGTCTATATGTGAGTACGGTGCCGACACTGACTCCGGGTCTATATGTGAGTTTGGTGCCGACACTGACGCCGGGTCTATATGTGAGTACGGTGCCGACACTGACTCCGGGTCTATATGTGAGTTTGGTGCCGACACTGACGCCGGGTCTATATGTGAGTACGGTGCCGACACTGACTCCGGGTCTATATGTGAGTTCGGTGCCGACACTGACTCCGGGTCAATATGTGAGTTCGGTGCCGACACTGACTCCGGGTCTATATGTGAGTTCGGTGCCGACACTGACTCCGGGTCAATATGTGAGTTCGGTGCCGACACTGACTCCGGGTCTATATGTGAGTACGGGGCCGACACTGACTCCGGGTCTATATGTGAGTTCGGTGCCAACACTGACTCCGGGTCTATATGTGAGAACGGGGCCGACACTGACTCCGGGTCTATATGTGAGTACGGTGCCGACACTGACTCCGGGTCTATATGTGAGTACGGTGCCGACACTGACTCCGGGTCTATATGTGAGTTTGGTGCCGACACTGACTCCGGGTCTATATGTGAGTTCGGTGCCGACACTGACTCCGGGTCAATATGTGAGTTCGGTGCCGACACTGACTCCGGGTCTATATGTGAGTTCGGTGCCGACACTGACTCCGGGTCAATATGTGAGTTCGGTGCCGACACTGACTCCGGGTCTACTGTATATGCGAGTACGGTGCCGACACTGACTCCGGGTCTATATGTGAGAACGGGGCCGACACTGACTCCGGGTCTATATGTGAGAACGGGGCCGACACTGACTCCGGGTCTATATGTGAGTACGGTGCCGACACTGACTCCGGGTCTATATGTGAGTTTGGTGCCGACACTGACTCCGGGTCTATATGTGAGTTCGGTGCCGACACTGACTCCGGGTCTATATGTGAGTTCGGTGCCGACACTGACTCCAGGTCAATATGTGAGTTCGGTGCCGACACTGACTCCGGGTCTACTGTATATGCGAGTACGGTGCCGACACTGACTCTATGTCTATATGTGTGTTCGAGGCAGACACTGACTCCGGGTCTATATGTGAGTTCGGTGCCGACACTGACTCTGGGTCAATATGTGAGTTCGGTGCCGACACTGACTCCGGGTCTATATGTGAGTTCGGTGCCGACACTGACTCCGGGTCAATATGTGAGTTCGGTGCCGACACTGACTCCGGGTGTATATGTGAGAACGGGGCCGACACTGACTCCGGGTCTATATGTGAGTTCGGTGCCGACACTGACTCCGGGTCTATATGCGAGAACGGGGCCGACACTGACTCCGGGTCTATATGTGAGAACGGGGCCAACACTGACTCCGGGTCTACTGTATATGCGAGTTCGGTGCCGACACTGACTCCGGGTCTATATGTGAGTTCGGTGCCGACACTGACTCCGGGTCAAGATGTGAGTTCGGTGCCGACACTGACTCCGGGTCTACTGTATATGCGAGTACGGTGCCGACACTGACTCTGGGTCAATATGTGTGTTCGAGGCTCACACTGAGTCCAGGTCTATATCAGTCTTGTGTGGAATGACAAGCAGTCGGTTACACATAAGCCGCTTTCCGACCAGAGGAACCTTTTCACAGTTCCTAGAACTATTGGCTAAAGTACCCGGATGTCGGCGTGTTCGCACCGCAGGAACTAGGAATGGTTTTAGTTCTAGGAACTCCATTTGGAGGAACTAATTTAGGTCCTACTCCAGAGTAGGGTCTAAACCAGCACTGTAGGAACTACCCGTGACGTTAGTGTAAACTGATTGACCGAACGCACGCGGAACACCAGCACCGCCATTTTTAAAACAGCTAGAATGTAAACACACAGATTATAGTTATTATTATATTTCTGGAGTATATATTTACTCCAGAAACTAACTATACAAACATGGAAAACAGTGATAGATGGGTCTTTAAACCTTTATGCTGAAGAGAAAATCCAACGCAACTTTGAGGGGACCAAGCCAAACATGATTATGTTTATCTGCCCTGAGCTAGCAACACTGGACATCAACCACGCGGCATAGGCTAATAACTTTTTTTCATATACTGTCTACTTTCTATAACAGTTCTATCTAATAACATATTAAACATTACCGTTAGAAAGATCGCTAACTAATAAACACAGAGAATGCGAGCATTGTTTGCTCTGGCGTTCTCAGCGCCGCCAAAATAAAGGTCCGTCGCGCCGTCAAAATAAAAGTCACCGTGCTTGCGTCACTCCCTTACCCCTCCTACCAGCTCCTATGGCCACTTGGCCAGTGTGAACGCAAACAGCAAAACCGAGTTTGGGGGAGAGTAGTTCCTAGAACTGTTTAGAAGTGGACAGTTCCTAGAACTAAGTTCCTGTAACTACTTGGTCGGAAAGCGGCTATAGATCAAAATAACTGTCAATCACTATATCATGTTCTCAGTCCGTCACAACTCAGAGACTCAGACTCTATCACTGCATCGTTCCTAAAAACTACACTGGAACTTACACTTTCTGTGATAGTTGTTCATGTTTGTCCTTCAGGTCCAGCATCTTTTGCACATTTGTGCTCTTCCTGACAGCGGCTGTATAATGAGGAGTTCCAGCTTTCACATGATTGACAGTCTCAAAAAACTCAATTCAAGTCAAGGCACCTTCATTTATATAGCGCTTTTAACAGCAAAACACAACAAACACACAATATGAAGAAACTGTTCAACAGGACAATCTTTCAATATTTGAATAAAAGAATAAGATTTTTTGTATCTTATAATTCTCTTATAATTCTGGAGGTGTTTACAATCTTTAGAACAACCTTTCTGCAAACTACCTGAAAAGTTGTGCACGTGTTACCAATGGAGATTTTAAAACCAAACATTGATTTAATTTAGTTAAGGCGAGACACGGCAGGCAAAAACATTTTTCATGCAGTGGTCAGTTTTGAGATTTTGGGCTAGTTTACTCCTTCAATATGTGTTGTTTCAAGCTGCTATAAAGAAAACGCTGAAAATATACATTAAGATGTTTTTTTTTATTACAATTTGTTTACTTGAGGCAGTAAGTTTCTCCCGATTTTATCAAGAAGTTAGCATTCCAAAGCGACACGCCGAGTTCCGTCTGTTTACTGCAGTCTGTCGTGACCGGTATCGTTGTAAAGCTCTGAGTCTCCTGCACAAGGCTATGTAACCCAAATATGGGCATTTCCTTTCTATCAGTAACCAATCGTGAATGTCCAAAGGGGGATTTAAAGCTAATGACGAAATCTCCATTAGAGCTATTTAAATCTTTAAATGCCGATTTCTCAAAATGAGTTTTTTGTCATTCTCCAGTACAAACATCTCAGCCTATGTAGCACCAATGTACACCAGACTTTCCAGTTATACACTTAGCAGTATTCTGAAGATATTTTCAGAGGGATTTGTTAATAAATCATTCCTGGCCTGATTTATGTGATATTTTAATCAAAACAATATGGCGAAAATTTATTTTTTTAAGGCTATGGACAGTATATTTTGATTTCCTAGGTAATGAAAGCATATATCCTGAAATCCCTCAGATTTTTTTTTCATCTTGTGTGTAAACAAAATGAAAAAAGAATTTTGCACCTGGTATAACAGAGTTATATATATATAGTGTGTGTGTCTCCACTTGCTAATAATGATCTGTTAAATATTCACACTGAAAGATGATTGGATAGAATAAGGGTCAACAGGGTTTCCTATTGGCTGGCTGGTTCTCTGTGCTGTGTGCACCGTGTCGCAACTATCAGTTCACGTGTGTAAGGCCAGCGGTAAGTCGTGTGATTGAGAGCTCTGTAATTCTGTCTGTAATGATCTGTCAATGAAATGTGTGATATATCATGAGCAACAGCATATTTATTCGAGACCAAGAAAAGCGTTATATATTGATGAAGAGTGTGAAAAATGTGTGTTTTATTGTAGCGCCAGCACGAGGAGTGTCGTATGCTGAATTATTTCAGCTCACTCTGTTACATAGACTCAGTTATGTTTTCTCAGTGAATAAAATTGATGGGAGAAGATTTCTTGAAGAAAGAGTTTTATTGAAACACAACACAACGCAGAGAGGACAAGAGACCAGTTACACTGGCTTTATCATATGTTCAGATCTATCTACCGTAAATATATGCAAAATCGCGTATATTTAATTAGATAATGTCTAATTTGCATAATTAAACATACAAATTTCAAAAACTTGTAATAATTTTTTTTTTATATACTTGTGTAAGTAATCAACTGAGGAAGTTTCATGGTGATATCTATTATTTCAAAATTTTACCCTATTCACCTGTAGTGTCTCGCCTTAATAGAAGTCAATTGATAAATAAAAACTGATGATGGCATAATGTTTGAAATCATTTTTGCTAAACTCTTCATTCCGTCGTTTGCAGATTGTTTTGAAGCGTCTTGGAGTAGTTATTTCTGCAGATGCTTTCATATGATTTCCTGTGACTTTCCAGGCTCATTGTGTTTGTTTACTACTTTAGTAAGAGATATAATGGCTTCTGCTCTGTGTTCTTCTTCTTCTCTCTCTCTCTCTCTGTGTCTCTCTCTCTCTCTCTCTCTCTCTCTCTCTCTGTCTCTCTGTGTCTCCCTCCCTCTCTCTCTCTCTCTCTCTCTCTCTGTGTCTCTCTGTGTCTCCCTCCCTCTCTCTCTCTCTCTCTCTCTCTCTCTCTCTCTCTCTCTCTCTGTGTCTCCCTCCCTCTCTCTCTCTCTGTGTCTCCCTCCCTCTCCCTCTCTCTCTCTCTCTCTGTGTCTCTCTGTGTCTCCCTATCTCCCTCCCTCTCTCCCTCTCTCTCTCTCTCTCTCTCTCTCTCTCTCTCTCTCTCTCTCTCTCTCTCTCTCTCTCTCTCCCTCTCTCTCTCTCCCTCTCTCTCTCTCTCTCTCTCTCTCTCTCTCTCTCTCGAGGAACACTGACGCTGGGGGCCAGTATTTTAAGGATGACGGGCTCGTGTGTCTGCGGCCCCAGAGCACCTGCTTGCCGTTTAAATTTGATACCCTCTTATCGTTCTCCAAATTGAATCGACTGCTCACGAGAAAAAATACGTGTGACCTACATCTCTGACACACTTAAGAGAGAAAGCAGAAATGGAGCAAAAGAAGAGGATCAAGGGAAAAGGAAGGAACGACCAAAAACTATTGTCACGGCCGGATCGCAAGCCAACACAAAGAAGGAGAAAAACCAATGAATAATATTCAGAAAAGGAATAACATTTATTAAACATAGAAGAATAAAACGGGGAAAGATTAAACAAAAACAAAACAACAACTGAAAAGAGAACAGAAACGACAGGAAGACTGGAGACCGGGAGCCGTCAGGACTGATTCAACACAGGAGTAACTCCTCACACACACACACACACTTCACACTTTCTGATGAATAAAAAATGAAAACTCCAGTTTCTAAAAAATCCTTTTTTATCAGATTATGAAGTGAGGATTAATTAGGTCTGTCTCTCAGATCTTGGATTAGCTGTAATATAAACCAGACACAGTGTGAACGGGGAGCAGGAATTGGATTCTGGTAACTGGACATTAAAAGACCTTTGAAGAATAGAAAACTAGATATAGAGTGACCTTTTAAACAGATTACAACACATCCAAGGATCAAAGGACTGGGTTTTAAAAGTTAAAGTATTTTATAATTGTGTGTGTGTGTGTGTGTGTGTGTGTGTGTGTGTGTGTGTGTGTGTGTGTGTGTGTGTGTGCGCGTGTGTGTGTGTGAATTGAGTGCTCTAACACACTGCTTCATTCGCAAAAGTCGGACACTAATTTCCCGCTGTGACACTCAGACAGGAGCAGAACTGTCATCATGTTCAGTCTCTTCTCCCGTACACACTCCAGTAATAAAATCGATCTCTGGGGCCCCAAAAGTCTGTGGCCCCTTAGAATCGTCCGAACTTTCTCCCCATTGGCGGCGCCCCTGCATTTAAGAACTAACTTTATCTCAAAACCACGACACTTTCTCAACAATGTTGCTGTATTGTTGAATGCCTATTAACTTTAAAATATGGAATTATTGATTCTCAGTTCTCAGTTATTACAACCTCCGTAATCTTCACCATTTCCATCTGAAAAAATAAAAAAAAATCCATGTCTGCACTGGATCCTACATGAGCAATAAAGGCGCCATCTTCTTTTGTGCTTTTATTGAAGGATTGATGTAAATAAAGTTGTACGCTGAAAGGATTTCCAGGAAATCAACAGTTATGTTGTCAAATCAATATTTTACCATAACAAGCACTTGCATCCTGAGAAAGACACAGCAGTCGAAAATGAGAAATGAAAGTTTCACTACAAACATATTCATATAGGATTTTAAAGGCATAGTTCACTAAAAATTTAAATTCTGTCTCCCTTTATCATGTCAGTCCAAACATATATGATTTTCTTTCTTCTGTGGAACGCAAAAGAAGATATTCTGAAAAATGACATTAAAGGCATTAAATATCTTCTTTTATGTTCTGCAGGTTTGAAGAATAGTGAATGTTTTTGTGTAAACTAACCCTTAAACAATGGATATTGAGATAAAGATGCCATGCCCTTTTATCTAGCGTAAGATCTCATGCTTCGAGTCAACAGTCTGTTTAGTGTGCCATGCAAATCCACTCTGAAAACTGATAGTCATCCTGCTACTGTACGGTTCCCTGATTTGAATCTATTCAAATAAAGAATAATTTTGCAGAAAACTTTTAATAATGCAGATGCCCATGGGTTGATCTTACGGCACAAAAAAGAAGGCAGTAATGTTTGTTTGTTCATGCAAGTTTGAAATAATAAACATCTAAATGCAAATAATTTTTTTCACTTGTTTTTTTCATTTAGGAAAAAACTCTCTGCCTCTAACACACACACACACACACACACACACACACACAATGTTTACTTAGCTATCTAAATGGGGATTCTCCATAGTGGTTTTTATACTGTACAAACTGTATATTCTTTCCTCTTACACCGTGTGTGTTTGTGTGTGTGTGTGTGAGACGGGCTAGTGTGTGTGTGTGTGTGTGTGTGTGTGTGTGTGTGTGTGTGTGTGTGTGTGTGTGTGTGTGTGTGTGTGCGCACACACACACACACACACACACACACACACACACACACACACACACACACACACACACTAGCCCGTCTCCTAAACCTGCCCATCACAGTAAACTTTCTGCATTTTTACTGAACTGATCTCTTCCTCTTCCACAGACCTGTGGCCATTCAGTGAACAGACCTTTACTTCTAGGAGAGAGCGAGCGAGAGAGAGACCTGCCAAGAGCAGTGAGCTGATCTTACCCTGACCTTCTCACAGTGAGCCTCGCATTCACTGAGCAACAGTGCAGTGAACATGAAGTGTGTTCTCTGAGGATATCTGACAGTGCAGTGAACATGAAGTGTGTTCTCTGAGGATATCTGACAGTGCAGTGAACATGAAGTGTGTTCTCTGAGGATATCTGACAGTGCAGTGAACATGAAGTGTGTTCTCTGAGGATATCTGACAGTGCAGTGAACATGAAGTGTGTTCTCTGAGGATATCTGACAGTGCAGTGAACATGAAGTGTGTTCTCTGAGGATATCTGACAGTGCAGTGAACATGAAGTGTGTTCTCTGAGGATATCTGACAGTGCAGTGAACATGAAGTGTGTTCTATGAGGATATCTGACAGTGCAGTGAACATGAAGTGTGTTCTATGAGGATATCTGACAGTGCAGTGAACATGAAGTGTGTTTTCTGAGGATATCTAACAGTGCAGTGAACATGAAGTGTGTTCTCTGAAGATATCTAACAGTGCAGTGAACATGAAGTGTGTTCTCTGAGGATATCTAACAGTGCAGTGAACATGAAGTGTGTTCTATGAGGATATTTGACAGTGCAGTGAACATGAAGTGTGTTCTCTGAGGATATCTGACAGTGCAGTGAACATGAAGTGTGTTCTCTGAGGATATCTAACAGTGCAGTGAACATGAAGTGTGTTCTATGAGGATATCTGACAGTGCAGTGAACATGAAGTGTGTTCTCTGAGGATATCTGACAGTGCAGTGAACATGAAGTGTGTTCTCTGAGGATATCTGACAGTGCAGTGAACATGAAGTGTGTTCTATGAGGATATCTGACAGTGCAGTGAACATGAAGTGTGTTCTCTGAGGATATCTGACAGTGCAGTGAACATGAAGTGTGTTCTATGAGGATATCTGACAGTGCAGTGAACATGAAGTGTGTTCTATGAGGATATCTGACAGTGCAGTGAACATGAAGTGTGTTCTATGAGGATATCTGACAGTGCAGTGAACATGAAGTGTGTTCTATGAGGATATCTGACAGTGCAGTGAACATGAAGTGTGTTCTCTGAGGATATCTGACAGTGCAGTGAACATGAAGTGTGTTCTCTGAGGATATCTAACAGTGCAGTGAACATGAAGTGTGTTCTCTGAGGATATCTGACAGTGCAGTGAACATGAAGTGTGTTCTCTGAGGATATCTGACAGTGCAGTGAACATGAAGTGTGTTCTATGAGGATATCTGACAGTGCAGTGAACATGAAGTGTGTTCTCTGAGGATATCTGACAGTGCAGTGAACATGAAGTGTGTTCTCTGAGGATATCTGACAGTGCAGTGAACATGAAGTGTGTTCTCTGAGGATATCTGACAGTGCAGTGAACATGAAGTGTGTTCTCTGAGGATATCTGACAGTGCAGTGAACATGAAGTGTGTTCTCTGAGGATATCTGACAGTGCAGTGAACATGAAGTGTGTTCTATGAGGATATCTGACAGTGCAGTGAACATGAAGTGTGTTCTATGAGGATATCTGACAGTGCAGTGAACATGAAGTGTGTTCTCTGAGGATATCTGACAGTGCAGTGAACATGAAGTGTGTTCTATGAGGATATCTGACAGTGCAGTGAACATGAAGTGTGTTCTATGAGGATATCTGACAGTGCAGTGAACATGAAGTGTGTTCTATGAGGATATCTGACAGTGCAGTGAACATGAAGTGTGTTCTATGAGGATATCTGACAGCGCAGTGAACATGAAGTGTGTTCTCTGAGGATATCTGACAGTGCAGTGAACATGAAGTGTGTTCTCTGAGGATATCTAACAGTGCAGTGAACATGAAGTGTGTTCTCTGAGGATATCTGACAGTGCAGTGAACATGAAGTGTGTTCTCTGAGGATATCTGACAGTGCAGTGAACATGAAGTGTGTTCTATGAGGATATCTGACAGTGCAGTGAACATGAAGTGTGTTCTATGAGGATATCTAACAGTGCAGTGAACATGAAGTGTGTTCTCTGAGGATATCTGACAGTGCAGTGAACATGAAGTGTGTTCTCTGAGGATATCTGACAGTGCAGTGAACATGAAGTGTGTTCTATGAGGATATCTGACAGTGCAGTGAACATGAAGTGTGTTCTCTGAGGATATCTGACAGTGCAGTGAACATGAAGTGTGTTCTCTGAGGATATCTGACAGTGCAGTGAACATGAAGTGTGTTCTATGAGGATATCTGACAGTGCAGTGAACATGAAGTGTGTTCTATGAGGATATCTGACAGTGCAGTGAACATGAAGTGTGTTCTATGAGGATATCTGACAGTGCAGTGAACATGAAGTGTGTTCTATGAGGATATCTGACAGTGCAGTGAACATGAAGTGTGTTCTCTGAGGATATCTGACAGTGCAGTGAACATGAAGTGTGTTCTCTGAGGATATCTAACAGTGCAGTGAACATGAAGTGTGTTCTCTGAGGATATCTGACAGTGCAGTGAACATGAAGTGTGTTCTCTGAGGATATCTGACAGTGCAGTGAACATGAAGTGTGTTCTATGAGGATATCTGACAGTGCAGTGAACATGAAGTGTGTTCTCTGAGGATATCTGACAGTGCAGTGAACATGAAGTGTGTTCTATGAGGATATCTGACAGTGCAGTGAACATGAAGTGTGTTCTATGAGGATATCTGACAGTGCAGTGAACATGAAGTGTGTTCTATGAGGATATCTGACAGTGCAGTGAACATGAAGTGTGTTCTATGAGGATATCTGACAGTGCAGTGAACATGAAGTGTGTTCTCTGAGGATATCTGACAGTGCAGTGAACATGAAGTGTGTTCTCTGAGGATATCTAACAGTGCAGTGAACATGAAGTGTGTTCTCTGAGGATATCTGACAGTGCAGTGAACATGAAGTGTGTTCTCTGAGGATATCTGACAGTGCAGTGAACATGAAGTGTGTTCTATGAGGATATCTGACAGTGCAGTGAACATGAAGTGTGTTCTATGAGGATATCTGACAGTGCAGTGAACATGAAGTGTGTTCTCTGAGGATATCTGACAGTGCAGTGAACATGAAGTGTGTTCTCTGAGGATATCTGACAGTGCAGTGAACATGAAGTGTGTTCTCTGAGGATATCTGACAGTGCAGTGAACATGAAGTGTGTTTTCTGAGGATATCTAACAGTGCAGTGAACATGAAGTGTGTTTTCTGAGGATATCTGACAGTGCAGTGAACATGAAGTGTGTTCTCTGAGGATATCTGACAGTGCAGTGAACATGAAGTGTGTTCTCTGAGGATATCTAACAGTGCAGTGAACATGAAGTGTGTTTTCTGAGGATATCTAACAGTGCAGTGAACATGAAGTGTGTTCTCTGAGGATATCTAACAGTGCAGTGAACATGAAGTGTGTTTTCTGAGGATATCTAACAGTGCAGTGAACATGAAGTGTATTCTCTGAGGATATCTGACAGTGCAGTGAACATGAAGTGTGTTCTCTGAGGATATCTAACAGTGCAGTGAACATGAAGTGTGTTCTATGAGGATATCTGACAGTGCAGTGAACATGAAGTGTGTTCTCTGAGGATATCTGACAGTGCAGTGAACATGAAGTGTGTTCTATGAGGATATCTGACAGTGCAGTGAACATGAAGTGTGTTCTCTGAGGATATCTAACAGTGCAGTGAACATGAAGTGTGTTCTATGAGGATATCTGACAGTGCAGTGAACATGAAGTGTGTTCTCTGAGGATATCTGACAGTGCAGTGAACATGAAGTGTGTTCTCTGAGGATATCTAACAGTGCAGTGAACATGAAGTGTGTTCTCTGAGGATATCTGACAGTGCAGTGAACATGAAGTGTGTTTTCTGAGGATATCTGACAGTGCAGTGAACATGAAGTGTGTTTTCTGAGGATATCTGACAGTGCAGTGAACATGAAGTGTGTTCTCTGAGGATATCTGACAGTGCAGTGAACATGAAGTGTGTTCTATGAGGATATCTGACAGTGCAGTGAACATGAAGTGTGTTCTCTGAGGATATCTGACAGTGCAGTGAACATGAAGTGTGTTCTCTGAGGATATCTAACAGTGCAGTGAACATGAAGTGTGTTCTCTGAGGATATCTGACAGTGCAGTGAACATGAAGTGTGTTTTCTGAGGATATCTGACAGTGCAGTGAACATGAAGTGTGTTTTCTGAGGATATCTGACAGTGCAGTGAACATGAAGTGTGTTCTCTGAGGATATCTAACAGTGCAGTGAACATGAAGTGTGTTCTCTGAGGATATCTGACAGTGCAGTGAACATGAAGTGTGTTCTATGAGGATATCTAACAGTGCAGTGAACATGAAGTGTGTTCTCTGAGGATATCTAACAGTGCAGTGAACATGAAGTGTGTTCTCTGAGGATATCTGACAGTGCAGTGAACATGAAGTGTGTTCTCTGAGGATATCTGACAGTGCAGTGAACATGAAGTGTGTTCTCTGAGGATATCTAACAGTGCAGTGAACATGAAGTGTGTTCTATGAGGATATCTGACAGTGCAGTGAACATGAAGTGTGTTCTCTGAGGATATCTGACAGTGCAGTGAACATGAAGTGTGTTCTCTGAGGATATCTGACAGTGCAGTGAACATGAAGTGTGTTCTATGAGGATATCTGACAGTGCAGTGAACATGAAGTGTGTTCTCCATTGTCTCTTACACACACACACACACACACACACACGAACAGGAGGGAAGCCGTTTCAACTTGGCATAGAGCACATTTTCAATTTCATTGACTGAAGATTTACACTTTGCCAACTGTGATAACGCTGACCGAGGGACCGAGACTGCCAGGACTATCAGATAAAAGTGCAGCGCTGTGCAAAAACAGGGTTTGAACTATTGGAGACTAAGCAGGAGTAGGAGAAGAATCACGTCATTGTTTACAGTACATGCTCAGCATATCTCAAGGGATTCTGTTACACACTTATAAAATGAAATGGTCCTAGCATGCACCCTTTAGATACGGCACAGGTGCACCACTGAGAGTACAGTGACATGTACAGTACAGTCTCACTCGTCAGAGACACTCAGTGTAATGGGCTTCCACTGGAGGCAAGTGTCAAGAGAACTCAAGTGCAGTTTATTTACAAAACGTGATCAAACATAAAACTAAGGCATGACGTGGCATGAACTCAAAACATGAACATGAACATGAACATGAACATGAACATGAACATGAACATGAACATGAACATGAACATGAACATGAACATGAACATGAACATGAACCAACAGTGGTTACACAAACAATACTTGACCAGGACACATGGCAAACATGAGGGCTTAAATACACAAGACTAATGACAAGACAAGGGACACCTGTGAACAATGAACCAATGACAACATGACACAATCACATGGGGAACACATGACTAACAGGGAATCACATGACAAAGACATGAAACATGACTGACATGCCGGGGGGGCTCAAGCCCCTGCCCCTTTTGTCTCAAAATGTATTGTGTCCCTCTCTGATAAATGTAAATAATAATAATAATAATAATTATAAATATTATAATAAATAACAATACACTTATACACTATTGCCACTAACAATAATAATACAAAACATGTTTTTTGGCGGAAGCATTTGGTGGAGGTGAAGTAGTAGGCGGAGTTTCCTTTGCAGCGCTACAGCAGTTCGCCGCGAGTCTTCTAACTACAGGAGCAGCAGTTTACGTTAAAGGAACACACCGACTTTTTGGGACTTTAGCTTATTCCCCGTATCCCCCAGAGTTAGATGAGTCCACACACACCCTTCTCATCTCCGTGCGTGCCGTAACTCTGTCTGACGCACCCACCGCTAGCCTAGCTTAGCACAAACACTGGAGGTAAATGGCTCCAGCTAGCATACTGCTCCCAATAAGTGACAAAATAACACCAACATTTTCCTATTTACATGTTGTGATTTGTAAAGTCACAGTGTGTACTAATAACAAGGTCACAAGAGACACGGCCATCTTCTAACTGTATACATACTGGGAACTATATTCTCAGAAGGCGAAGCACTGCTACTTCTGCGGAGTGATTTGCAGTTCATTATTAGTTCATGTTAACAAATTTAACTAATGAAACCTTATTGTAAAGTGTTACTGATTTCATGATAGCTAACACTTTCATGAATACATACAATTTATAACATCAACAAAACTAAACATGAATTCCTCATAATTACCTTCTTGATTCTCACTGTTTTGTTTGGTAAAGTAAATATAGTAATATTATCATCATTTCCCTATTTTTGTTTGATGTGTTATGCATTCTAATTGTATCAACGTCTTTTCATTTGTAATGAAGAGAGGCTCTCTGACCTACTGTTGCTCTCCATCGAGCGAGATATTCCAATCAATTGTGAGGAAGTCATTAAAATATTTAAAAACCCCACAGACAGACGGGTACTGCTTTAAATACAGCTGATTTATTTAATAAAAATAAACACTGCACTGTTTTGGTCCTTCCGCCCCTGAGGATGTCTGTGCACGCCAGAGTACAGGAACGTGTCGCAGTGTGTGTGTGTGTGTTTGTGTGTGTGTGTGTGTGTGTGTGTGTGTGTGTAGTCCACAGAGTACAGGAACGTGTCGCAGTGTGTGAGTGTGTGTGTGTGTGTGTGTGTGTGTGTGTGTGTGTGTGTGTGTGTGTGTGTGTGTGTGTGTGTTTGTGTGTGTGTTTGTGTGTGTGTGTGTGTGTGTGTGTGTGTAGTCCACAGAGTACAGGAACGTGTCGCAGTGTGTGTGTGTGTGTGTGTGTGTGTGTGTGTGTGTGTGTGTGTGTGTGTGTGTGTGTGTGTGTGTGTGTTTGTGAGTGTTTGTGTGTGTGTGTGTTTGTGTGTGTGTGTGTGTGTGTGTTGTCCACAGAGTACAGGAACGTGTTGGAGTGTGTGAGTGTGTGTGTGTGTGTGTGTGTGTGTGTGTGTTTGTGAGTGTTTGTGTGTGTGTGTGTGTGTGTGTGTGTGTGTGTGTGTGTGTGTGTGTGTGTGAAGTCCACAGAGTACAGGAACGTGTTGCAGTGTGTGTGAGTGTGTGTGTGTGTGTGTGTGTGTGTGTGTGTGTTTGT
>NC_137133.1:39699412-39721912 GCF_949319135.1 Squalius cephalus
CTGATGTCCCAGATCAATGGCCTGCAGTCAGCACAATCTTATTACCAGTCTGTGGACCAGCCCAGTGGTCTGCAGTCAGCACAAGCCTGTTACCAGTCTGATGTCCCAGATCAATGGCCTGCAGTCAGCACAATCTTATTACCAGTCTGTGTCCCAGCCCAGCAGTCTGCAGTCAGCACAAGTCCGTTACCAGTCTGATGTCCCAGATCAATGGCCTGCAGTCAGCACAATCTTATTACCAGTCTGTGTCCCAGCCCAGCAGTCTGCAGTCAGCACAAGTCCGTTACCAGTCTCCGGACCAGCCCAGTGGTCTGCAGTCAGCACAAGCCCGTTACCAGTCTGATGTCCCAGATCAATGGCCTGCAGTCAGCACAATCTTATTACCAGTCTGTGGACCAGCCCAGTGGCCTGCAGTCAGCACAAGCCCATTACCAGTCTGTGGACCAGCCCAATGGTCTGCAGTCAGCACAAACCAGCTCTCAGTCTGTGTCCCAGCTTAGCGGCCTGCAGTCAGCTTAATCCCGTTACCAGTCTGTGTCCCAGCTCAGCGGCCTCCAGTCAGCTTAATCCCGTTACCAGTCTGTGTCCCAGCTCAGCGGCCTCCAGTCAGCTTAATCCCGTTACCAGTCTGTGTCCCAGCTCAGCGGCCTCCAGTCAGCTTAATCCCGTTACCAGTCTGTGTCCCAGCTCAGCGGCCTGCAGTCAGCACAAGCCCGTTACCAGTCTCTGGACCAGCTCAGTGGTCCGCAGTCAGCACAATCTCGTTACCAGTCTGTGTCTCAGCCCAGTAGTCTGCAGTAAGCACAAGCTCGTTACCAGTCTGTAGACCAGCACAGCAGTCGGCAGTCAGCACAAGCCCGTTACCAGTCTCTGGACCAGCCCAATGGTCTGCAGTCAACACAAGCCCGTTACCAGTCTGTGTCTCAGCTCAGTAGTCTGCAGTCAGCACAAGCTCGTTACCAGTCTGTAGACCAGCCTAGCAGTCGGCAGTCAGCACAAGCCCGTTACCAGTCTGTGGACCAGCCCAGTGGCCTGCAGTCAGCACAAGCCCGTTACCAGTCTGTGGACCAGCCCAGTGGCCCACAGTCAGCACAATCCCGTTACCAGTCTGTGTCCCAGCTCAGCGGCAGTCAAATTAATTTCATTACCAGTCCGTGTCCCAGTCCAGCAGTCTGCAGTCAGCACAATCCAGTTACCAGCCTGTGTCCCGGCCCAGCAGTCTGCAGTCAGCACAAGCCCGTTACCAGCCCAGTGGACCAGCCCAGTGGCCTGCAGTCAGCACAAACCAGCTCTCAGTCTGAGTCCTAGATCAGCGACCTGCAGTCAGCACAATCCCGTTACCAATCTGTCTTCCAGCTCAGCGGCCTGTAGTCAGTACAAGCCCGTAACCAGTCTCTGGACCAGCTCAGTGGTCTGCAGTCAGCACAATCCCGTTACCAATCTGTCTCCCAGCTCAGCAGCCTGTAGTCAGTACAAGCCCGTTACCAGTCTGTGGACCAGCCCAGCAGTCTGCAGTCAGCACAATCCAGTTACCAGCCTGTGTCCCAGCCCAACAGTCTGCAGTCAGCACAATCCAGTTACCAGCCTGTGTCCCGGCCCAGCAGTCTGCAGTCAGCACAATCCAGTTACCAGCCTGTGTCCCGGCCCAGCAGTCTGCAGTCAGCACAAGCCCGTTACCAGTCTGTGTCCCAGCTCAGCAGTCTGCAGCCAGTACAAGCCTGTTATCAGTCTGTGGAAAATCTTACTAAATCTTACTAAAACATGGTGAAAGGTTATGGTAGGACAACAGTTAAATGCACTGATTATAAATGTGATTTGAATGTAATATAGTGTATGTACTTAAAAAATATATCGCCTCTATAAAAAATAAAAATAAAATAAAGCTGTCCTCCGAAGAGGGGGGGGTGGAGGTGGGAGAAAAAAAAAAAAAAAAAAAAAAAAATGTCTTTAAATGCCAATCCCAATGCATCTTTTTCGTTATCTACATGTATATTAAAATCACCAACAATTAGTACTTTATCTGCAGCCAATACTAACTCTGATAGAAAGTCAGCAAATTCTTTGATAAAGTCTGTATGGTGCCCTGGTGGCCTGTATACAGTAGCCAGCACAAATCTCAAACGTGATTTATCATTTACACTATATAGTGTTACATTAAGCATCAACACTTACTTTTGAATCACAATTCAAAGAGAAAGTAGTAGCTGCACAATTGATTGACCACTTGGAAACCAATCAGCTCCTCCACCCACAGCAGTTTGGTTTTAGACCAGGTTATTCAACCGAAACTGCAAACTGCTGTTTGATTGAAAATCTAAAACAGTCCATGGACAGGAGTCAAGTTGTAGGAGCGGTGTTTTTAGATCTAAAAAAGGCTTTCGAAACGGTCAGTCATAGCCTACTACTATCCAAGATGACATCCTTCAACTTTTCTGCTGAGACAGTTAGCTGGTTCACATCTTATCTTCAAGACAGACATCAGTGTGTTAAAGTTGGTCAGGATAGGTCACCATTCTTACGCATTCAAAGGGGCATACCACAGGGCTCTATACTGGGACCTTTGATGTTTAGTCTTTTTATAAATGATTTGCCACAAATCTGTCCAGATGTAAATTGCCAACTTTATGCGGATGGTGCTGTTTTTTATGCACCCGCTAAGTCACCGGAACAGTCAGCGGAGGTTTTGACCACTTGTATGGCTGAGGTTAGTCAATGGCTCATTCAAAATCAGTTGGTGCTAAATTCAACTAAAACTGTAGCAATGTGTTTTTCTATTAAAAGACAAAATGTGGAACAACATTTTCAGATTACTTTGCAAGACACAACTATAAAATTGGTAACAGATTTTAAATACCTTGGATTGATCCTTGACCCCCAATTAAAATTTGACAAACATCTTAAGAAAATCTCAAAAACTATACAAAGCAACCTAAACTGTTTCAAACTAATTAGACAATACATCCCAAACCAGGCCGCCCTCCTGTACATGCATGCTATGATATTCTCTCATATATCATACTGCATGACAGCATGGGCACAGGCCACGCTCTCAGCAACTAAAAACATCAGGTCATTATACAATCAAACTATAAAGATTATGGACAAGAAGCCAATCCGCTACCATCATTGCAATATTCTCCAGAAGTATAAATTGTTAAGCTTTGAAAGCTTTAGTGATTTATGTTTTCTCAAACTAACTTTCAAATGTCTCAATAATATAGCACCTGAGCCACTCAGTTCATTTATGCAGAGACAAAGCATCAACAGAGTCACCAGAGGCTCTATCAATAACAACTGTATAGTCCCGTACCGTAAGACTTCATTTGGTCAGTCTGCTTTTTCATATTAAAGGTGCAAAGTTGTGGAACTCATTACCCACTGAACATAAAACCATGACTGAGCTTAAAATGTTCACTTCTCGAGTTAAGTCTTGGATGAAATCGAAACAGGAATGTACCCATTTGTAAATAGCTAGTTTGTGTATGTAAGTGATTTATATGGTGTGTCTATAGATATGTTTTTATGATGAAATAGAAAATGTTGTAGTGTAAAGGCCCAACCAGGGACTGGAGTTGAAAATTAGCTCTAGCTATAAACTCTTTTTGCATAGCATCAGTTACTAACTTGTTTTGTACTATGTTTAATTGCAATGTCCCTGTCAAATAAAATAAAAAATAAAAAAATATATTTGAAACAAGACTTCTTAGTAATTTTGAAAATATTACTATAAATTACAGCAACACCTCCCCCTTTGCCTTTCAGACGAGGCTCATGTTTATAACAGTAATCTTGCGGGGTGGACTCATTTAAAGTAATGTAATTGTTTGGTTTTAGCCAGGTTTCTGTCAAACACAGCACATCTAGATTATAATCTGTAATCACATCATTAACAATGAGTGCTTTTGAAGTAAGGGATCGAATATTCAGCAACCCAAGCTTTATCATTTGCTCATCCATATTATATCTGTTTTTTATTTGTTGAACATCAATTAAATTATTACCCTTAAATGGATTTGGGAGTTTTTTGTATTTCCAAATTCGGGGAACAGACACAGTCTCTATATGATGATATCTAGGTGAAAGAGTCTCTATGTGACGGGATTTATCTGACCTTGGTGAGGTGAGACAGCTAGCAGACGGTCGGTTTAGCCAGTCTGTCTGCTTCCTGACCTGAGCCCCAGATTGTCATGTTTGAGCTCTAAGACTATGTGCCATATTACTAGAGAGAAGAGCAGCACCATCCCAGGAAAGATGAATACCATCTCTTTTCAACAGGTCAGGTCTGCCCCAAAAACTTTTCCAATTGTCTATTAACCCTATATTATTTTGCGGACACCACTTAGACAACCAGCCATTGAGTGATGACAATCTACTAACTATCTCATCACTCCTGCAAACAGGAAGGAGGCCAGAGCAAATTACAGTGCCTGAGATTGTACTTGCGAGTTCACACACCTCTTTAATATTAATTTTGGTGATCTCCGACTGGCGGAGTCGAACATCATATGTGCCGATGTGAATAATAACCTTAGAGAATTTATGATTAGCATTAGCCAGCACTTTTAAATTTGCTTTGATGTCAGGCGCTCTGGCTCCCGGCAAACATGTGACTATGGTGGCTGGTGTCTCTATTTTCACGTTCCATGTAATACAATCGCCATTCACACACTGTAGAATCACACACTGTCTGTGTATGAGAGAGAGTGTGTGTGTGAGAGTGTGTGTGAGACTGTCTGTGTATGAGAGAGTGTGTGAGAGTGTGTGTGTGAGAGTGTGTGTGTGTGTTTGTTTGTTTGTTTGTTTGTGTGTGTGTGTGTGTGTGTGTGTGTGTGTTTGTTTGTGTGTGTGTGTGTGTGTGTGTTTGTGTGTGTTTGTGTGTGTGTGTGTGTGTGTGTGTGTGTGTGTGTGTGTGTGTGTGTGTGTGTGTGTGTGTGTGTGAGAGTGAATGCGCTGCATTGTGGGACAGCACAGAATCCTCTGGGACTGACTGTCATCAGTGTGAACTCAAACCTGATCCCAGAGAGACAGTGGAGTAGAACCTGTTCCTGAGGATCTAACTCCACACTCCACAGAAGGACACACACCCTGTGTGTTCTATGCATACACACTAAACTACACTAATAAACTATTAATGCAAAAAAAAAAAAAAAAAAAAACTTTTTTTTTTTTTACTGTCCATTTGATGCATAAACACACTAAACCTGCTGTAATTTCCAGAGGTCAGAGTTTGCAGGTTCAGATTCAGGATCAGTGATGATGTGTGTTCTGAGTCTGACTATGATTGTTCTGAAATGTATCGTTACAGGTAGTGAAATTGCTTTAAAGAGGATGAATTTTAGAGATACAACTTCTTGACTGTCATCATCCATGTCATCAACACACTGAAAGCTCTCCGATTAGTTGTATCTTCCAATTCAGCTCAAATACATAAACAAACAAACACTCACTAGTGGACTTCAATAGTTGCGTACAGGTCTAGTCATAAGAAATCATCTTTTTCAGGAGCACAGATGATCTGAGATACTGAGCTGTGGTGCTCAAGATCAACCTGTCCTGATGCCATCGACATCGAAGATGAGCTGCAATCTCAAAGAAGTTCAGTTAATGACTGGAGCGACTGCACACACATGATGACATGTCAGATAATTATATGATGGACACACTAGATGTAGAGCCACAGGAGTCAGAGGATCTGACAAAGCATCTCTCCATTAGCAAATCACCTCTAGGGTTTAAGTTTTCTGTCTCAGTTAGTCTCTGTAACCCGATATGATAGTGTTTTCTGAACTGTGTTCAATAGAAGAAGAGCAGAGCTCTGTTGAGAATCAGACAGAAAAAGACCTATTGGCATGACTTAACATCTTTACAAACATCAGTATGATTTTAAAATGGACTCTTCTTCATTTCTTAATGCATGTATTTGGTGTTACTGGTCACGATTCACCAGAGCACATAATTCGAAAGAAACTTGTCTGGAAAAAAAAATTGTCTGGAACAAACACAGAGAAAGTAGAGTGATGAAAACACTGAAACGTCCCAGAGGTGCTGGATTGTTATATCGGCACTCCTGAACTAACTGTGTGTGTGTACACTGAATAAAGTAAAGGCTGAATACACTATACAACTCTTAACTTCCGAACATCTTACACTTTCCACAGAGCTTCATACACTAACAGGAGCTGACTGTAGGCAACAGTAACACAGCCCTTAAACAGGGAATGGGTTTGCAGGGGGAGGCCACAGACAATTTATCCTTTATCTTTATCCTTCCTGACTGATTTGTCTTTAGTTTTGTGTTTTGTTAGGGTCCCTGTCTGTCGCATGAGGCAGTACCTGCAACACAATCAGTTCCACAGATTGTCCAAATCCATCCCGTCACATGTTGTTTCTCCTAGCACAGATTCAATAGTATGGAGCATATAGTGGGAGATGGGCAATTACACAAGGAGAAGGAGAAGGAGAAGAGCAATAACCCAGCAGCAGGACCAGTCTCTGCTCCTGTGTGTGAGAAGGAACAGGAAGAGGAAGAGGAAAAGGAGGAGGAACAGGAGGAGCAGGAGGAGGAACAGGAGGAGGAAAAGGAGGAATAGGAGGAACAGGAGTAGGAACAGGAGGAACAGTAAGAGGAACAGTAAGAGGAACAGGAGGAGGAACAGGAGGAGCAGGAGGAGGAACAGGAAGAGGAACAGGAGGAGGAACAGGTGGAGCAGGAGGAGGAGCAGGAGGAGGAACAGGAAGAGGAACAGGAGGAGGAACAGGTGGAGCAGGAGGAGGAACAGGAGGAGGAACAGGTGGAGCAGGAGGAGGAACAGGAGGAGGAACAGGCGGAGCAGGAGGAGGAACAGGAGGAGGAACGGGGGAGGAACAGGAGGAACAGGAGGAGGAACGGGGGAGGAACAGGAGGAACAGGAGGAACAGGCGGAGCAGGAGGAGGAACAGGAAGAGGGACAGGAAGAACAGGTGGAGCAGGAGGAACAGGAAGAGGAACAGGGGGAAGAACAGGAAGAACCGGTGGAGCAGGAGGAGGAACAGGAAGAGTGACAGGAAGAACAAGTGGAGCAGGAGGAGGAACAGGAGGAGCAGGAGGAGCAGGGGGAGGAACAGGAGGAGCAGGAGGAGGAACAGGAGGAGCAGGGGGAGGAACAGGAGGAACAGGGGGAGGAACAGTAGGAACAGGAAGAGGAACAGGAAGAAAAGGTGGAGCAGGAGGAGGAACAGGAGGAACAGGCGGAGCAGGAGGAGGAACAGGAAGAGGAACAGGGGGAGGAACAGGAAGAGGAACAGGGGGAGGAACAGGCAGAGTAGGAAGAGGAACAGGAGTAGGAACAGGCGGAACAGGAGGAGGAACAGGAGGAGGAACAGGAGGAACAAGCAGAGCAGGAGGAGGAACAGGAGGAGAAACAGGAGGAAGAACAGTAGGAACAGGAGGAGGAACAGGAAGAGGAACAGGAAGAACAGGTGGAGCAGGAGGAGGAACAGGAGGAACAGGCGGAGCAGGAGGAGGAACAGGAAGAGGAACAGGGGGAGGAACAGGAAGAGGAACAGGGGGAGGAACAGGAGGAGAAAGAAGAGGAACAGGAGTAGGAACAGGCGGAGCAGGAGGAGGAACAGGAGGAGGAACAGGAGGAACAAGCAGAGCAGGAGAAGAAACAGGAGGAAGAACAGTAGGAACAGGAGGAGGAACAGGAACAGGAAGAGCAGTGCAAGAGCCCTAGAGAAGGACCTGGTGTGCATCAACCGGTTAGAAACACACTTCATGAGGGTGGCATGAAAGAGTCTGGAGATGCCATGGGGAACGTTATGCTGACTGCAACATCCAGCATGACCGGTTTGGTGGTGAGACAGTGATGATCTGGGGAATATTGGAGGGTCGCACAGATCTTCACATGCTGGCCAATGGTTCCCTTACTGCTGTTAGAGACCGGGATGAAACCCTGAAAGCCAACACTCTTACATTTGGCCACAGTGTGTACAGACTTTCTGAATGATGAAGGGTTAAGGGTGCCATTTTGGGTTAGGGTTAGACTAAAAAGGCCTTTATGTTTTGAGAAGAAACTTACATGCATTAAATAAAAGCGAACCACTCTGTAGGAGACACTTGCTATTATTGACTATCTATAACGCAGGACACAGTTTGCTTCAAATCAGAATTTGAAAAAAAAGAAAGAAATTACCTTATTCTGATCGGTCCAGTAAAGGTAGAAGCCCTGAGGGTCGACCCGCAGCGTCACCGGCGTAACTGTGGTGCAGTCCTACAAAACACCAGACAAACACATCAAAACACCAGACAATCACCTCAAAACACCAGACAAACACATCAAAACAACAGACAAACACATCAAAACACCAGACAATCACCTCAAAACACCAGACAAACACATCAAAACACCAGACAATCACCTCAAAACACCAGACAATCACCTCAAAACACCAGACAATCACCTCAAAACACCAGACAAACGCATCAAAACAACAGACAAACACATCAAAACACCAAACAATCACCTCAAAACACCAGACAATCACCTCAAAACACCAGACAAACACATCAAAACACCAGACAAACACCTCAAAACACCAGACAAACACATCAAAACACCAGACAAACACATCAAAACACCAGACAAACACATCAAAACACCAGACAAACACATCAAAACACCAGACAATCACATCAAAACACCAGACAAACACATCAAAACACCAGACAAACACATCAAAACACCAGACAATCACATCAAAACACCAGACAAACACATCAAATCACCAGACAATCACCTCAAAATACCAGACAAACACATCAAAACACCAGACAATCACCTCAAAATACCAGACAAACACATCAAAACACCAGACAAATACATCAAAACACCAGACAATCACCTCAAAACACCAGACAATCACCTCAAAACACCAGACAATCACCTCAAACACCAGACAATCACATCAAAACACCAGACAAACGCATCAAAACACCAGACAATCACCTCAAACACCAGACAATCACTTCAAAACACCAGACAATCACCTCAAAACACTCAAAACACCAGACAATCACCTCAAAACACCAGACAAACACATCAAAACACCAGACAATCACATCAAAACACCAGACAAATACATCAAAACACCAGACAATTACCTCAAAACACCAGACAATTACCTCAAAACACCAGACAATCACCTCAAACACCAGACAATCACCTCAAAACACCAGACAAACGCATCAAAACACCAGACAATCACCTCAAACACCAGACAATCACTTCAAAACACCAGACAATCACCTCAAAACACTCAAAACACCAGACAATCACCTCAAAACACCAGAAAACACATCAAAACACCAGACAATCACATCAAAACACCAGACAAATACATCAAAACACCAGACAATCACCTCAAAACACCAGACAATCACCTCAAAACACATCAAAACACCAGACAATCACCTCAAAACACCAGACAATCACCTCAAACACCAGACAATCACCTCAAAACACCAGACAAACGCATCAAAACACCAGACAATCACATCAAACACCAGACAATCACTTCAAAACACCAGACAATCACCTCAAAACACTCAAAACACCAGACAATCACCTCAAAACACCAGACAAACACATCAAAACACCAATCACATCAAACACCAGACAATCACTTCAAAACACCAGACAATCACCTCAAAACACTCAAAACACCAGACAATCACCTCAAAACACCAGACAAACACATCAAAACACCAATCACATCAAAACACCAGACAAATACATCAAAACACCAGACAAACGCATCAAAACATCAGACAAACACCTCAAAACACCAGACAAACACATCAAAACACCAGACAAATACATCAAAACACCAGACAAACACATCAAAACACCAGACGATCACATCAAAACACCAGACAAACACATCAAAACACCAGACAAACACATCAAAACACCAGACAATCACATCAAAACACCAGACAATCACCTCAAAACACATCAAAACACCAGACAATCACCTCAAAACACCAGACAATCACATCAAAACACCAGACAATCATATCAAAACACCAGACAAACACATCAAAACACCAGACAATCACCTCAAACACCAGACAATCACCTCAAAACACTCAAAACACCAGACAATCACCTCAAAACACCAGACAAACACATCAAAACACCAATCACCTCAAAACACCAGACAATCACCTCAAAACACCAGACAATCACCTCAAAACACCAGACAATCACCTCAAACACCAGACAATCACCTCAAAACACTCAAAACACCAGACAATCACCTCAAAACACTCAAAACACCAGACAATCACCTCAAACACCAGACAATCACCTCAAAACACCAGACAATCACCTCAAACACCAGACAATCACCTCAAACACCAGACAATCACCACCAGACAATCACCTCAAACACCAGACAATCACCTCAAACACCAGACAATCACCTCAAAACACTCAAAACACCAGACAATCACCTCAAAACACCAATCACCTCAAAACACTCAAAACACCAGACAATCACCTCAAAACACCAGACAATCACCTCAAAACACCAGACAAACACATCAAAACACCAGACAAACACATCAAAACACCAGACAAACACATCAAAACACCAGACAATCACCTCAAAACACCAGAAAATCACCTCAAAACACCAGACAAACACATCAAAACACCAGACAAACACATCAAAACACCAGACAATCACCTCAAAACACCAGACAATCACCTCAAAACACCAGACAATCACCTCAAAACACCAGACAAACACCTCAAAACACCAGACAATCACCTCAAAACACCAGACAAACGCATCAAAACATCAGACAATCACCTCAAAACACCAGACAAACACCTCAAAACACCAGACAATCACCTCAAAACACCAGACAATCACCTCAAAACACCAGACAATCACCTCAAAACACCAGACAAACACCTCAAAACACCAGACAATCACCTCAAAACATCAGACAATCACCTCAAAACACCAGACAAACACATCAAAACACCAGACAAACACATCAAAACACCAGACAAACACATCAAAACACCAGACAAACACATCAAAACATCAGACAATCACCTCAAAACACCAGACAAACACATCAAAACACCAGACAAACACATCAAAACACCAGACAAACACATCAAAACACCAGACAAACACATCAAAACACCAGACAAACGCATCAAAACATCAGACAATCACCTCAAAACACCAGACAATCACCTCAAAACATCAGACAATCACCTCAAAACACCAGACAATCACCTCAAAACACCAGAAAATCACCTCAAAACACCAGACAAACACATCAAAACACCAGACAAACACATCAAAACACCAGACAATCACCTCAAAACACCAGACAATCACCTCAAAACACCAGACAATCACCTCAAAACACCAGACAAACACCTCAAAACACCAGACAATCACCTCAAAACACCAGACAAACGCATCAAAACATCAGACAATCACCTCAAAACACCAGACAAACACCTCAAAACACCAGACAATCACCTCAAAACACCAGACAATCACCTCAAAACACCAGACAATCACCTCAAAACACCAGACAATCACCTCAAAACACCAGACAATCACCTCAAAACACCAGACAAACACCTCAAAACACCAGACAATCACCTCAAAACACCAGACAATCACCTCAAAACACCAGACAATCACCTCAAAACACCAGACAAACACCTCAAAACACCAGACAATCACCTCAAAACACCAGACAATCACCTCAAAACACCAGACAATCACCTCAAAACACCAGACAATCACCTCAAAACACCAGACAATCACCTCAAAACACCAGACAATCACCTCAAAACACCAGACAATCACCTCAAAACACCAGACAATCACCTCAAAACACCAGACAAACACCTCAAAACACCAGACAATCACCTCAAAACACCAGACAATCACCTCAAAACACCAGACAATCACCTCAAAACACCAGACAAACACCTCAAAACACCAGACAATCACCTCAAAACACCAGACAATCACCTCAAAACACCAGACAATCACCTCAAAACACCAGACAATCACCTCAAAACACCAGACAATCACCTCAAAACACCAGACAATCACCTCAAAACACCAGACAATCACCTCAAAACACCAGACAATCACCTCAAAACACCAGACAATCACCTCAAAACACCAGACAATCACCTCAAAACACCAGACAATCACCTCAAAACACCAGACAAACACCTCAAAACACCAGACAATCACCTCAAAACATCAGACAATCACCTCAAAACACCAGACAAACACATCAGGGTCATCAGGGTCAGCACTGCACACTAGGTATTTTATTACAGTCAACATAATCAGTATGTTCAAGAGAAACATGGGTAGATGAGAAGAATTAGAAGTATGGCGTGTTTGTGTTGATGAGAGAAAAAGAGAGATATTAAAGAGTAAGATAGATGTGAACTAGAGTAAATAGAGCACTGTAGTTCCTGCAACACAAACCTTGTCGTGAATGAAACAGAGAGTTGAGTGTGAGCCGTCAGACGCAGAGAGACAGGAGCAGCTCGTGTTTCATTTAACCCTCAGGACTTCACATAGCAACTGCAAATATTACTGGAGCTCTATAAAAAGACCAGCACGTTTTTGTGGAGGAACGCAGTGGTGTTTTATAGTCCCTAAACTTCAGCAGGGGCCGATTACGCATGCAGACATTCGACACACATCAGTGCTTTAGTATCAGTCCACAACACAACATCTGTGACCAGTGTGCTCTGAGAAGAGATAACACCACAGCTTTTACTGAGTGTGTCCGATCATGTATACGGTCAACAACTCGTCTGACAGGGTCCTGTTTCTACATGATTTATTACTGGGACGCTTTTAGATGCAGATTCTGCCACTGTAAGACAAACACACTGGCAGAGAAACCACAGCTGAGAATTTTGTAGATAATGGAGCAAGTTCCAAATTACTTTGCCTCCTTAAACACTGAAACACTGAAGCCTCCATCTCCTCAATGAAACGTTAAAAACGAGCCCAAGCCTGAGGAGGATAGAGCTTCGTTTACACAGCGGATGATGATTTACACACACATTCCTAGAGAACGTCTCGGTTTGATCTCCATGTAATCTCACTGCTGTCTGAAGAAACAGTTGCGATCCTACGGGATCTGCAGTTACAGAGAGTCCTGTTTCTCCCAGTGAGGAGATTTAAAGCCAGACGCTTGAGGAGCCAATCAATGGCTGGAGAAATGAGCTCTGGATTCCTGAAGGCGTTTCATTACTGAAACGTTCTGTCATTGTCTGCACAATGGCAACATGCATGCAGTCAGACATCTGACAAGACAGTTTAATAATGACCATAAAAGTGTGTTAAATGCCAAGTGAGCCGGTGATGTGATCCTTAGTGTCCCCAGACTATTTTGGGCAGATCATATGGTATATTATTATATAACAGTTATTTTGTTGCCAGTTGAATACAAAATATATCAGTTGTGCCACGTCTAATTTTTGATAATTCATTGAAAACATTTTTTTTTTTATTCTCTGATTATTTTCTTCTTCTTTTTTTAATCTTGATGGAGGACAAAAGATCAGATATTCATATCAGAATCAAAATAACATCAGTGTAAAACAGATTCACATTCTGAAACACTTGAGTTCAAATGCAAAAACAGCTAAACTAATATTAGAAAACAGAGAGTCCAGACTCTGATTGGACGAGACAGCAGATAAACACACACGTGTGACGCACATCAGATCAACTCTACATTAAAAAAGAAGTAAAGTTGCGAAGCTCCTCAGCAACTGTAAACAACCGAACTAAAGCGTTCAACCAGCGTTTGCATAAAAACTCTGGGCTTCAAAAGCTTTTTACAGGCAAGCCTCTTTTCCGTTCAGTTTTACCAGTGAGAAGGAAAACAATCCTGACTCACAGAAGATAAAAGTTAAACAGAAAATCCTGGAGCAAGAGCATCACATGCATCCCTGCTCCTCATGCACACGTCAGGAAACACACTGGGAAAACTGGGAAAATCCTGGAGCCAGAGCATCACATGCATCCCTGCTCCTCATGCACACGTCAGGAAACACACTGGGAAAACTGGGAAAATCCTGGAGCCAGAGCATCACATGCATCCCTGCTCCTCATGCACACGTCAGGAAACACACTGGGAAAACTGGGAAAATCCTGGAGCCAGAGCATCACATGCATCCCTGCTCCTCATGCACACGTCAGGAAACACACTGGGAAAACTGGGAAAATCCTGGAGCCAGAGCATCACATGCACCCCTGCTCCTCATGCACACATCAGGAAACACACTGGGAAAATCCTGGAGCCAGAGCATCACATGCACCCCTGCTCCTCATGCACACATCAGGAAACACACTGGGAAAATCCTGGAGCCAGAGCATCACATGCACCCCTGCTCCTCATGCACACGTCAGGAAACACACTGGGAAAACTGGGAAAATCCTGGAGTCAGAGCATCACATGCACCCCTGCTCCTCATGCACACGTCAGGAAACACACTGGGAAAACTGGGAAAATCCTGGAGCCAGAGCATCACATGCACCCCTGCTCCTCATGCACACGTCAGGAAACACACTGGGAAAATCCTGGAGCCAGAGCATCACATGCACCCCTGCTCCTCATGCACACGTCAGGAAACACACTGGGAAAACTGGGAAAATCCTGGAGCCAGAGCATCACATGCATCCCTGCTCCTCATGCACACGTCAGGAAACACACTGGGAAAATCCTGGAGCCAGAGCATCACATGCATCCCTGCTCCTCATGCACACGTCAGGAAACACACTGGGAAAACTGGGAAAATCCTGGAGCCAGAGCATCACATGCACCCCTGCTCCTCATGCACACATCAGGAAACACACTGGGAAAATCCTGGAGCCAGAGCATCACATGCACCCCTGCTCCTCATGCACACGTCAGGAAACACACTGGGAAAACTGGGAAAATCCTGGAGCCAGAGCATCACATGCATCCCTGCTCCTCATGCACACGTCAGGAAACACACTGGGAAAATCCTGGAGCCAGAGCATCACATGCATCCCTGCTCCTCATGCACACGTCAGGAAACACACTGGGAAAACTGGGAAAATCCAAAACACACCGGAAACACACGGCATCATTCATCGTTCTGTTTTATATTTTATATTGTTGTCACTGCCATACATGACATTTATATTTAATTATTTAGCAGAAGCTTTTATCCAAAACGACTTACCAATGAGGAATACAGCAAAGTGAGGCAATAACACGAGAAGTGCTAAAAATACAACATTTCATGAGAACAATGCTTCTTCTTACTGAAAGATGTACAAACTCGACTAGTTGGTGGATTGCTTAAATGACTAGACAATTACGTGACTATACGATTATGCAATTACTTGAAGGAATCAGATTGGTTGTTGATCGCCCCAGCCACACCTCTTCACTTGACAGAGATTTAACTGTGTGTTCATGTCTGTCTAAGAAACACAGTTACAGCATCACGGATTAGGTTTCATCACCTTCATCATCATCATCATCATCATCATCATCATCTTCATCTTGATCTGCTGCAGGTTCAATACATACAGTAGTGCTTTCAGGTGCTTTACAAAATCACTCATTCACTAATTTCTGCCGTTCATAGGATGGGCTAAACACTGTGGATATTGAAGAACTCCCAAAGCACAACAAATCGCTAAAGATGTTCAGTAAACCAGCAGGTGTAGTCCCCCTTTAAACCGAATTATGATCGACTGGAGAGAAATGGTTTCTGATAGGAAAATATAAATCCCACTTCTATCCCATATAAAGTCTCCTCAGAAGCAGACACACTGTCATCTCTCATCACAGTTTAAATCAGGCTTGGAATTAAAACAATATAGTTCTCCCATGACTTACGTGCATTCATTCTGGAAAATCAATAATACAAAGAACCTATCTACAATTAATGTCTAATTCACCCATGGATGACAGTTTCTCATCATCAAGTAAAATCTGAGGTTTTCTCTGTTGTTTAGTTGTTTGTCCCTCCATGAAGCTCTATGTCAGCATTTTGTTTCTCTAATCGAATCACTTGGGCTTGAGGACTTTCACAGGCAGCTTTGACCTTTTATGGCAGGAGAGGAGTATCGGAAAGCTTTAGGGGAAAATATGAGCTCGAGGAAACATTACATTGAAGAGAATCGTAACATTTCCGTGTTCACGTGCAAGGTGCATTGCCATCTGTTATGATTACAGTTATAAATAAAGGTCATTTGCCTAAACATGATGTCAAACAAACAGCACTAACAAACTAACAGTCCATTAGAGCTGAAATAGATGCAACTATGCAAATATGACATGACAACGGTATAGTGCAATACAGTACACTGACACTGAAGAGTACCTTTGTTTACACAACATATCTGCATTTAATGAGAGAATCACTCTAAATGTAAATTCTGTCATCATTTCCGAACCAAACCAATCTGTCTTTCTCTACACTGGGATTATGATGTTCCAAGGAAAACATTCACACGGGTTTGGAACGACATGAGGGAGAGTAAACGATGACAGAAGGTTCATTATGGGATGAATAGCTTTTTAATAGGTTTTCAAAAATATTCTAATATAAGACACAAAAACAATTCTAGAGTAAACCAGCATGTAATTGTGACTTTTGACTGACCCTGACAGCTCGCGCTAACACTGCTCCACAAGTACACTGAGAATCTGAATCTGCCATGAATGTTACTTACATCGTCCCACTTCATGAACTTGTCCCCCGTCCTGAGCTTCTCGGGCACGGACACGCGTTTGAGCTGAAGCGCGTGAACTCCCGGCTGCGCTCCCGCCATGACGCGCGTGGACCTCACGCGAGCGATGCTGTTGCTTCAGGAAGATCTGAGACACACACTGAGACATTCACTGATGAGACATTCACTGACAAGACTCTGCAAACCCGCTCATTGCTCGCCACTCTGGCAAGTGCTCGGGATTGGTGAATGTGTATATCCACTATCACGCGGTGTTACGCGCACAGAGACCAATGCGCGCTCCCGTTGTTATGAGTCCGTGCGCTCCGGAGCGCGTCATGATGAAAACTCGTCGCCTTGTACAATAGATGTACAATAAAATGAAACATACCTTTACAGTGAAAGTAACAGGGGAAATTATTCTGCAATAGTATGAAAATAACTGGTAAGATTGCATTCCTTAAACAACAGGCTGTTCTTTGAAACTGAATTAAAGTGCTGTAAGAAATATAACATGGGAACTCAAACATTTGAATTGGTCTTCAATTGAACTCAGACGGTGTGTGGTTATCTGAGAGTAAGGTTTTTAGTTGATTCGTTTTTGAACTGAGGCTGTAAATGTAAAGACATATTTACTGAACAGGTTCTCTGATTTAAAGTTGTTTAGTTGCTCAATGTTCAATGCTCTGATCCCATCTTGTGGTTGTCTTAAAAATAACAAGTCTTTACACAAATTCACATAAGGTGGACAATTCCAATGTGTTTTTAAAATAAGTGTCTTCTGCTCCACAAAGCTGCATTTAGTTGATCAAAAATGCAGTCAAAAACACGAGTATTGTGAAATAGTAAGACAATATAAAATAACCCTTTTTTATTTTAACTTTTTTTTTTTTTTAATGATTTCAAAATCATTCTGTGATGGCTAAACCACATTACTCCAGTCTTCAGTCCCACATGATCTAACAGAAATCACTCTAATATGCTGAGTTTTGGAGCTCAAGAAACATTTCTTACTTGATAAAGTGTGGAAACCACAACAATGACTCTTTGTTTCGAGTTTGAGGAACAGCACTGGGGGGGGGGGGGGGGGGGGGGGGTTCTTCAACGCTCATCCTGGACTTGCTATCATAGCAACATGTGCGCAAACTTAAACCTGCTCGGGAGCAGCTTATTTCATGTTAACAGGATTAGATCCCGGCTTCATAAGCGGAGCTGATAGTGATACGGGAAGTCCAGCGCAGCGCGATAGTGCACTTTCTTTCTGAGATATATATTTTTTCTCGTGATTCGTGAGATTGTCGTTTTTTGTCGCTTTTATGTTTAAAAAACAGTTTAGGTTTTTTTTATGGCATTTCCAAGCCACTTAAGACCCAATGTTGTAAAGCAGTTTTTTTTTTTTTTTCATAAAAAAATCATATCATGATTCATAATTTTCATAATTTTCATAATTTTTTATGAAGATCATACAATCATGACCATGCCGATTACAGATATGTCACTCAGGCTTCACTAACGTGATTGGTACCATATAGACCATAGACTGCCATCAAGGCCTCAATGAAGGGGATTATGTGAACAGAAAGGGGGTTCACAATGTATATGTGCAGCCCAGTTACTATTGTGATTCTTAATATTCCAGATTAGTAACATTATATCAAATAAAAAAAAGGCAGTTGACTAAAATCTTCCATATCACAAATGTGAAAGCAAAATGGCCAGGATCTGTGCATGACTTAAGAATTTTCAGAGATTCACATTTATGCACATTATTTGAAAGTGGTAAGAAAAGTTCCACAATTAAATATCAAGCTCGCTGTATTACATACACTTATGCTGATCCTAACAGTACTGCATTTTTTCATAGGTGATTATAACATGTTCCTGCCTGCAGACAGGTGTTTTATGACCCCATTCCCTGACCCAAACCAGTTACAATACAGCTCTAGCCAGGACAAGGGCACACAATGAAATTAACTGGCTAACTAAAGGGAAGATTTCAGTGTCTGAAAAGTCTGAGGGTTGCACACCTGACAGGGCCTGTGACACTGTTGCATGTGCCATATTACACAACATTGCGCCCCCACCCCCCCCCAAAAAAAAAGACTTTTCATTAAATGTTTAATAAAAGATAAATATGCTTCGTTCCTTGAGTTTTATTTCAATTGTTCTTTGTAAAGAAAAGCCAGTGGCCAAGTGCCTGCAACAAGAGATACACATGCCTCATGCAACAAATAAAAAGGAGAAGTTGGCTATCCACTGCCCACCTGTAGGCCTATGTCTCCTCTGTCTGTGCAGACTCTTCTGTAGGCCTTTCTGTAGATGTGGAATCCTGCAACTTATATTGCAGCCATAAAGCATACAAGTATAAATTAAGTAAAGTTATTTCTGCACTTGCAGGTAGGCTAGTTCCTCCATATGACAGTTATCTGAGAGGGTTTATTCGCTGTCCAGTGCAATGGAAACAAATGGACATTACAAAGTCTTATACTTTCTTTCCTTTGGAAAGTTAGAAAATGTCCACTTACTGCACATATTTCAGCCACTACTTTCTTGGGAACAGATACAAGTGTTGGTGTATTATGTAAAAGTGCACAAAAGAGGAAAACAAAATGTCATTACAATGAACTACACTCGGGAAAAATGTGATCAATAACTCATGGCAAAATATTTTTACATTAACATAAGTTTATCAGTTTTAAGGCTTGCACAGACTAGTCGAGTAGTCGAGAGATCGACTACTTCAACCACTATTCGGCGCTGTCGGAAACAATCGACTACTCGAGCGCCCATTAACCATAAATGAATTCAAAATGGCGAACGTCACCAACAGACACCACACATCAGATGTGTGGAAGTATTTCATCAAGGATGACAAAAATATCGTAATTTGCCAACTCTGTAAGGAGCCGTTCACATATCGCGTCTAAAAACGCTCTCCTCCTTTCCACAAGTGCTTGCGCTCCCATGGCGTCTGTCGTTGCTATGCAAACATGAACTGCGCTGACGAGGAAGTATCAGCAAAGGATTAATGATTTCTAGCCCTTGCATTAGCTTTACCACTAGATATATGGAAATGAGAAATAAAAACCCGCCCTGTACAGCTATGATCAGCTGTTCGGCCGAGCTTTCGATGTTGTTACGGAAATGCAAGCTTATCGGTTGGTTTTTGTCTCATGACCTGCGCACCTCTTGCGGAATTCTGAAAAGTTGAGACATTTTCATCTCGCCGCGGCATAGGCGCGCCTGGAAAAACGAGCGCGCCGCGACCGCGTCGCTTCCATTATGAGCGCGCCTGCCGCACGCCTACATTACTGAAATAACAAACTTTTTCGCAAAAGACGCGATATGTGAACGGCCCCTAAAAGCGATTGCGTATGAAATGAAAGGCAAAAACGGTTATTTATTTGGCTTTACTCTGTGTTACATGAAAATTAAAATATGTAATGTCATACTCATAATAATTATAATGTTTTAAGAGTTTACATATGTAATTGTTGCATTAGGCTATGAATTGGGCTAATAAAAGTTTATTGATAATAACTATTTCATGTCTTTTCATTTACAGTCGCATGAACCACGAGTAGTAGAGTAACTCGAATATTGTTTTGATAAGAAATCGACTAGCAGAAATCAGTAGTCGTGCAACCCCTAATCAGTTTTCACTTTCACAAGTCAAAGCAATTCATCATTACTCAAGATTTAACAGAGTGAACGGGTGACGTGATGACTGGGCGGAGAGAGAGAACGAGTGGGCGGAGGTGAAGGAGAGCGTGGTGGTGAAGATGGAATCCTGACAATCATCTTGGATGTCTTATTTGATCTCGGATGTTTTAAGCAACGTACGAAGAACGGACCCCTGTTGCTATGACAGCAAGTCCAGGATGAGCGTCGAAGAACCAAACAATCCAAGATCATGCCAAATCGCCAACAATCAAATCCAGCTAACTGAGTTAGCGACGTACGCCCCTGAGCTGGGTTCCCCAAAAGCATCGTAAGCCTAAGTTGATCGTAGAACAATTGCCACCAATATTCTCTATGATCAACTTTGGCTTACGATGCTTTTGGGAAACACAGCTCTGGAAATTGAGTCGAAGAAGTGTGGGTGAGGCATGCAGCATTCATGTCTGTTGCTGCAAACAGAGTAAAGTGTTAACTTCAACTTCATTTATGTAGTAGTCTGATTGATACATTTATAATATACTACATTTCTGGCGATGAGGAAGAATCAGAAAGTCCGGTGTGACACCAGATTGAGGATATGAACAGGATCAGTGATGATGAAAAATGAAGAATCTGAAGGATAAAGAGAAGAAGATTAACCATGGCTTAGAGCAAGACTGAGCAACTTTACACCAAATGCTGAGGGAACGACTTGGCATAGATGATGATCGGATTCAGAGACGTTTGCTTTCAGAAACAAATCTGATATTTGAAACTGCTTTAAAAATCACAGTAGCCACTGAAGCCGCAAACAAAAATGTGAAAGACTTGCAAAATAACTCCAGCGTACAGGCATGAAACAGCATCATGTTCAAAGTGAGGAAACCTGATCACGGGGAAAAGGGGAGAAACAGAAGGACAGAAGGACAGAAGGACAGAAGGACAGAAGCACAGAAGGACAGAAGGACAGAAGGACAGAAGGACAGAAGCACAGAAGGACAGAAGGACAGAAGGACAGAAGGACAGAAGCACAGAAGGACAGAAGGACAGAAGCACAGAAGGACAGAAGGACAGAAGGACAGAAGCACAGAAGGACAGAAGGACAGAAGCACAGAAGCACAGAAGGACAGAAGGACAGAAGCACAGAAGGACAGAAGCACAGAAGGACAGAAGGACAGAAGCACAGAAGGACAGAAGGACAGAAGGACAGAAGGACAGAAGGACAGAAGCACAGAAGGACAGAAGCACAGAAGGACAGAAGGACAGAAGGACAGAAGGACAGAAGCACAGAAGGACAGAAGGACAGAAGGACAGAAGCACAGAAGGACAGAAGGACAGAAGGACAGAAGGACAGAAGGACAGAAGCACAGAAGGACAGAAGCACAGAAGGACAGAAGGACAGAAGGACAGAAGCACAGAAGGACAGAAGGACAGAAGCACAGAAGGACAGAAGCACAGAAGGACAGAAGCACAGAAGGACAGAAGCACAGAAGGACAGAAGCACAGAAGGACAGAAGGACAGAAGGACAGAAGGAAACCAGAGAATGCTACAGTTGCAGTGAAAAACCACAACGCCAACCATTTCAGATTGAAGAAGAACAAATGTTATGTGTGCGGGAACATAGGCCATATCGCTAGAGCCTGTCGTCACGAAGCAAACAGAATCCGTATCAAGCTTTCAATGTTAGTGAAAATATGGCATGAATTTTTGTTTCTTCTGCTGAACACAAAAGAAGATATTTTGAAAAATGTCAGTAACCAGTTGATGGATCCCATTGAAATTCATAGGAAAAAAATACTATGGAAGTCAATGAGGTCCATCAACTGTTTAGTTAGCGACATTTTTCAAAACATCTTCTTTTGTGTTCAGCAGAAGAAAGAAATTCACATAGGTTTGAAACAACTTGAGGGTGAGTAAATGATGACAGAATTTTCATCCTGAAGTGAACCAACTCTTCATGTGCCGACTGATGTCAAGGGTTTTCAGACCTAGATCTGAGACAACGGTGGAGGAATAGATTCATCGACAAAATCATTTCACCTGTTGTAGTTTTGGTACTATTTTCA
>NC_137133.1:39726912-39766912 GCF_949319135.1 Squalius cephalus
GGTGATGAAGGTCTTCTGCAGGCGTTGGACTCTGCCATTATTTAGTCGTGTTTCGATCTAAACCTGTATGATTGTGTCGTGGGGAACACTGTTACTAAATGTTTTTTGTTCAGACAATGAAAAACTGTGTTGTCCATTTCTGTTTTCACTGACTTTTCTTGTATGGACAAAATCATGAATAAAAAATAACTTCTTTCGTGTTTCAGAAAGGAAAGAAAGTCATACCGATTTGGAGCGAGATGTGGGAGAGTAGATGATGACAGAATTATCTTTTTTTTTGTGCAGTATCCCTTGATATTGGATAACTGACATTTCAGACATAATATCACCAGTTGCTTTGTCTGTTTTTGTTTTGCCAAAGTAAATGGATCCAAACCACAGCACATCTCACAGCAGTAGAGATTCTGAGAAAGAAAGTAGCATATCTACTGCTGTAGACGACAGAACTTCTTTTCTTTGTTTTTGGACATGATATAAACACGTTATGTTTGTGATATACAGAAGTGCAGGAGAGTTTATTTCTGCATCAGTAACCCAGAGGACAAATTGACATTAATATACTTCTACAGACTGCAGTGAGTTTATTGTCACCGGCTGTTAATGCTTATCTTTCTCTCTCTTGTTGTTCTTCTCTCTGTAGCTCTTCATGCCGCTGGCCAGCCTGCGCTGTTCTCCGGACGTGCATCTGTTCCTGTGCCAGGCCTTTGTTCCCGAGTGCCGGGATCACACGCGTGTGCTGCTCCCGTGCCGAGAGCGGTGTGAGCGAGTGCAGTCCGACTGTAGCAGAGACATGCTCACCTTCGGGATCAGCTGGCCATCAGAGCTGCGCTGCGACCGGTGAGAACGACCAGCAGCGAACGCACACAGGACTGTTACACACACAGGACTGACTGTTAAACACACAGGACTGACTGTTAAACACACAGGACTGACTGTTAAACACACAGGACTGACTGTTCCGCACACAGGACTGTTACACACACAGGACTGACTGTTACGCACACAGGACTGTTACACACACAGGACTGACTGTTACACACACAGGACTGACTGTTAAACACACAGGACTGACTGTTACGCACACAGGACTGACTGTTAAACACACAGGACTGACTGTTAAACACACAGGACTGACTGTTAAACACACAGGACTGACTGTTCCGCACACAGGACTGTTACACACACAGGACTGACTGTTACGCACACAGGACTGTTACACACACAGGACTGACTGTTACACACACAGGACTGACTGTTAAACACACAGGACTGACTGTTACGCACACAGGACTGACTGTTAAACACACAGGACTGACTGTTAAACACACAGGACTGACTGTTAAACACACAGGACTGACTGTTACGCACACAGGACTGACTGTTAAACACACAGGACTGACTGTTAAACACACAGGACTGACTGTTACACACACAGGACTGTTACACACACAGGACTGACTGTTAAACACACAGGACTGACTGTTCCGCACACAGGACTGTTACGCACACAGGACTGACTGTTAAACACACAGGACTGACTGTTACACACACAGGACTGTTACACACACAGGACTGACTGTTAAACACACAGGACTGACTGTTACACACACAGGACTGTTACACACACAGGACTGACTGTTACGCACACAGGACTGACTGTTAAACACACAGGACTGTTACACACACAGGACTGACTGTTACACACACAGGACTGACTGTTACACACACAGGACTGACTGTTCCGCACACAGGACTGTTACGCACACAGGACTGACTGTTACGCACACAGGACTGACTGTTAAACACACAGGACTGTTACACACACAGGACTGACTGTTACACACACAGGACTGACTGTTACACACACAGGACTGACTGTTACGCACACAGGACTGACTGTTAAACACACAGGACTGTTACACACACAGGACTGACTGTTACACACACAGGACTGACTGTTACACACACAGGACTGACTGTTAAACACACAGGACTGACTGTTCCGCACACAGGACTGTTACGCACACAGGACTGACTGTTACGCACACAGGACTGACTGTTAAACACACAGGACTGTTACACACACAGGACTGACTGTTACACACACAGGACTGACTGTTACACACACAGGACTGACTGTTACGCACACAGGACTGACTGTTACACACACAGAACTGTTACACACACACAGGACTGACTGTTACACACACAGGACTGACTGTTAAACACACAGGACTGACTGTTCCGCACACAGGACTGACTGTTACACACACAGGACTGTTACACACACAGGACTGTTACACAGGACTGACTGTTACGCACACAGGACTGACTGTTACGCACACAGGACTGACTGTTAAACACACAGGACTGTTACACACACAGGACTGACTGTTAAACACACAGGACTGACTGTTCCGCACACAGGACTGACTGTTACACACACAGGACTGTTACACACACAGGACTGTTACACAGGACTGACTGTTACGCACACAGGACTGACTGTTACGCACACAGGACTGACTGTTACGCACACAGGACTGACTGTTACGCACACAGGACTGACTGTTACACACACAGGACTGTTACACACACAGGACTGACTGTTCCGCACACAGGACTGACTGTTACGCACACAGGACTGACTGTGACTGTTACGCACACAGGACTGACTGTTACGCACACAGGACTGTTACACACACAGGACTGTTACACACACAGGACTGACTGTTACGCACACAGGACTGACTGTTACGCACACAGGACTGTTACACACACAGGACTGACTGTTACGCACACAGGACTGACTGTTACACACACAGGACTGACTGTTACACACACAGGACTGACTGTTACACACACAGGACTGACTGTTACGCACACAGGACTGACTGTTACGCACACAGGACGGTTACACACACAGGACTGTTACACACACAGGACTGACTGTTACGCACACAGGACTGACTGTTACACACACAGGACTGACTGTTACGCACACAGGACTGTTACACACACACAGGACTGACTGTTACGCACACATGACTGACTGTTACGCACACAGGACTGACTGTTACGCACACAGGACTGTTACGCACACAGGACTGACTGTTACGCACACAGGACTGTTACACACACAGGACTGTTAAACACACAGGACTGACTGTTACACACACAGGACTGACTGTTCCGCACACAGGACTGTCTGTTACGCACACAGGACTGTTACGCACACAGGACTGTTACACACACAGGACTGTTACACACACACAGGACTGTTACGCACACAGGACTGACTGTTACGCACACAGGACTGACTGTTACGCACACAGGACTGTTACACACACACAGGACTGACTTACGCACACAGGACTGACTGTTACGCACACAGGACTGACTGTTACGCGCACAGGACTGTTACACACACACAGGACTGACTGTTACGCACACAGGACTGTTACACACACAGGACTGACTGTTGCGCACACAGGACTGACTGTTACGCACACAGGACTGTTACACACACACAGGACTGTTACACGCACACAGGACTGTTACAGACACACAGGACTGTTACGCACAGGACTGACTGTTACGCACAGGACTGACTGTTACACACACACACACACACACACACACACACACACACACACACACACACACACACGACTGACTGTTACGCGCACAGGACTGACTGTTACGCGCACAGGACTGACTGTTACGCACACAGGACTGACTGTTACGCACACAGGACTGACTGTTACGCACACAGGACTGTTACACACACAGGACTGTTACACGCACACAGGACTGACTTACGCACACAGGACTGACTGTTACGCACACACAGGACTGTTACACGCACACAGGACTGACTTACGCACACAGGACTGACTGTTACGCACACACAGGACTGTTACGCACACAGGACTAACTGTTACGCACACAGGACTGTTATGCACACGACTGACTGTTACGCACACAGGACTGACTGTTACGCACACAGGACTGTTACACACACACACACACACAGGACTGACTGTTACGAACACAGGACTGACTGTTACGCACACAGGACTGTTACACACACACACACACACACACACACACACACACACACACACACACACACACAGGACTGTTACGCACACAGGACTGTTACGCACACAGGACTGTTACGCACACAGGACTGACTGTTACGCACACAGGACTGACTGTTACGCGCACAGGACTGACTGTTACACACACACACAGGACTGTTACGCACACATGACTGATACGCACACAGGACTGACTGTTACACACACAGGACTGACTGTTACACACACACAGGACTGTTACGCACACATGACTGATACGCACACAGGACTGACTGTTACACAGGACTGACTGTTACGCACACAGGACTGTTACACACACACAGGACTGTTACGCACACATGACTGATACGCACACAGGACTGACTGTTACACACACACAGGACTGACTGTTACACACACAGGACTGACTGTTACACACACACAGGACTGTTACGCGCACAGGACTGACTGTTACGCACACATGACTGATACGCACACAGGACTGACTGTTACACGCACACAGGACTGACTGTTACGCACACAGGACTGACTGTTACACACACACACAGGACTGTTACGCGCACAGGACTGACTGTTACGCACACATGACTGATACGCACACAGGACTGACTGTTACACACACACAGGACTGTTACGCACACATGACTGATACGCACACAGCACTGACTGTTACACACACAGGACTGACTGTTACACGCACACAGGACTGACTGATACGCACACAGGACTGACTGTTACACACACAGGACTGACTGTTACACACACACACAGGACTGTTACGCACACATGACTGATACGCACACAGGACTGACTGTTACACAGGACTGACTGTTACGCACACAGGACTGTTACACACACAGGACTGTTACACACACACAGGACTGTTACGCACACATGACTGATACGCACACAGGACTGACTGTTACACACACAGGACTGACTGTTACACACACACACACAGGACTGTTACGCACACATGACTGATACGCACACAGGACTGACTGTTACACAGGACTGACTGTTACGCACACAGGACTGTTACACACACAGGACTGTTACACACACACACAGGACTGTTACGCACACATGACTGATACGCACACAGGACTGACTGTTACACACACACAGGACTGTTACGCACACATGACTGATACGCACACAGCACTGACTGTTACACACACAGGACTGACTGTTACGCACACAGGACTGTTACGCACACAGGACTGACTGTTACGCACACAGGACTGTTACGCACACAGGACTGTTATGCACACAGGACTGACTGTTACGCACACAGAACTGTTACGCACACAGGACTGTTACACACACACACACACACACACACACACACACACACACACACACAGGACTGACTGTTACGCACACAGGACTGACTGTTACGCACACAGGACTGTTACACACACACACACACACAGGACTGACTGTTACGAACACAGGACTGACTGTTACGCACACAGGACTGTTACACACACACACACACACACACACACACACACACACACAGGACTGACTGTTACGCACACAGGACTGTTACGCACACAGGACTGTTACGCACACAGGACTGACTGTTACGCACACAGGACTGACTGTTACGCGCACATGACTGACTGTTACACACACACACAGGACTGTTACGCACACATGACTGATACGCACACAGGACTGACTGTTACACACACAGGACTGACTGTTACACACACACAGGACTGTTACGCACACATGACTGATACGCACACAGGACTGACTGTTACACAGGACTGACTGTTACGCACACAGGACTGTTACACACACACAGGACTGTTACGCACACATGACTGATACGCACACAGGACTGACTGTTACACACACACAGGACTGTTACGCACACATGACTGATACGCACACAGCACTGACTGTTACACACACAGGACTGACTGTTACACGCACACAGGACTGACTGTTACGCACACAGGACTGACTGTTACGCACACAGGACTGACTGTTACACACACACACAGGACTGTTACGCACACATGACTGATACGCACACAGCACTGACTGTTACACACACAGGACTGACTGTTACACGCACACAGGACTGACTGATACGCACACAGGACTGACTGTTACACACACAGGACTGACTGTTACACACACACACAGGACTGTTACGCACACATGACTGATACGCACACAGGACTGACTGTTACACAGGACTGACTGTTACGCACACAGGACTGTTACACACACAGGACTGTTACACACACAGGACTGTTACGCACACATGACTGATACGCACACAGGACTGACTGTTACACACACACAGGACTGTTACGCACACATGACTGATACGCACACAGCACTGACTGTTACACACACACAGGACTGACTGTTACACACACAGGACTGACTGTTACGCACACAGGACTGACTGTTACACACACAGGACTGACTGTTACGCACACAGGACTGTTACGCACACAGGACTGACTGTTACGCACACAGGACTGTTACGCACACAGGACTGTTATGCACACAGGACTGACTGTTACGCACACAGAACTGTTACGCACACAGGACTGTTACACACACACACACACACACACACACACACACACACACACACACAGGACTGACTGTTACGCACACAGGACTGACTGTTACGCACACAGGACTGTTACACACACACACACACACAGGACTGACTGTTACGAACACAGGACTGACTGTTACGCACACAGGACTGTTACACACACACACACACACACACACACACACACACACACAGGACTGACTGTTACGCACACAGGACTGTTACGCACACAGGACTGTTACGCACACAGGACTGACTGTTACGCACACAGGACTGACTGTTACGCGCACATGACTGACTGTTACACACACACACAGGACTGTTACGCACACATGACTGATACGCACACAGGACTGACTGTTACACACACAGGACTGACTGTTACACACACACAGGACTGTTACGCACACATGACTGATACGCACACAGGACTGACTGTTACACAGGACTGACTGTTACGCACACAGGACTGTTACACACACACAGGACTGTTACGCACACATGACTGATACGCACACAGGACTGACTGTTACACACACACAGGACTGTTACGCACACATGACTGATACGCACACAGCACTGACTGTTACACACACAGGACTGACTGTTACACGCACACAGGACTGACTGTTACGCACACAGGACTGACTGTTACGCACACAGGACTGACTGTTACACACACACACAGGACTGTTACGCACACATGACTGATACGCACACAGCACTGACTGTTACACACACAGGACTGACTGTTACACGCACACAGGACTGACTGATACGCACACAGGACTGACTGTTACACACACAGGACTGACTGTTACACACACACACAGGACTGTTACGCACACATGACTGATACGCACACAGGACTGACTGTTACACAGGACTGACTGTTACGCACACAGGACTGTTACACACACAGGACTGTTACACACACAGGACTGTTACGCACACATGACTGATACGCACACAGGACTGACTGTTACACACACACAGGACTGTTACGCACACATGACTGATACGCACACAGCACTGACTGTTACACACACACAGGACTGACTGTTACACACACAGGACTGACTGTTACGCACACAGGACTGACTGTTACGCACACAGGACTGTTACGCACACAGGACTGTTATGCACACAGGACTGACTGTTACGCACACAGAACTGTTACGCACACAGGACTGTTACACACACACACACACACACACACACACACACACACACACAGGACTGACTGTTACGCACACAGGACTGACTGTTACGCACACAGCACTGTTACACACACACAGGACTGACTGTTACACACACACACACACACACACACACACACACACACACACACACACACACACACACACAGGACTGACTGTTACGCACACAGGACTGTTACACACACACACAGGACTGACTGTTACACACACACACACACACACACACACACACACACACACACACACACACACACAGGACTGACTGTTACGCACACAGGACTGTTACACACACACAGGACTGTTACGCACACAGGACTAACTGTTACACACACATGACTGACTGTTACGCACACATGACTGACTGTTACGCACACAGGACTGACTGTTACACACACAGGACTGACTGTTACGCACACAGGACTGACTGTTACGCACACAGAACTGTTACGCACACAGGACTGTTACACACACACACACACACACACACACACACACAGGACTGACTGTTACGCACACAGGACTGTTACACACACACAGGACTGTTACGCACACAGGACTAACTGTTACACACACATGACTGACTGTTACGCACACAGGACTGACTGTTACGCACACAGGACTGACTGTTACACACACAGGACTGACTGTTACGCACACAGGACTGACTGTTACGCACACATGACTGTTACACACACAGGACTGACTGTTACACACACAGGACTGTTACGCACACAGGACTGGCTGTTACACACACAGGACTGGCTGTTACACACACAGGACTGTTACGCACACAGGACTGACTGTTACGCACACAGGACTGACTGTCACACACACACACACACACACACACACACACACACACACACACACACACACACACACACACACACACACACACACACGACTGACTGTTACACACAGGACTGACTGTTACGCACACAGGACTGACTGTTACACACACACACACACACACACACACACACACACACACACACGACTGACTGTTACGCGCACAGGACTGACTGTTACGCGCACAGGACTGACTCTTACACACACAGGACTGACTGTTACGCACACATGACTGACTGTTACGCGCACAGGACTGACTGTTACACACATGACTGACTGTTACACACACATGACTGACTGTTACACACACAGGACTGACTGTTACACACACAGGACTGACTGTTACACACACAGGACTGACTGTTACGCGCACAGGACTGACTGTTACACACATGACTGACTGTTACACACACAGGACTGACTGTTACACACACAGGACTGACTGTTACGCACACAGGACTGACTGTTACGCACACTGTTACGCACACAGGACTGACTGGTACGCACACAGGACTGACTGGTACGCGCACAGGACTGTTACGCACACAGGACTGTTACGCACACAGGACTGACTGTTACGCGCACAGGACTGACTGTTACGCACACAGGACTGACTGTTACACACATGACTGACTGTTACGCACACAGGACTGACTGTTACGCACACAGGACTGACTGTTACGCGCACATGACTGACTGTTACACACACACAGGACTGTTACGCACACATGACTGATACGCACACAGGACTGACTGTTACACACACAGGACTGACTGTTACGCACACAGGACTGACTGTTACACACACGCAGGACTGACTGTTACGCACACAGGACTGACTGTTACACACACAGGACTGACTGTTACACACACACACAGGACTGTTACGCACACAGGACTGATACGCACACAGGACTGACTGTTACACACACAGGACTGACTGTTACACACACACAGGATGGTGGCCGGTGGCATAAACTGCAAAGACTTGTGTTACATGTTGGTCATCCAAAAAATTTTTTAAGACTGTTCATAACTTTTTTAAGTCAGTTATATAAAACCGTAGATTAGTCTAATTTGACACTGAAAAGTAAGACTGTAAATCTCTAACTAACTGCTGGTTGGTCACACTCTTAACATAATGGCTGTGTTTATGCAACTCGCCCCAGGCTCTATGTATTTTTTCAGAGCTGTACATTTTTTATGATTTGTATGTTGTTTTTTCCAGATTGGAATCGTGCCGCTTTTCTCCGAACGGTTCTGCCGTCTCAGCCCTAGAGGAATTGACCACGTCCAAAAGCTCTCCGTCATCTGGTCGAGATCTGGGGTTCTGGTGTCCGCTGCATCTGAAGACTCGGCCCGGTCAGGCCGGCTCTTTCCTCGGGGCTCAAGACTGCGCTCCGCCCTGCGACAACATGTTCCTGAAACCACACGAGGTTCATTTGGCTAAGACCTTCATCGGCGTGTGTTCCGCCGTGTGCTTGTGTGCAACTCTCTTCACATCTCTCACCTTCCTCATCGATGTCCAGAGGTTCCGCTACCCCGAGCGGCCCATCATCTTCTACTCTTTCTGTTACACTTTAGTTTCTCTGGTGTATTTCATTGGTTTTCTGCTGGATACGGAGGCGGCGTGCGTGGAGCCGAGTGTGCCGGGCCGCGTGGCTACGGTGGTGCTAGGAGCCCAGAGCCGCGGCTGCTCGCTGCTCTTCATGCTGCTCTACTTCTGCTCTACTGCAGGGATGGTGTGGTGGGTCATCCTCACCATCACATGGTTTCTGGCCGCAGGGCCTAAGTGGAGCTGCGAGGCCATCGAGAAGAAGGCGGTGTGGTTCCACGCGGTGGCCTGGGGTCTCCCCGGAGCGCTAACGGTTACGCTGCTAGCGCTGGGGAAGGTGGAGGGAGACGGCCTCAGCGGCGTGTGCTTCGTCGGCCTGTACGATCTGGCAGCGCTGCGCTGGTTCGTCGTGGCACCGCTAGCCCTCGGTGTTCTGATCGGCCTGTCGCTGTTGCTCGCCGGCATCGTGTCTCTGAACCACGTGCGTCAGGTGATCCAGCACGACGAGCGCAACCAGGAGAAGCTGAAGAAGTTCATGATCCGCATTGGCGTGTTCAGCGGCCTGTACCTGCTGCCGCTGCTGGCGCTGCTCGGCTGCTACCTGTACGAACAAGCCCAGCGCGAGTCCTGGGAGAACAGCTGGATCCGCCGGCACTGCCAGGAGTTCAGCATCCCCTGCTCCCGCCACGTGAGACTCCCTAACCCTAACCCTAACCCTAACCCTTAACCTTAACTCTGATCCTAACCCTGACCCTTAAACCTGACACTATCCCTCTGGCACAGTACCAGAGCTTGTAGTCTCTCACTGACTTGCTGTTTGGTTTGTTATAGAGTGTGGATGTGGATCATCCCGAGCTCTCCCTGTTCCTCATGAAGTATCTGATGACGCTGGTGGTGGGAATATCAGCCGTGTTCTGGGTCAGCAGTAAGAAGACCTGCTGGGAGTGGGCCTCATTCTTCAAGAGAACGCGCAAGAAAGAGTGAGGACGCTCTCTCTAACCCTAATGCTGAGTTCACACTGCATGATATCTCGTCAGATAACTGTTGTTTTCACACTGCAGGAGTATCTGTGGCAGCGTTCAGTCTCACTGCATGGCTTTACAATAGGAAGAATCACAGTCAACTTTGTCACACGTGTGAACGAGCACCGATTTGCCTCCGATTTCAGGCATTTGTCGCGATTTCCCAATATCTGTCGGCGACTGAAAATCGGGCTAAAATCTTGCAGTGTGAACTCGCCATAACTCAACTCAACTGTTTGTGGCTTTGCAAATCTGTAGAGGGTATTTTTATGTCATTTTATCCACTACCAGCATCACCTGATCTGACCAGTGTGTGCGTGTGTAAAACTGAACGCGTGTGTGTGTGTGTGTGCTTCAGTCCCATCAGCGAGAGCCGGCGTGTCCTGCAGGAATCCTGCGAGTTCTTCCTCAAACACAACAGCCGTGTCCAACAGCACAAGTCCAAACACTACAAGTCCTCCTCACACAAGCTCAAGGTCGTGTCCAAGTCCACGGGCACCAGCACAGGCATGCACACGCCCGTCACCGGTAACCATGACAACGCGCCTGTCTCCGGTAACCATGACAACACACCCATCTCTACGGCGATCCACAACCACAGTGTGTGTGATGTGCCTGGTTCCTCTGAACGCATCGGGTCGACGGAGAGACGCAGTAAAGTCGACGCTGAAAGCGCACACAGGTTCATGTTTTATATTATGTGGATTATTTGAATTTACATTCTGTTTAGATGATACAACCTTTCCACTGGGAACATCAGTACTAACAATTCATTCAATCTACTGACTGAACTGAAGTATTAAAATGAAAGCAGATGCATCAGTTCACTGTTTTGTTTGTTACCATCATCTGCATTCAGATCAAGGCTGTATTACTTGAGTTCAGTGTTAGACTAGTGTATCCATGGCCATTTTTTATTTAACTCTGATAGCAGTAATGGTTTGATTTATGTGTGGAAAACTCCATCCACAGACACTTTTACTTTCATCCACCTTATTTCAACCATCAGAGCGTAAGAGATCATGTGTACACTGAATGTGTCCTAGTTCCCGTGTCTTTCAGCCTGTAATGCTGCTGGATAATGCAAACTGGGATTTCTTACCATATTACTTTAATGTATTGTCATAACCATAAACGCGCTGGTTTGTAGCTCAAATAGTTTAACCGTTTACTGCACTTTATTCTTCTAGTTATTCCTTGTAGTGGCTAATGAATCAGAAGTCTCACACATTCACAGAAAATGGCTTGCTTTATAAGGTGGATATAGAGGAATTTTTATAGTGCTTTGACAAAAATACAAGATTCACATTTCAGAAATTCTTTTGCCCTACAGCTTTCCAGACAGATAGATGAACTTGTTGAACCTGCAATATTCCTTTCATTCGTCAGATCTCAACAAATGTTTTGGTTTTCCTACTGCTTTTTAACACCTACTTTTATTGTGTTTTGAAGGTTGACACCCAAAGATGAAGTGCTAGAGGCTGGCCAGAGCTCCGCCCACTGCAGCAGGAGCAGCCAATGAGAGCTCAGGGTGAGGCTTCTGGCTCCACCCACTGCAGCAGCAGCCAATGAGAGCTCAGGCAGAGACTTCTGGCTCCACAGCACTGGAATCTGTTTTAAAGGTTATAATGTTCACGCAGCTGATGCTTCACACAGGATCCGTCTCGACTGACAGTTTTATGAGTTTTATCAGCTGTTGTCGATTTTTGCTGCTGCCGGAACAGGATTGCACATTCGTAACACTTCTCTAAGTCATTCATCACTGGAAAAGTCTTAACACTGACACTTCTGACCTGAATCTTTAAACAAAAGCAACAGATAAGATTCACTCTTAAAGCAGAATTTCTACAGAATTTGCACGAGTGCTCTAACTGTACGCCAAAAACAAAATACAGCAATAGTGTTTACTCGTATTAACTTTCTCTGCCTTAAAGTAAAACTTAGTCTTCAAATTATAATCATGAAGATTAAGGTATTTAACATTTCAGTTGTATCTCAGCTTTTCTTTTTGCATAGCTTTGCTAAAATGTATTTTTAATATGTATGATATATAGACCTTATGCGCCAGAGAAACGAGGGCACCACCATCTTTCAAATATTGTCTTTTAACTTCCGTTTTTGCGGTTGCTCTGTATATTTCTATGGCATTGCTGTCCAGGAGTAATTAGCTTTTGAAGTGGATTTACTTAATGTAAAGTTAACGAAAGTTATCATGAGGACTGTAATGTTTAAAGCAGATGTCTTAACAAATGTCAGTCGACCGGGAAGATTTTAAAACGAGCCGTTCATTCATAAATGCGCAAAATCGCTGTGAAAATACAGACCGGAAGTCAAAAGACAATGAGCGCAATGCTGAAAAGGGGCGGGGCTACATAAGGTCTATAGACCTTAGTCAGTGTTTTTGTCAGAAATGAAAGTGGGGCTGTGAAAGACTCGAGGACAGTGTGTTCAATGGATCGGACTGCTGTTTAACAACATGCTGACAAACATCTTTCAAAGACTAAAATCTGTAGACAAAAACTCCATAAAACATTGAAAGTTATGTGATCTAGTACCTTTATACACTACTTTTCTATTGTAAAGACTTTAGTCGTTTTCATCTGTCCAATTCAATATGAATAAGGTTTATTGATGTTCATTATTATGCCAGTTGTTTAGGGTTTTTTGCACCTTGTATAGTTACAAAAAATACTTTTAAAGACTCATATCCTACACGATCCCTATGTACAGTAAATAAAACGTGCACAACAACATCGGGTGGAGGAGAGAATAGGTCACTTGATAGATTAGGATTATCATTGTATTAATAATTGCAATTGTGTGATGAATCCTGCAGAAGAATTACTGCCATCTCTGTCTGTCATATATTTTACTATAATATGTTCATAGCACAAACTTTATCTTATCAAAATAAAGTCCGTAGAAAAGCATCAATGCAAAGCTTTTTAGCCTGTGGTCTTTATTCCTCACGTCCTGATGTTTGTGTATAACTGTTAAAATATCAGAACTGTAGATTGTTTTGAGGACACATGGTTGATTTTCTTCACTAAAGGATGTGTTATTAGAGTCTTTCAGTCGAAACCAAAGCCATGTATGAAACAGAAAAGGAGATCAGAGTGTCAAACTCATTTCTATTTTTTTTGTAACTATCCGTTGAGCTAAACATTACATTACAGTTCGGCTGTATCTGTTGCTTTTTATTCTCAGTTACTGCTACAAATGTTTAAGATTTCAACTCAGTTTACAGGGTCTTACAAATTCCACACACAATTCACAATTACCCAAAAATGTAATGTAATAACCAAATAATCAAGGTTATGATTAATAACTAATGGCTAGATTATAGAAGCACTGCATAGAGGAGGACTGTGTGTAAATCTGTAGTGTTTATCTGTAATGTGGAACTAGATGATGTGAAAACACCATGGGATTCACACACATTCAGTTGAAATAATAGGAAATCTCATTTCAATGAATAAACAGTACACAACCAGTCAGTCTCACAATGTAAGCATCATGTAAATGTTTATTTATTAAAAGTTATGTTCATCTTCATTGAAACTGAAAACATCGGATCAGCACATGGAGAGAGACACACTGAAATATATATTACATATGTCAAAGTGCTCATTCTGAAATCTGAATATTTATGTTTTTTGAGATATGCATAAACAACTTAATTCACCTTGTGTGTGTAAACATGTTTCAACTGTTTTTAGAAGAAGTTACTATACTTACTGAATGTTGGTTCAATTAACATTCAATATTCTGCAAATAATCCCCCAAAAATGTTTATTTTCAATATTTCCTGCAATTACATAAACATAAATATCACTTTTCCTGCAAAAACTGACCATAAACATAAGTTAATTTAGAGACAATTGACATTTTTCCTAAAAACTAACCCTATCTGTCTGATACACAACAGATGATTTGAGGTCATTAATCTTCAGATGATTAAGAATCAGAATCAGAAAGAGCTTCATTGCCAAGTGTGCTTGCACCCACAAGGAATTTTTCTTGGTACTGAAGCTTCCAGTGCACATATACAAATACAAATACAACAAGAAACATAGTAATACAAATTCTAAGAATAAAATATATAAAAAATAAATAAAAATAGTTTAAAAGTAAAAAAGTAGGGTCACAGTTGGGTTTAGTCCGAATAAACATTTACAGATTATGAACATATTTACAGTATTTTGAGTAGTATGAATATGATATAAATATAAATATCACCTGAGTTAGAGAATATTACACTAGACAGTGGGAGTCTAGCGCATGTTACAGATTATGAACATATTTACAGTATTTTGAGTAGTATGAATAATATAGATATAAATATCACCTGAGTTAGAGAATATTGCACTAGACAGTGGGAGTATTGCACTTACAGGCATATGCCTTGGGGGGCATGTTAAGTGTTCAGAAGGGAAATGGCCTGTGGAAAGAAACTGTTCCTGTGCCTGGATGTTCTTGTGGCCAGTGATCTGTGTCGCCGTCCTGACGGTAACAGTTCAAACAGGTGGTGTCCAGGGTGAGTGGAGTCTGTGATGATTTTACCTGCTCTCTTCCTCACTCTGGAAGAGTACAGGTCCTGGAGGGTTGGCAGGGGGGCACCAATAATCCTCTCTGCAGTCCGGACTGTCCGTTGTAGTCTCCTGATGTCCGATTTGGTAGCTGAACCAAACCAGACAGTGATGTAAGTGCTTAAAACAGACTCAATGACGGCTGAGTAGAACTGTATCAGCAGCTCCTGTGGCAGATTGAACTTCTTCAGCTGGTGAAGGAAGTACAGTCTCTGCTGGGCCTTTTTCCACAATGGAGTCAATGTGATTTGCCCACTTCAGGTCCTGAGATCATTATTCTCTAAGATCATTATTCATGTCGGCACTAATGATGTTCGACTCCGCCAGTCGGAGATCACCAAAATTAATATTAAAGAGGTGTGTGAACTTGCAAATACGATGTCAGGTACTGTAATCTGCTCTGGCCCCCTTCCTGTTCGCAGGAGTGATGAGATAGTTAGTAGATTGTGTTCACTGAATCGCTGGCTGTCTGAGTGGTGTCCGCAAAATAATATAGAATTCATAGACAATTGGAAAAGTTTTTGGGGCAAACCTGACCTGTTGAAAAGAGATGGTATTCATCCCTCCTGGGATGGTGCTGCTCTTCTCTCTAGTAATATGGCTCATAGTCTTAGTGCTCAAACATGACAAATTGGGCACCAGGTCAGGAAGCAGACAGACTGGCTAAACCGACCGTCTGCTAGCGGCCTCGCGTCACCCAGGTCAGATAAATCCTATCACATAGAGCCTCTTTCACCTAGATATCATCATATAGAGACTGTGTCTGTTCCCCGAATTTGGAAATCCAAAAAATGTTTAAACCTATCTAAGGTTAAAAATGTAATTGATGTTCAACAAATAAAAAACAGCTATAATACAGATGAGCAAATGCTAAAGCTTGGGTTGCTGAATATTCGATCGCTTACTTCAAAAGCACTCATTGTTAACGATATGATTTCAGATAATAACCTAGATGTGCTGTGTTTGACAGAAACCTGGCTAAAACCAAACGATTACATTACTTTAAATGAGTCCACCCCGCAAGATTACTGTTATAAACATGAACCTCGTCTTAAACGCAAAGGGGGAGGAGTTGCTGTAATTTATAGTAATATTTTCAAAACCACTAAGAAATCAAGTTTCGAATATAATTCTTTTGAAGTGTTAGTGCTTAATGTAAAAATATATAGTATAAATGATAAATCACGTTTGAGATTTGTGCTGGCTACTGTATACAGGCCACCAGGGCACCATACAGACTTTATCAAAGAATTTGCGGACTTTCTATCAGAGTTAGTATTGGCTGCAGATAAAGTACTAATTGTTGGTGATTTTAATATACACATCGATAATGAAAAAGATGCATTGGGTTTGGCATTTAAAGACATTGTAAACTCAATTGGAGTTAGACAACACGTGTCAGGACCTACTCATCGTCGTAATCATACTCTAGATCTAATATTATCACATGGAATAGATGTTGATGCCGTTGAAATTCTGCAGCAGAGCGATGACATCTCAGATCATTATCTAGTCTCGTGTAAACTTCATTTAGCCAAGGCTGCAAAGCCGACTCCGTGTTACAAATATGTTAGACCTATCACTTCTGCCACTAAAGATTGCTTTATTAATAATCTTCCTGATCAGTTTCATCATTTTAGCATCCCGGATAGCTTAGAAAAACTTGATATTGCAACAGAAACTTTTAACTCTCTCTTTTCCAGCACTTTAGACACAGTTGCTCCTTTGCGCTTAAAGAAGATTAAAGAAAATAATCCAACGCCGTGGTACAACGAGCACACTCGGGCCCTTAAGAGAGCGGCCAGAAAAATGGAACGAAACTGGAAGAAAACAAAACTAGAGGTATTTCGCATTTCATGGAAAGAGAGCTCGATTGCATACAGAGAGGCTTTAAAAGCTGCTAGATCTGCTTATTTTTCAACCCTATTAGAAGAAAATAAACATAATCCTAGGTATTTATTTGAAACAGTGGCTAAACTAACGAAAAAGAAAGTTTCAAACACAGAAGTTTCCAAGCAGCACAGCAGTAATGACTTTATGAACTTCTTCACTTATAAGATTGATAATATCAGGGATAAAATTATAACTATGCAACCGTCTACTACAGTATCGCATCAGGCAGTGCATTGTAGTCTCCCTGAGGAAAAATTTGATTCATTCGTTGCTATAGGAGAGTAAGAATTTACTAAACTCGTTAAATCATCTAAATCGACAACATGTATGTTAGACCCTATACCGACTAAGCTACTGAAAGAGATGCTTCCAGAGGTCATAGATCCTCTTCATAATATCATTAATTCGTCTTTGTCTCTAGGATACGTACCAAAAAACTTTAAGCTGGCTATGATTAAACCGCTTGTTAAAAAAACGCAACTTGATCCTTCAGAATTAGTCAATTACAGGCCGATCTCGAATCTACCTTTTCTGTCAAAGATATTAGAAAAAGCAGTATCTTCACAACTGTGTTCCTTTCTTGAAAGAAATGATATCTGCGAGGATTTTCAGTCCGGATTTAGACCACACCATAGTACTGAGACAGCTCTCATTAGAGTCACAAATGATTTGCTCTTATCATCCGATCATGGTTGTATCTCTCTATTAGTGTTACTCGATCTTAGTGCTGCGTTTGACACCATTGACCACAACATTCTTTTAAATAGACTAGAAAACTATGTTGGCATTAGTGGAATTGCACTAGCATGGTTTAAATCATACTTATCTGACCGTTATCAGTTTGTATCAGTAAATGATGAGATGTCTTATCGATCACAAGTTCAGTATGGCGTACCACAAGGCTCAGTACTAGGACCGCTGCTGTTCACTCTGTACATGCTACCATTAGGAGATATCATTAGGAAACATGGAATTAGCTTCCACTGTTATGCATAGCTGATATAAAAAATTGGATGACTCGTAATTTCCTACTTCTAAATTCTGAAAAAACAGAGATTCTAATTATTGGACAAAAAACTTCCTCACGTAATAACTTAGAATACTGTCTAACACTTGATGGCTGCTCTGTTAAGTCTTCGTCGTCGGATAGGAACCTGGGTGTGCTCTTTGATACCAATCTTTCATTTGAAAGTCACGTGTCTAGTATCTGTAAAACCGCATTTTTCCATCTTAAAAATATATCCAAATTACGTCATATGCTCTCATTGACAAATGCGGAACAATTAGTTCATGCTTTCATGACATCAAGGCTAGATTATTGTAATGCTCTACTGGGTGGTTGCCCTGCACGCTTAATAAACAAACTACAGCTAGTTCAAAACACAGCAGCTCGAGTTCTTACCAGAACCAGGAAGTATGACCATATTAGCCCAGTTCTGTCAAAACTGCACTGGCTCTCTATTAAACATTGCATCAATTTTAAAATATTGCTGATTACTTACAACGCACTAAATGTTTTAGCTCCGCAGTACTTGAGCGAGCTCTTAACGCATTATAGTCCTTCACGTCTATTGCGATCTCAAAATTCCGGCCAGTTGATAATACCTGGAATATCAAAATCGACTGCTGGCGGTAGATCCTTTTCCTATTTAGCACCAAAACTTTGGAACAGTCTTCCTAACATTGTCCGGGAAGCAGACACACTCTGTCAGTTCAAAGCTAGATTAAAGACACATCTCTTTGACATAGCATTCACATAATACATTATAGACTTCTATAATTCAATGTTAGGCTGCATAGATTAGGTCAGCTGGAACTGGGAACACTTCCCATAAATCCTGATGTACTTGTTACATCATGAGAAGAATGGCATCTACGCTAATTTTAGTGTCTTTGTTTATCCCAAGGTTTTCCCGCAGCCTGCCAGATCCAGGCCGTTTCCAGATCTGACGAAGGACCTTCGCCTGGACCCGATGTCAACGCAGTGCTGAAGTGCCAACTAGTCTCTCCCTATGGAGGATCCCTTTCCCACTCTACAGATAAAGCGTCGTCGGGAAAACTCAATTTTCGTATCTACCCCGAATTGATAAAATAAAATAAAATTCTGAATCAAAACTATAAGGAAACACCAGTAATTTGTTTAGGCTTGGTTTGTAGGGAATTCCAAACCTGCACACATATATTCAAACGCACATAACTATAGAACCCGTTCTTAATGCGCATGTGAACGCCATCAGCGTTTCTCACAGGATCGCGTTTAAAGTCTGTGTAGAGAGAATGGTGTCGTCTTGGCGGCCCTAATTTAATAACAAATGATCGTTGCGACGGAAGTGAATCAATCAAAACCAACTTTAGCTGGAAAATAACTTTATTAAAGAACCGCTATAAAGCCAAAACAACCTTACGTTAAATTATACATTTATCTCTGTAAAGCTGCTTTGAGACAATCTACATTGTTAAAAGCGCTATATAAATGAAGATGACTTGACTTGACTTGACTGAGAGATGGTAGAGCCCAGGAACCTGAATGACTCCACTGCTTCCACAGTGCTGTTCATGATGGTGAGAGGGGGGAGTGCTGGGGTGTTTCTCCTGAAGTCCACGATCATCTCCACTGTTTTGAGCGTGTTCAGCTCAAGGTTGTTATAGCTGCACCAGGCAGCCAGCTGTTCAACCCCCAGTCTGTAAGCAGACTCGTCACCATTTTGGATGAGACCGATGACAGTAGTGTCGTCTGCAAATTTCAGGAGCTTGACAGAGGGGTCTTTAGAAGTGCAGTCATTAGTGTACAGGGAGAAGAGCAGTGGGGAGAGAACGCACCCTTGGGGGGCACCAGTGCTGATGGTGAGGGTCCTGGATGTGAGTTTCCCCAGTCTCACTAGCTGCTGTCGGTCCGTCAGGAAGCTGGAGATCCACTGACAGACTGAGGATGGCATGGAGAGCTGAGTCAGTTTGGCTGTGAGAAGATCAGGGATGATAGTACTGAAGGCCGAGCTGAAGTCCACAAATAAGATCCGTGTGTTAATAAGAAGTGAGATAAGAAGTGATGTTTGGGAATCACAGTCCAGCCACTCAAACAAATCATGCTGACAGTTTAGAACTCTATGAGCAACCACTCATATATTATATAAATATATATATAAATCGGATGGATGTATATTTAATGATACTATATGCTTTGGCAATATGTAACCTCCATTTTACCATGCCAATAACACTATTTGAATCTGAATACGAGAGAGAAAGGGAGGGAAAGATGAAGAGAGTGAGAGGGAGGAAGAAAAAGAGAGAGAAAAAATATATGGTGAATCTCAAAGTCAATGTGTTTGCAAAAGATTGAAAGACATGAGGCAGTTAGACCTCTTTAACAACCTCGAAAACAAGACATCCTTCAATCCAACCAAACACACCTAACCCAGCAGAAACCCACTGAGAACCTGTGCCTCCACTTAAACTGTTTTAGGACAACTGGAACAACCTGGAAAAAACATCCTTTATATAAATGGCACAGTTTTGTTTCAGGAAACATGAAGACATTCCAGGCCGATTATAGTGTAATATGTGAAAGTAAAATGAATGGGAATCTTCGAGCAGAACCTGCAGAAAGTCGTCCGTCATCCAGTACAGAAGAAACTGAACAACAACAACATGTCCTCTGTTGCGTAAGACTTCCATCTGAAGAAACTCCCAAACACACTGGAACCGTTGCTAAAGAGAAAGAAAACAGCACAGCGGTAAAGTTAGTTTTCAATGATCGACATTTACAGAGTATACCTAACTGATTAGAAACTGGTGTTAAATGCCTTATGTAACAGGTATAGAAATTATACTGTTAGATGTATGTATTGTGTAGAATTCACACCAAATTGTTCATTTAGATATACCTGATAATATTCCTGCCTGATTGAAATGAGTGAAGAAAATTGAACATTGGTGTACCCAGGGCAGGCTTGGCAACAATTACCCTTGTATGGTTGTCTATATACAATAAACATTAGTGCTGTCAAAATTAATGATTAATGCAAGTGATTAATCAAAAAATAACTCATAATCCTGATTGATACCTTCCGATGGATCGCATACAAACCAATAGGGTGTCGGAATGGTATATGTTTATATTTCTCATCCAACCACAATCAAATGCACTCTCTCCGGATGGAGCGATTTATCTGGATAGCTTTTTTTTTATTTTTTTATTTTTTTACAGTGACAAGCCAGAATGAAAACAAGCCAAAATGAAATAGGATTAAAAAGGCTATTTTTAAAATGTAAGGTGTAGAAAGTACAGATAATTGCGAGAAATGTAAGGAGTAGAAATAAAAAGTCGGCTGAAAAATAATTACTCCAGGAAAGTATAGATACCCCAAATTTCTACTTAAGTAAGGAAACGTATTAGTACTTTGTTACTTGACACCTTTGGTTGTGTAGCTCTGATAGGAAGGGCCTGATCCTCCTGATGTTGAATAAAGCAAATCTGCAGGACCGGGCAGTAGGGGTGTACGATATTGTCAAAAAATTACATCTCAATATTTTCTGGGATTTTATCGATAACTATAATTAGAGGATATTTTGCTGAGTGTGTATTGAGCTGGTACATCGGCAGGTTCAGGACTGTTGTGGACAGGGACTCCTGAAGTTATTATGATATTCTTCATATTCTGTGTGCTGGTCAGTTCACAGCAGTGACAGAAAATATTTTTTCCAATGCGTTTTTAATTGATTTTAACCTTTTATGAGCTAACCAATATATAACCATATATCTATACATCCATTTGTGTAGTGTTATTTCTTGGTAAGGTAATTTGCCGTATCTGATCCAATCCCAGCTTTCAAAAGACAGCATTAAATCTTCATTGTACTTAAATGTTTCTGACAGTCATTTTCATGTCGTGTGAGCAGTGATAGTCATCTGAACATGTTTATGATCTGTTTGAGTCAGTGTTAAAAGAGTCTGTTACTCAGTATAACGAATCACTGCACTGTGACTCTTGAACAAAGTGTGTGTGTGTGTGTGTGTGTGTGTGTTTCATACTTTCTTTCCACGAAATGCTAAAAAAAACGTCTAGTTTCGCTCCATTTTTCTGGCTGCTCTCTGAAGGGCCGAGTGTGGTCGTTGTACCACGGACTATTTCCTTTAATCTTCTTTAAGCGCAAAGAAGCAACTGTGTCTAAAGTGCTGGAAAAGAGAGAGTCAATAGTGTCTGTTGCAACATCGAGTTCTTCCAAGAACTTCTGAGAACTTTTATTTAAACTGATAGAAGTAATAGAAATATTTTGTTATAAAATTAGTCAACAGCATTTAATATCAATACAGCTGGCGACAAACCACAGTAACACACAACAGCTAATGTACCAGTGCATGAAAATCAATTAATAAATTGTCAGTAACCGGCTGAATGGCAGCAATATCAATATAAACTGGTTATAAAGAGACTCTGTAGATCTCTTATTCTCTGTTAATCCCGGACTCCATTTCCCAGAATCCACTGCTCATTATTAGTTTACTGGTTTCAGATGTGTCTTGTTAATCTTATCATTACCCTGTCTATTTAAATGCCTTTTGACTTAATTCAGTATGAAGTATGAAAAAGTTTGTTTGTTTTTGGTTAACATTCTCCGTCAGTATTTTGAGCAGTTCTTGTGTTCCTTAAGTTTATCTCTGCCGGAGTCTTGGATCCCTTGTTCCTGTCTGCACTTCGTGGATTGTGTGTGTGTTCGGACTGATTGTGCTTGACCCTCTGCCTGGTATGGACTATGAACTGGATTATATAAGTTATTAAACTGCTTTTGGATTCTCACTCTCTCTGCTGTCTTACCACAACCACCAAATCATAACAAGCAACAGGTGAGAATCAAGCAAAAGGTAAACACGTGCGTAATGACGTCAGCCAGACTGAATGAAACATCGCCCAAAACAGCAGATATGGAAATAAGACTATTTTAATCGTAACACCACAATATTGCCTTTGCAATCATAATGGCAAAATTGATTAACTAAACCGTTTCCACAATTTTGCCTGTTCTTTTAATTACAAAAACATAACATTAACATATTGCCCTTGGATATAAAATGGCCAAATGATGAATGTACATTGTTGAATGTGTGATGAATGTACCAAAATGTAATATATAGGCAATATGTAATCTCCCTACCTCTTTTTAAGGAGAACAGGTCATTCTTCATTCAAAATTTCAACTTCAACATAAAATGTAAAAAATTAAATTAGGTTAGAGCATGATTTACAAAGAAAAATCAAACAAAAAACAGCCAGTTTAAGAACCCATCTAACAGCTTGCTGGAACCATTTGAAAAACCAGCGCTGCTTCTAAATTTTTTTTTTTTTTTTACATCTTTGCTGTGGTGCATCATGGGAGAAACCAAACTGGGATTGAATTATTTATTTATTTAGGTTTTTATTTTTTTTTTATTTTATTGAAAGGCTTCGCAATGGTGAAATATGTTGTAATACAATATTTTTTTTAATTAGGGCACTTAAAAAAAGCTTATAATACGGAGGTTTGTGTATTTGGTGAACTTAATTTTGGGTTGCTTGCATGTCTGTCAATGGTTGTTCATTGTCAGTCTGTGATGGAAGTTGGAGAGTAATGGATTATTGAGATTGAGAAGTTTGTTTTAATGTTGTTTGTGTTGCGTTACGTTACAGCTTCATTATGTCAAAAAGCCATTATGTCACCAAGTCTGGTGTTAAAGGAAAAAAAAAATATACAAGTAAAAAGTAAACTAGAGATCTGTTCTACATTATGATATTGAATGTTCTTTAGGAATACACAACTTCAATCCTCTGATCATAGTAATATGGTGCTGTATGTAACAATACGAGAAAGTTAAGGCGAGACACTACAGGTGAATAGGGTAAAATTTTAAAATAATAGATATCACCATGAAACTTCCTCAGTTGATTACTTTCACAAGTATATAAAAAAAATGTATTACAAGTTTTAGAAATTTGTATGTTTAATTATGCAAATTAGGCATTATCTCATTAAATATGCACGATTTTGCATATATTTTCGGTAGATAGATCTGAACATATGATAAAGCCAGGTGAAAAATTATTTTTTCATTTTGTTTACACACAAGATGAAAATAAAAACTCAGAGGGATTTCAGGATATATGCTTTCATTACCTAGGGAATCAAAATATACTGTCCATAGCCATAAAAAATAGATTTTCACCATATTTTTTTGATTAAAATGTCACATAAATCAGGCCAGGAATGATTTATTAACAAATCCCTCTGAAAATATCTTCAGAATACTGCTAAGTATATAACTGGAAAGTTTGGTGTACATAGGTGCTACATAGGCTGAGATATTTCTACTGGAGAATGACAAAAACTCATTTTGAGAAAACGGCAGTTAAAGATTTAAAAAGCTCTAAATGAGAAATCGTCGTAGCTTTAAATCCCCCTTTGGACATTCACGATTGGTTACTGATAGAAAGGAAATGCCCATATTTGGGTTACATAGCGTTGTGCAGGAGACTCAGAGCTTCACAGTGATACCGGTCATGACAGACTTCAGTAAACAGACGGAGCTCGGCATGTCGCGTTGTAATGCTAACTTCCTGGTAAATTCGGGAGAAACTTACAGCCGCAAGTAAACAAAATGTAATAAAATAACATCTTAATGTATATTTTCAACGTTTTCTTTATAACAGCTTGAAAGAACACATATTGAAGGAGTAAACTAGCCCAAAATCTCAAAATTGACCACTGCATGAAAATCGATGTTTTTGCCTGCCGTGTCTCGCCTTAATTCCTTTTGTATACTGCTTTTATAAACAATACTTTACTAAAAGGTTAAGATTGAGATTTAATGTGCTACATAAATATTTGTTGCATCCTTAGTAGCATAAATTAGGGTGTTTTGCCGTATTTTAGCAGCTGGGGCCCGTTCTTCGTACGTTGCTTAAAACATCCGAGATCAAATTACACATCCAAGATGATATCATCGTGCTAATCATGATCCGGCTAATTGGGTTTTTCGAACACACCTGTTGTTTATGATTAGTATCGCTGGATTGAGTTATCTGAGATAATTGCGCGTTCATGCGAAGTTTAAAAGGGGATATGTATCGATAGTAGAAACATTGATCAGCAACGCTGCTATTGGCTGCTCAGCGTAGCCAAAGAACGGGCTCAGTTTTTCTCCTCAGCAGAGCAAGAACTAATAGTCGAAGTTTATTCGGAATTTTAATGTTTAATCAAAACGCCAGGGAACACCTCAAAGTCTGCAAAAGCCAGGAGAGAGGGCTGGCAAAAAGTAGCAGACAATTTAAATCCGTTAGAAGTGGCCATGTTAGATGTTTTTATCACTTAATAGCCTATATTTTTGTATTTTAATAATTGCATAATTACTTTGTTCATTGTAATGTCAGAGTCACCACACTAGAACATGGGAACAAATTAAAGTGAAGTACAAAAATATTCTACATAATGGTAATTTTTAGTTATATTATAGTCTCTTTTATAAAAGGCACTGTTAAATAAATGGTTGTCTGTTTATAAAAGCAACCAAGAAAAAGGCTGAGAAAAAAAAAAAGAAAAGATCTTAGTAGCCTACACTGTAAAATAATTTTTGATGCATTAAATTAAGGCCGTATAGTTATTTCAACTATTAAATCTTGAGTAATGATGAATTGCTTTGACTTGTGAAAGTGAAAACTGAAACTTATATTAATGTAAAAATATTTTGCCATGAGTTATTATTGATCACATTTTTCCCAAGTGTAGTTCATTGTAATGACATTTTGTTTTCCTCTTTTGTGAACTTTTACATAATACACCAACACTTGTATTTGTTCCCAAGAAAGTGGTGGCTGAAATATGTGCAGTAAGTGGACATTTTCTAACTTTCCAAAGGAAAGAAAGTATAAGACTTTGTAATGTCCATTTGTTTCCATTGCACTGGACAGTGAATAAACCCTCTCAGATAACTGTCATATGGAGGAACTAGCCTACCTGCAAGTGCATAAATAACTTTACTTAATTTATACTTGTATGCTTTATGGCTGCAATATAAGTTGCAGGATTCCACATCTACAGAAAGGCCTACAGAAGAGTCTGCACAGACAGAGGAGACATAGGCCTACAGGTGGGCAGTGTATAGCCAACTTTTCCTTTTTATTTGTTGCATGAGGCATGTGTATCTCTTGTTGCAGGCACTTGGCCACTGGCTTTTCTTTACAAAGAACAATTGAAATAAAACTCAAGGAACTAAGCATATTTATCTTTTATTAAACATTTAATGAAAAGTGTTTTTTTTTTTTTTTTTGCAATGTTGTGTAATATGGCACATGCAACAATTTCACAGGCCCTGTCAGGTGTGCAACCCTCAGACTTTTCAGACACTGAAATCTTCCCTTTAGTTAGCCAAAGTTCATTTCATTGTGTGCCCTTGTCCTGGCTAGAGCTGTATTGTAACTGGTTTGGGTCAGGGAATGGGGTCATAAAACACCTGTCTGCAGGAACATGTTATAATCACCTATGAAAAAATGCAGTTCTGTTAGGATCAGCATAAGTGTATGTAATACAGTGAGCTTGATATTTAATCGTGGAACTTTCCTTACCACTTTCAAATAATGTGCATAAATGTGAATCTCTGAAAATATTTGTCATGCACAGATCCTGGCCATTTTGCTTTCACATTTGTGATATGGAAGATTTTAGTCAACTGCCTTTTTTAAATTTGATATATTACTACTAATCTGGAATATTAAGAATCACAATAGTAACTATGCTGCACGGAGAACTTGATGGAAAGTGCTGTCTGTCGTGTCATTCGGAGTTTACCTGGCGCTTTTAGGTTTAAAAAACAGTTGTAGGTTTTTTTGTGGCATTTCCAAGCCACTTAAGACCCAATGTTGTAAAGCAGTTTTTTTTTAAAGCAGTGTTTTTTTTTGTTTTTTAAGACTATATCATAATTTATGAAGATCGTGCAATCATGACCATGCCGATTACAGATATGTCACTCAGGCTTCACTAACGTGATTGGTACCATGGACTATAGGCTAGCTAGACCATAGACTGCCATCAAGGCCTCAATGAAGGGGATTATGTGAACAGAAAGGGGGTTCACAATGTAAATGTGCAGCCCAGTTACTATTGTGATTCTTAATATTCCAGATTAGTAATATTATATCAAATAAAAAAAAGGCAGTTGACTAAAATCTTCCATATCACAAATGTGAAAGCAAAATGGCCAGGATCTGTGCATGACTTAAGAATTTTCAGAGATTCACATTTATGCACATTATTTGAAAGTAGTAAGGAAAGTTCCACAATTAAATATCTAGCTCACTGTATTACATACACTTATGCTGATCCTAACAGTACTGCATTTTTTCATAGGTGATTATAACATGTTCCTGCCTGCAGACAGGTGTTTTATGACCCCATTCCCTGACCCAAACCAGTTACAATACAGCTCTAGCCAGGACAAGGGCACACAATGAAATTAACTTTGGCTAACTAAAGGGAAGATTTCAGTGTCTGAAAAGTCTGAGGGTTGCACACCTGACAGGGCCTGTGAAATTGTTGCATGTGCCATATTACACAACACTGCCAAAAAAAAACACTTTTCATTAAATGTTTAATAAAAGATAAATATGCTTAGTTCCTTGAGTTTTATTTAAATTGTTCTTTGTAAAGAAAAGACAGTGGTCAAGTGCCTGCAACAAGAGATATTAGACACATGCCTCATGCAACAAATAAAAAGGAGAAGTTGGCTATACACTGCCCACCTGTAGGCCTATGTCTCCTCTGTCTGTGCAGACTCTTCTGTAGGCCTTTCTGTAGATGTGGAATCCTGCAACTTATATTGCAGCCATAAAGCATACAAGTATAAATTAAGTAAAGTTATTTATGCACCTGCATGTAGGCTAGTTCCTCCATATGACAGTTATCTGAGAGGGTTTATTCACTGTCCAGTGCAATGGAAACAAAAGGACATTACAAAGTCTTATACTTTCTTTCCTTTGGAAAGTTAGAAAATGTCCACTTACTGCACATATTTCAACCACCACTTTCTTGGGAACAGATACAAGTGTTGGTGTATTATGTAAAAGTGCACAAAAGAGGAAAACACAATGTCATTACAATGAACTACACTCGGGGAAAAATGTGATCAATAACTCATGGCAAAATATTTTTACATTAACATAAGTTTATCAGTTTTCACTTTCACAAGTCAAAGCAATTCATCATAACTCAAGATTTAACAGTTGAAATGACTATACGGCCTTAATTTAATGCAGCAAAAATGATTTTACAGTGTAGGCTACTAAGATCTTTTCTTTTTTTTTCTCAGCCTTTTTCTTGGTTGCTTTTATAAACAGACAACCATTTATTTAACAGTGCCTTTTATAAAAGAGACTATAATATAACTAAAAATTACTATTATGTAGAATATTTCAACGCATTCTCATCCTAGGGCGTCATATACTGACGCTTTTGACATTTCGTCTACATCGAACGCACATGGCACCCTTTAGCGTCAATATGCCACGCACAGAGCTTTGTTTGGTTATGGGTAGGTTTATGTCTGGGGTAGGGTTAGGGTTAGACCGCTAGGAGGCGCCTTCTGGCCCATATTTATCTGCGTCTCATATTGACGCTAAAGGGTGCCATGTGCGTTCAATGTAGACGAAATGTCAAAAGCGTCAGTATATGACGCCTTGGGATGAGAACGGGCTGAATATTGTTGTACTTCACTTTTTTTTGTTCCCATGTTCTAGTGTGGTGACTCTGACATTACAATGAACAAAGTAATTCTGCAATTATTAAAATACAAAAATATATATATATAGGCTAATAAATGATAAAAACATCTAACATGGCCACTTCTAACGGATTTAAATTGTCTGCTACTTTTTGCCAGCCCTCTCTCCTGGCTTTTGCAGACTTTGAGGTGTTCCCTGGCGTTTTGATCAAACATTAAAATTCCGAATAATCTTCGACTATTAGTTCTTGCTCTGCTGAGGAGAAAACATGTTCACATGTACACATGTTGCCTGGTATCGGTTGTTGGTATCGGTTGTTGGTATCTGAGTATTTTTATGAGTACATGAGCTCAGTATCGGGCCCGATACTGGAATCGGTGCATCCCTATTACTAACACTAAATGTAATTTGTAAAATCATCCTTCCTGTTCATGCTAGAGTGTTGGGTTAGGGTTCTCACAGATGGGCCTTATTTACATCTATGTAACTGTTGCTAACTTGTCTAAAGTAACAGAAACGTGACGGAGTAAATTCACTTTAATTCTTAATTTTTTTTTTTTCAAAATCAACCGCTGCTAGATGAGAAGTCCTTTCATGTTTGTAGACCAACCTGTAATCCTTGTAATATTTACATTTGCTTATTTTCATCACTGGGTCAAACCATATTCCCCAAAAACCTTATGATGAAGAATATTCCCACACTTCAGTGCAGGTTGTGATCCAGCAATGCTAGGCTAGGTAGAGTTTAGCGTCAGCTGCCTGCAGGTGGTTAATCCGCTGATATCAGATAGATGGAGGCTGCCCGAACTTAGTGACTGGAAATCATGTGCACACTAAAGGGCTTTAGAGATGGTTGATCATTGGTTTGTTTTAGTTTACAGTGCTGGACTGTCATTTGATCACTTGTGTATCTAAATGAACATTAGTGCTGAAGTTTCTGCCTGTCCTCCAAAGCACCCTGTGTGTGGAAGTGGTCTGAGCAAGGATGCAGATAAGGCACTTGAGTTTGTGTGTGTGTCGGTTTTAATGTCCTGTTAACCTACAATTTGTATCTCTCCCCCTCATTGTTTTACAGCTGCCTGAGAGTTCCAAAGTCACAAAACTGACTTGGATTTGAAAGTGACCTTCCTCTACCAACTTTACCAAACCTTGGAGGGGTTTGAGAACAGGTGTGCTTTGTGCTCATTCTTGGAAATACTCTGTGCAATCACTCTTTTGAATTCATGCAGTAATTAATACTTACTGATTATTGTGTTGCATTTTCAACCTTGTAATACTTCCATATTCATTCTCTTTATACTCTTTGTATATATGCCTGTTATTTGATAGTACATTTTAGTTGTATAGTACTTCTTAAAGTAGCTTTATGCCATTTTATTTTGGCCTTTGTGCCCCTTTGCACCTTTTTGGATTTATTCCCTTGTGCCCTCTTGTATACACCTTTTAAGCTTATGATTGTCAACTTTAATTTGGCCTTTTTATTCTTGTACCTCTGCCTTTTATGCCTCTTATTGTGTTTTTTACTTCGTACAATTGAAATTTATTCAAAGTCACTTTGAAGCACTATAAATGTTTAAGCTACTTGTACTATAAATGTTTTTTTTTTAATGTTATTTTTTTTTATTCCCTTATGTATGCCTTGAACATTTTGACCCTTATGACTTATGACACTTTTATGACTCGAACTCACACCTCATTGTCACCACCAGATCTCATCCTAACTAGCTCAGTTTCTAGCAGAATTAAAGTTGAGGCTTTGACCCTGGCTTTCCGGACTGCGCCCTCTACCTCAGGGGTGCCCAATCCTGCTCCTGCCGATTGACTGTCCTGCACAGTTCATCTCCAACCCTAATCAAACACACCTGCCTTTAATTTTCAAGTGATCCTGAAGACTTAATTGGTTGCTTCAGGTGTGTTTGATTAGGGTTGGAGATGAACTGTGCAGGACAGTCGATCAGCAGGAGCAGGATTGGGCACCCCTGCTCTACCTCAATGCACTTGTTTGAATGTAACTGCTGAGAAGGAGCATGTACTAGTAGAAGCGTGCCATGTTCCCTCTCAGCAAGTCAATACTATTTTTTTTTTTTTTTTTTTTTTGTGTGTTGTTTTTCTTTTTTCTGTCATTTGTGCTGTTTCATGCTGTCACGAATCTGGTCCATGCACTTCCGGTTGGTCACCACCAGAGGTCACCCACTCACAGCATAGACTCTTGCACTTCACTACAATCCCCATCATTCATTGCATTGATGACACACACTGCTGATTCCACTAATCACGCTCACACCTGAGAACTATCACACACTAGCTCACACTCTTTATAAGCCTTGGACTTTCTCTCCCTGTTGCTGAGTTATTGTATTGCGTTTAGCACTCCCCTAGTGTTTTCTTCTCTACAGAGCAATCCAGTGATCTTAGTCTTGCCTTGTCCTTTGTGTTTTCCTGTGTTCTGATTCTTGCCCGTGTTTCCTGGATTAACCCTTTGCCTAGCCCTTTGGACTCTATTTGCACCTCGTTTGGATTATTGCGGATTACCTGGATTATCTCTCTTTGCCTTGCCCCTGTTGGATATTGTTCGCCGATCGTCTACCCATGCTTGCCCTAAGGATTACTTTGTGTCATGCCTCTGCCATACCTGTTTGCTGTTTATTGACCCTGCCTGTATTATGACCATGTTTTGGAATAAAGCCTTGCATATGGATCCGCACGTCTCTCGTCTTGTTCGCCCTGTTACACATGCATTACTGTTCTAATTTTTTACTGGCTCTTATATAATTCCTTTTTGTCTCCTGTATCAATTGTTGCCGTGTTGTATGCGCTTTCTGTCTACTTTTTCTTCATGCTGTATGTCATTTATGCACTAGTGCCTTGTAAACACTTAGTCTGTTTGTTTATCACCCCCCCCCCCCCCCCTTCTTGCATATGATTTAATGTCTTCCAAGCATCTCTCATTTATGCTCCTTGCCTTATTAGCCATTATGCTGTTTTGTGGCCCTGTCCCATTGACTATTTTATGCCCATTACTATTTTTCCAAAAAGGTTGTATTTTGTGTTGAAATGTTCTGCATAAAATGCTTTGTCTTTACTGTTTGTGTATTTTGTATATGTATGTGCTTATTTTTATTATCTGACTGCCTTTTGTATGTTAGCAATAGTGACTGTCTTACTATGCCCCTTTTCTGCTTTGTGATTTTTCTCTATGCTCTTGTGCCCATTTGTATTTGTCTGATGCTGCAAATTTTTTTTTTGTCATTTAGCCTGTTTTATTTTTTTATTTTTTTTCTCCCCCTTGATGGAATGGCTATCGGGTTCACTGGCTACTTCATTTTCATGAACTTTCATGAATGTGGAGGACTTTCTTTTTAGTGTTCAACAGTTGGACTCTGGTGGGTGGGACTTGTGTTTGACTTGGGTGGGACTTATGTGGATCTTGGGTGGGTTGGACTTGGGTGGTACTTCGGTGGGTGGGACTTGTCTAGAGTTGATTTCAACCCTGCAACCCAACAGTCTATCAACTGCAGGTGCAAATCAAAGTCACTTAAGCTACAATATATAAGGGTGCCTCCCACCCACAAATATATTTATTTATTTATTTATATTGTACTAATTAGCTATTTGTATTAATGGCCTTGCCTCTTGTTCCATTCAAGATTAAGTTTGTCTTTGTCCCTTTTTTTAATTCATCCATTCCATTTCTATTTTATGAACCTTTTTGTCTGTGTCTTTGCTTTTATGGTATATTTAGGTCTTTGTTTTAATTTTTGCTTTTAATGTTTTTAAATGCATTTCACTTGTTTTTTTGCATTGTCTGTCTGCCTTTTATGCCATTGTTTGTCCCTTCTAATATTGTAAAGCTTTATATGGAAGTTGTAAACTTACTTGTCTTGTATTTTGTTACACTTTGTTTTGTTTGTTTTCATTTTAAAGTCTTTTTATACTTTGTTTATGGTCCATATTTCTGTTTCGATGTTCTGTTTTTTTTTAAAGCCTTTGTTAACCTTTTGTTTCTACCCTTTTTAATGATTGTACTTGTGCCCATATGCCACTTTGTGTAATTTGTAATACCCTATTTGTAAAAATTAAATCTAACCCTTTCTCTCTCTCTCTCTTTTTTTATATTTATTTATTTATTTTCAAAATTACTTTAAAGTACTTGTCAGGTTTATATTCTGTTTTGATTTATTTTGTGTTCCCATTATCCTGTGTTGTCCGGTCCCTCCAGCTGTGTAGACAGTCCAGTCCAGTCTGATGTCCTTCCCACTCAGCATGAAGCCTCTAATTGATGCTTCTCCCACCTCCTCTACCCATGTCATCTAGTTAATGGGGCCTGTGTCCGCTGGCTCTTTTAAGGCCTTTGGCTCATCCTTCATTGGCCACCCTTTACACTTTGGGTCCGCCTTTGGCTTCCAGATTACCATCTCCACCTAGGTATTGGTCCTCTGTCTTTGTGCCAAGCCCCGGACTTAACTTTCACTCTGTCGACCTATCAGCTCCACCATGGGCAGTTATCCCTCAAGCTGTATCGGGCTCCCTCGTCCCTCTGACTCCACCTTGGTCAGTTATCACCCTGGTTGCATCACAGACTTCTGATCCTACGACTATGCCTTGTCCCTCCACCCCTATGATTCTGCCTTTGCCCTCCAGTGCAGTAGTCTTGCCTTGGGTCTTCGGCTCTGCCTAGGTCCCCACCTCTAATGGCTCCATCTGAGTTGGTTGACCCCCGGGTTCTGCCTGGCCCATTTACCAAATGTCCACCTTTCCTTTTATCGACTGTGCCGTGGCCCTACATCCTGGTGAGCATAGTGGGGCCTCCCGCCATGTTGTCCCTCACTGTTCCCATCCGTTATCTCCTCCGTGGTGGTTCCCTCTGTCACAACCTGCCTTGGTCGCAACTCTCTCCAGCTCCACATCGTCAAGGTAACACTCATCCTCTTTTGCCTCTGTATTACTTTCAACGTTTTAGTGGTTTCACTTTGTACAGTTTTGTATTCTTGCTTCAGTTTACATGTAACTTCATGGTCCTTTTTTTTTTACCCTTTTGTATAGCTGTTAATGTTTTGTATTAATGCTGTTGATTGACCTGTCATTTTATTTATTTTATTATAAGAGTGTGTAACAATTTGTAATAGTTTGTATCTTTTTAATTGTATTTTTTTAGAGTCCCAGGGGGTAGAGTCCCAGGGGGTAGAGTCCCAGGGGGTAGAGTCCCAGGGGGTAGAGTCCCAGGGGGTAGAGTCCCAGGGGGTAGAGTCCCAGGGGGTAGAGTCCCAGGGGGTAGAGTCCCAGGGGGTAGAGTCCCAGGGGGTAGAGTCCCAGGGGGTAGAGTCCCAGGGGGTAGAGTCCCAGGGGGTAGAGTCCCAGGGGGTAGAGTCCCAGGGGGTAGAGTCCCAGGGGGTAGAGTCCCAGGGGGTAGAGTCCCAGGGGGTAGAGTCCCAGGGGGTAGAGTCCCAGGGGGTAGAGTCCCAGGGGGTAGAGTCCCAGGGGGTAGAGTCCCAGGGGGTAGAGTCCCAGGGGGTAGAGTCCCAGGGGGTAGAGTCCCAGGGGGTAGAGTCCCAGGGGGTAGAGTCCCAGGGGGTAGAGTCCCAGGGGGTAGAGTCCCAGGGGGTAGAGTCCCAGGGGGTAGAGTCCCAGGGGGTAGAGTCCCAGGGGGTAGAGTCCCAGGGGGTAGAGTCCCAGGGGGTAGAGTCCCAGGGGGTAGAGTCCCAGGGGGTAGAGTCCCAGGGGGTAGAGTCCCAGGGGGTAGAGTCCCAGGGGGTAGAGTCCCAGGGGGTAGAGTCCCAGGGGGTAGAGTCCCAGGGGGTAGAGTCCCAGGGGGTAGAGTCCCAGGGGGTAGAGTCCCAGGGGGTAGAGTCCCAGGGGGTAGAGTCCCAGGGGGTAGAGTCCCAGGGGGTAGAGTCCCAGGGGGTAGAGTCCCAGGGGGTAGAGTCCCAGGGGGTAGAGTCCCAGGGGGTAGAGTCCCAGGGGGTAGAGTCCCAGGGGGTAGAGTCCCAGGGGGTAGAGTCCCAGGGGGTAGAGTCCCAGGGGGTAGAGTCCCAGGGGGTAGAGTCCCAGGGGGTAGAGTCCCAGGGGGTAGAGTCCCAGGGGGTAGAGTCCCAGGGGGTAGAGTCCCAGGGGGTAGAGTCCCAGGGGGTAGAGTCCCAGGGGGTAGAGTCCCAGGGGGTAGAGTCCCAGGGGGTAGAGTCCCAGGGGGTAGAGTCCCAGGGGGTAGAGTCCCAGGGGGTAGAGTCCCAGGGGGTAGAGTCCCAGGGGGTAGAGTCCCAGGGGGTAGAGTCCCAGGGGGTAGAGTCCCAGGGGGTAGAGTCCCAGGGGGTAGAGTCCCAGGGGGTAGAGTCCCAGGGGGTAGAGTCCCAGGGGGTAGAGTCCCAGGGGGTAGAGTCCCAGGGGGTAGAGTCCCAGGGGGTAGAGTCCCAGGGGGTAGAGTCCCAGGGGGTAGAGTCCCAGGGGGTAGAGTCCCAGGGGGTAGAGTCCCAGGGGGTAGAGTCCCAGGGGGTAGAGTCCCAGGGGGTAGAGTCCCAGGGGGTAGAGTCCCAGGGGGTAGAGTCCCAGGGGGTAGAGTCCCAGGGGGTAGAGTCCCAGGGGGTAGAGTCCCAGGGGGTAGAGTCCCAGGGGGTAGAGTCCCAGGGGGTAGAGTCCCAGGGGGTAGAGTCCCAGGGGGTAGAGTCCCAGGGGGTAGAGTCCCAGGGGGTAGAGTCCCAGGGGGTAGAGTCCCAGGGGGTAGAGTCCCAGGGGGTAGAGTCCCAGGGGGTAGAGTCCCAGGGGGTAGAGTCCCAGGGGGTAGAGTCCCAGGGGGTAGAGTCCCAGGGGGTAGAGTCCCAGGGGGTAGAGTCCCAGGGGGTAGAGTCCCAGGGGGTAGAGTCCCAGGGGGTAGAGTCCCAGGGGGTAGAGTCCCAGGGGGTAGAGTCCCAGGGGGTAGAGTCCCAGGGGGTAGAGTCCCAGGGGGTAGAGTCCCAGGGGGTAGAGTCCCAGGGGGTAGAGTCCCAGGGGGTAGAGTCCCAGGGGGTAGAGTCCCAGGGGGTAGAGTCCCAGGGGGTAGAGTCCCAGGGGGTAGAGTCCCAGGGGGTAGAGTCCCAGGGGGTAGAGTCCCAGGGGGTAGAGTCCCAGGGGGTAGAGTCCCAGGGGGTAGAGTCCCAGGGGGTAGAGTCCCAGGGGGTAGAGTCCCAGGGGGTAGAGTCCCAGGGGGTAGAGTCCCAGGGGGTAGAGTCCCAGGGGGTAGAGTCCCAGGGGGTAGAGTCCCAGGGGGTAGAGTCCCAGGGGGTAGAGTCCCAGGGGGTAGAGTCCCAGGGGGTAGAGTCCCAGGGGGTAGAGTCCCAGGGGGTAGAGTCCCAGGGGGTAGAGTCCCAGGGGGTAGAGTCCCAGGGGGTAGAGTCCCAGGGGGTAGAGTCCCAGGGGGTAGAGTCCCAGGGGGTAGAGTCCCAGGGGGTAGAGTCCCAGGGGGTAGAGTCCCAGGGGGTAGAGTCCCAGGGGGTAGAGTCCCAGGGGGTAGAGTCCCAGGGGGTAGAGTCCCAGGGGGTAGAGTCCCAGGGGGTAGAGTCCCAGGGGGTAGAGTCCCAGGGGGTAGAGTCCCAGGGGGTAGAGTCCCAGGGGGTAGAGTCCCAGGGGGTAGAGTCCCAGGGGGTAGAGTCCCAGGGGGTAGAGTCCCAGGGGGTAGAGTCCCAGGGGGTAGAGTCCCAGGGGGTAGAGTCCCAGGGGGTAGAGTCCCAGGGGGTAGAGTCCCAGGGGGTAGAGTCCCAGGGGGTAGAGTCCCAGGGGGTAGAGTCCCAGGGGGTAGAGTCCCAGGGGGTAGAGTCCCAGGGGGTAGAGTCCCAGGGGGTAGAGTCCCAGGGGGTAGAGTCCCAGGGGGTAGAGTCCCAGGGGGTAGAGTCCCAGGGGGTAGAGTCCCAGGGGGTAGAGTCCCAGGGGGTAGAGTCCCAGGGGGTAGAGTCCCAGGGGGTAGAGTCCCAGGGGGTAGAGTCCCAGGGGGTAGAGTCCCAGGGGGTAGAGTCCCAGGGGGTAGAGTCCCAGGGGGTAGAGTCCCAGGGGGTAGAGTCCCAGGGGGTAGAGTCCCAGGGGGTAGAGTCCCAGGGGGTAGAGTCCCAGGGGGTAGAGTCCCAGGGGGTAGAGTCCCAGGGGGTAGAGTCCCAGGGGGTAGAGTCCCAGGGGGTAGAGTCCCAGGGGGTAGAGTCCCAGGGGGTAGAGTCCCAGGGGGTAGAGTCCCAGGGGGTAGAGTCCCAGGGGGTAGAGTCCCAGGGGGTAGAGTCCCAGGGGGTAGAGTCCCAGGGGGTAGAGTCCCAGGGGGTAGAGTCCCAGGGGGTAGAGTCCCAGGGGGTAGAGTCCCAGGGGGTAGAGTCCCAGGGGGTAGAGTCCCAGGGGGTAGAGTCCCAGGGGGTAGAGTCCCAGGGGGTAGAGTCCCAGGGGGTAGAGTCCCAGGGGGTAGAGTCCCAGGGGGTAGAGTCCCAGGGGGTAGAGTCCCAGGGGGTAGAGTCCCAGGGGGTAGAGTCCCAGGGGGTAGAGTCCCAGGGGGTAGAGTCCCAGGGGGTAGAGTCCCAGGGGGTAGAGTCCCAGGGGGTAGAGTCCCAGGGGGTAGAGTCCCAGGGGGTAGAGTCCCAGGGGGTAGAGTCCCAGGGGGTAGAGTCCCAGGGGGTAGAGTCCCAGGGGGTAGAGTCCCAGGGGGTAGAGTCCCAGGGGGTAGAGTCCCAGGGGGTAGAGTCCCAGGGGGTAGAGTCCCAGGGGGTAGAGTCCCAGGGGGTAGAGTCCCAGGGGGTAGAGTCCCAGGGGGTAGAGTCCCAGGGGGTAGAGTCCCAGGGGGTAGAGTCCCAGGGGGTAGAGTCCCAGGGGGTAGAGTCCCAGGGGGTAGAGTCCCAGGGGGTAGAGTCCCAGGGGGTAGAGTCCCAGGGGGTAGAGTCCCAGGGGGTAGAGTCCCAGGGGGTAGAGTCCCAGGGGGTAGAGTCCCAGGGGGTAGAGTCCCAGGGGGTAGAGTCCCAGGGGGTAGAGTCCCAGGGGGTAGAGTCCCAGGGGGTAGAGTCCCAGGGGGTAGAGTCCCAGGGGGTAGAGTCCCAGGGGGTAGAGTCCCAGGGGGTAGAGTCCCAGGGGGTAGAGTCCCAGGGGGTAGAGTCCCAGGGGGTAGAGTCCCAGGGGGTAGAGTCCCAGGGGGTAGAGTCCCAGGGGGTAGAGTCCCAGGGGGTAGAGTCCCAGGGGGTAGAGTCCCAGGGGGTAGAGTCCCAGGGGGTAGAGTCCCAGGGGGTAGAGTCCCAGGGGGTAGAGTCCCAGGGGGTAGAGTCCCAGGGGGTAGAGTCCCAGGGGGTAGAGTCCCAGGGGGTAGAGTCCCAGGGGGTAGAGTCCCAGGGGGTAGAGTCCCAGGGGGTAGAGTCCCAGGGGGTAGAGTCCCAGGGGGTAGAGTCCCAGGGGGTAGAGTCCCAGGGGGTAGAGTCCCAGGGGGTAGAGTCCCAGGGGGTAGAGTCCCAGGGGGTAGAGTCCCAGGGGGTAGAGTCCCAGGGGGTAGAGTCCCAGGGGGTAGAGTCCCAGGGGGTAGAGTCCCAGGGGGTAGAGTCCCAGGGGGTAGAGTCCCAGGGGGTAGAGTCCCAGGGGGTAGAGTCCCAGGGGGTAGAGTCCCAGGGGGTAGAGTCCCAGGGGGTAGAGTCCCAGGGGGTAGAGTCCCAGGGGGTAGAGTCCCAGGGGGTAGAGTCCCAGGGGGTAGAGTCCCAGGGGGTAGAGTCCCAGGGGGTAGAGTCCCAGGGGGTAGAGTCCCAGGGGGTAGAGTCCCAGGGGGTAGAGTCCCAGGGGGTAGAGTCCCAGGGGGTAGAGTCCCAGGGGGTAGAGTCCCAGGGGGTAGAGTCCCAGGGGGTAGAGTCCCAGGGGGTAGAGTCCCAGGGGGTAGAGTCCCAGGGGGTAGAGTCCCAGGGGGTAGAGTCCCAGGGGGTAGAGTCCCAGGGGGTAGAGTCCCAGGGGGTAGAGTCCCAGGGGGTAGAGTCCCAGGGGGTAGAGTCCCAGGGGGTAGAGTCCCAGGGGGTAGAGTCCCAGGGGGTAGAGTCCCAGGGGGTAGAGTCCCAGGGGGTAGAGTCCCAGGGGGTAGAGTCCCAGGGGGTAGAGTCCCAGGGGGTAGAGTCCCAGGGGGTAGAGTCCCAGGGGGTAGAGTCCCAGGGGGTAGAGTCCCAGGGGGTAGAGTCCCAGGGGGTAGAGTCCCAGGGGGTAGAGTCCCAGGGGGTAGAGTCCCAGGGGGTAGAGTCCCAGGGGGTAGAGTCCCAGGGGGTAGAGTCCCAGGGGGTAGAGTCCCAGGGGGTAGAGTCCCAGGGGGTAGAGTCCCAGGGGGTAGAGTCCCAGGGGGTAGAGTCCCAGGGGGTAGAGTCCCAGGGGGTAGAGTCCCAGGGGGTAGAGTCCCAGGGGGTAGAGTCCCAGGGGGTAGAGTCCCAGGGGGTAGAGTCCCAGGGGGTAGAGTCCCAGGGGGTAGAGTCCCAGGGGG
>NC_137134.1:22500-152500 GCF_949319135.1 Squalius cephalus
TTGCTCGGAACCTGGTGGCGCTAGAGGGACGTTACTGAGCCCATTGGATCGGGCCTGGCCGGATTAGTATATGTACAAGACTTGAGCTCTGTTGGTGCAAAAAAAAGGTGGGTGCAGTTCAGTATCTCACTGCCTGGTGGCGCTAGAGAGCCCAAACTTGGTGCAGTCGACTCCCCGCCCCCTAATTAGCGTACACACCAAGTTTCAGCTCTCTAACACCTACAGAACTCGAAAACACCATGGGGGTGCAGTTGGATACAGGTGCACTCTTCGCTTTTTCACATATAACCTATTGCCTGGGTTTCCTGAAAACTCACTTGCACTTTCCTCAATTATCACTTGGACCAGTGCGGGCACATACACGGACTGTTCCAACCAAATCTACACAACTTCAACCCTAACCAAGTCAAAACCTAACTCACACTCAAGGTGAACACAAGCCACACCCACAAAACAACCCTACCCACTTAAGCCCCACCCCCTCAACCCCACCCAAACAAACACCACCCAAAATCAACTATAACACAAACCACCAAAAGTCTAAGAAAACTGACCTTTGACCCCATAGCTGATAAAAAAACTATATCTATCTATCTATCTATCTATCTATCTATCTATCTATCTATCTATCTATCTATCTATCTGTCTGTCTGTCTGTCTGTCTGTCTGTCTGTCTGTCTGTCTGTAGTGGGCACCGGCGGGTGCAGTAACATTGCTCGGAACCTGGTGGCGCTAGAGGGACGTTACTGAGCCCATTGGATCGGGCCTGGCCGGATTAGTATATGTACAAGACTTGAGCTCTGTTGGTGCAAAAAAAAGGTGGGTGCAGTTCAGTATCTCACTGCCTGGTGGCGCTAGAGAGCCCAAACTTGGTGCAGTCGACTCCCCGCCCCCTAATTAGCGTACACACCAAGTTTCAGCTCTCTAACACCTACAGAACTCGAAAACACCATGGGGGTGCAGTTGGATACAGGTGCACTCTTCGCTTTTTCACATATAACCTAACCTAACCCTAACCCTAACCCTAACCAAGTCAAAACCTAACTCACACTCAAGGTGAACACAAGCCACACCCACAAAACAACCCTACCCACTTAAGCCCCACCCCCTCAACCCCACCCAAACAAACACCACCCAAAATCAACTATAACACAAACCACCAAAAGTCTAAGAAAACTGACCTTTGACCCCATAGCTGATAAAAAAACTATATCTATCTATCTATCTATCTATCTATCTATCTATCTATCTATCTATCTATCTATCTGTCTGTCTGTCTGTCTGTCTGTCTGTCTGTCTGTCTGTCTGTAGTGGGCACCGGCGGGTGCAGTAACATTGCTCGGAACCTGGTGGCGCTAGAGGGACGTTACTGAGCCCATTGGATCGGGCCTGGCCGGATTAGTATATGTACAAGACTTGAGCTCTGTTGGTGCAAAAAAAAGGTGGGTGCAGTTCAGTATCTCACTGCCTGGTGGCGCTAGAGAGCCCAAACTTGGTGCAGTCGACTCCCCGCCCCCTAATTAGCGTACACACCAAGTTTCAGCTCTCTAACACCTACAGAACTCGAAAACACCATGGGGGTGCAGTTGGATACAGGTGCACTCTTCGCTTTTTCACATATAACCTAACAAGCCCCACCCACAAAACAACCCTACCCACTTAAGCCCCACCCCCTCAACCCCACCCAAACAAACACCACCCAAAATCAACTATAACACAAACCACCAAAAGTCTAAGAAAACTGACCTTTGACCCCATAGCTGATAAAAAAAACTATATCTATCTATCTATCTATCTATCTATCTATCTGTCTGTCTGTCTGTCTGTCTGTCTGTCTGTCTATCTATCTGTCTATCTGTCTGTCTATCTATCTATCTATCTATCTATCTATCTATCTGTCTATCTGTCTGTCTGTCTGTCTGTCTGTCTGTCTATCTATCTATCTATCTATCTATCTATCTATCTATCTATCTATCTATCTATCTATCTATCTATCTATCTATCTATCTATCTATCTATCTATCTGTCTGTCTGTCTGTCTGTCTGTCTGTCTGTCTGTCTGTCTGTCTGTCTGTTTGTCTGTCTGTCTGTAGTGGGCACCGGCGGGTGCAGTAACATTGCTCGGAACCTGGTGGCGCTAGAGGGACGTTACTGAGCCCATTGGATCGGGCCTGGCCGGATTAGTATATGTACAAGACTTGAGCTCTGTTGGTGCAAAAAAAAGGTGGGTGCAGTTCAGTATCTCACTGCCTGGTGGCGCTAGAGAGCCCAAACTTGGTGCAGTCGACTCCCCGCCCCCTAATTAGCGTACACACCAAGTTTCAGCTCTCTAACACCTACAGAACTCGAAAACACCATGGGGGTGCAGTTGGATACAGGTGCACTCTTCGCTTTTTCACATATAACCTAACAAGCCCCACCCACAAAACAACCCTACCCACTTAAGCCCCACCCCCTCAACCCCACCCAAACAAACACCACCCAAAATCAACTATAACACAAACCACCAAAAGTCTAAGAAAACTGACCTTTGACCCCATAGCTGATAAAAAAAACTATATCTATCTATCTATCTATCTATCTATCTATCTATCTGTCTGTCTGTCTGTCTGTCTGTCTGTCTGTCTATCTATCTGTCTATCTGTCTGTCTATCTATCTATCTATCTATCTATCTGTCTATCTGTCTGTCTGTCTGTCTGTCTGTCTGTCTATCTATCTATCTATCTATCTATCTATCTATCTATCTATCTATCTATCTATCTATCTATCTATCTATCTGTCTGTCTGTCTGTCTGTCTGTCTGTCTGTCTGTCTGTCTGTCTGTTTGTCTGTCTGTCTGTAGTGGGCACCGGCGGGTGCAGTAACATTGCTCGGAACCTGGTGGCGCTAGAGGGACGTTACTGAGCCCATTGGATCGGGCCTGGCCGGATTAGTATATGTACAAGACTTGAGCTCTGTTGGTGCAAAAAAAAGGTGGGTGCAGTTCAGTATCTCACTGCCTGGTGGCGCTAGAGAGCCCAAACTTGGTGCAGTCGACTCCCCGCCCCCTAATTAGCGTACACACCAAGTTTCAGCTCTCTAACACCTACAGAACTCGAAAACACCATGGGGGTGCAGTTGGATACAGGTGCACTCTTCGCTTTTTCACATATAACCTATTGCCTGGGTTTCCTGAAAACTCACTTGCACTTTCCTCAATTATCACTTGGACCAGTGCGGGCACATACACGGACTGTTCCAACCAAATCTACACAACTTCAACCCTAACCAAGTCAAAACCTAACTCACACTCAAGGTGAACACAAGCCACACCCACAAAACAACCCTACCCACTTAAGCCCCACCCCCTCAACCCCACCCAAACAAACACCACCCAAAATCAACTATAACACAAACCACCAAAAGTCTAAGAAAACTGACCTTTGACCCCATAGCTGATAAAAAAACTATATCTATCTATCTATCTATCTATCTATCTATCTATCTATCTATCTATCTATCTATCTGTCTGTCTGTCTGTCTGTCTGTCTGTCTGTCTGTCTGTCTGTAGTGGGCACCGGCGGGTGCAGTAACATTGCTCGGAACCTGGTGGCGCTAGAGGGACGTTACTGAGCCCATTGGATCGGGCCTGGCCGGATTAGTATATGTACAAGACTTGAGCTCTGTTGGTGCAAAAAAAAGGTGGGTGCAGTTCAGTATCTCACTGCCTGGTGGCGCTAGAGAGCCCAAACTTGGTGCAGTCGACTCCCCGCCCCCTAATTAGCGTACACACCAAGTTTCAGCTCTCTAACACCTACAGAACTCGAAAACACCATGGGGGTGCAGTTGGATACAGGTGCACTCTTCGCTTTTTCACATATAACCTAACCTAACCCTAACCCTAACCCTAACCAAGTCAAAACCTAACTCACACTCAAGGTGAACACAAGCCACACCCACAAAACAACCCTACCCACTTAAGCCCCACCCCCTCAACCCCACCCAAACAAACACCACCCAAAATCAACTATAACACAAACCACCAAAAGTCTAAGAAAACTGACCTTTGACCCCATAGCTGATAAAAAAACTATATCTATCTATCTATCTATCTATCTATCTATCTATCTATCTATCTATCTATCTATCTATCTGTCTGTCTGTCTGTCTGTCTGTCTGTCTGTCTGTAGTGGGCACCGGCGGGTGCAGTAACATTGCTCGGAACCTGGTGGCGCTAGAGGGACGTTACTGAGCCCATTGGATCGGGCCTGGCCGGATTAGTATATGTACAAGACTTGAGCTCTGTTGGTGCAAAAAAAAGGTGGGTGCAGTTCAGTATCTCACTGCCTGGTGGCGCTAGAGAGCCCAAACTTGGTGCAGTCGACTCCCCGCCCCCTAATTAGCGTACACACCAAGTTTCAGCTCTCTAACACCTACAGAACTCGAAAACACCATGGGGGTGCAGTTGGATACAGGTGCACTCTTCGCTTTTTCACATATAACCTAACAAGCCCCACCCACAAAACAACCCTACCCACTTAAGCCCCACCCCCTCAACCCCACCCAAACAAACACCACCCAAAATCAACTATAACACAAACCACCAAAAGTCTAAGAAAACTGACCTTTGACCCCATAGCTGATAAAAAAAACTATATCTATCTATCTATCTATCTATCTATCTATCTGTCTGTCTGTCTGTCTGTCTGTCTGTCTGTCTATCTATCTGTCTATCTGTCTGTCTATCTATCTATCTATCTATCTATCTATCTATCTGTCTATCTGTCTGTCTGTCTGTCTGTCTGTCTGTCTATCTATCTATCTATCTATCTATCTATCTATCTATCTATCTATCTATCTATCTATCTATCTATCTATCTGTCTGTCTGTCTGTCTGTCTGTCTGTCTGTCTGTCTGTCTGTCTGTCTGTTTGTCTGTCTGTCTGTAGTGGGCACCGGCGGGTGCAGTAACATTGCTCGGAACCTGGTGGCGCTAGAGGGACGTTACTGAGCCCATTGGATCGGGCCTGGCCGGATTAGTATATGTACAAGACTTGAGCTCTGTTGGTGCAAAAAAAAGGTGGGTGCAGTTCAGTATCTCACTGCCTGGTGGCGCTAGAGAGCCCAAACTTGGTGCAGTCGACTCCCCGCCCCCTAATTAGCGTACACACCAAGTTTCAGCTCTCTAACACCTACAGAACTCGAAAACACCATGGGGGTGCAGTTGGATACAGGTGCACTCTTCGCTTTTTCACATATAACCTAACAAGCCCCACCCACAAAACAACCCTACCCACTTAAGCCCCACCCCCTCAACCCCACCCAAACAAACACCACCCAAAATCAACTATAACACAAACCACCAAAAGTCTAAGAAAACTGACCTTTGACCCCATAGCTGATAAAAAAAACTATATCTATCTATCTATCTATCTATCTATCTATCTATCTATCTGTCTGTCTGTCTGTCTGTCTGTCTGTCTGTCTATCTATCTGTCTATCTGTCTGTCTATCTATCTATCTATCTATCTATCTGTCTATCTGTCTGTCTGTCTGTCTGTCTGTCTGTCTATCTATCTATCTATCTATCTATCTATCTATCTATCTATCTATCTATCTATCTATCTATCTATCTATCTATCTGTCTGTCTGTCTGTCTGTCTGTCTGTCTGTCTGTCTGTCTGTCTGTTTGTCTGTCTGTCTGTAGTGGGCACCGGCGGGTGCAGTAACATTGCTCGGAACCTGGTGGCGCTAGAGGGACGTTACTGAGCCCATTGGATCGGGCCTGGCCGGATTAGTATATGTACAAGACTTGAGCTCTGTTGGTGCAAAAAAAAGGTGGGTGCAGTTCAGTATCTCACTGCCTGGTGGCGCTAGAGAGCCCAAACTTGGTGCAGTCGACTCCCCGCCCCCTAATTAGCGTACACACCAAGTTTCAGCTCTCTAACACCTACAGAACTCGAAAACACCATGGGGGTGCAGTTGGATACAGGTGCACTCTTCGCTTTTTCACATATAACCTATTGCCTGGGTTTCCTGAAAACTCACTTGCACTTTCCTCAATTATCACTTGGACCAGTGCGGGCACATACACGGACTGTTCCAACCAAATCTACACAACTTCAACCCTAACCAAGTCAAAACCTAACTCACACTCAAGGTGAACACAAGCCACACCCACAAAACAACCCTACCCACTTAAGCCCCACCCCCTCAACCCCACCCAAACAAACACCACCCAAAATCAACTATAACACAAACCACCAAAAGTCTAAGAAAACTGACCTTTGACCCCATAGCTGATAAAAAAACTATATCTATCTATCTATCTATCTATCTATCTATCTATCTATCTATCTATCTATCTATCTATCTATCTGTCTGTCTGTCTGTCTGTCTGTCTGTCTGTCTGTCTGTCTGTCTGTCTGTAGTGGGCACCGGCGGGTGCAGTAACATTGCTCGGAACCTGGTGGCGCTAGAGGGACGTTACTGAGCCCATTGGATCGGGCCTGGCCGGATTAGTATATGTACAAGACTTGAGCTCTGTTGGTGCAAAAAAAAGGTGGGTGCAGTTCAGTATCTCACTGCCTGGTGGCGCTAGAGAGCCCAAACTTGGTGCAGTCGACTCCCCGCCCCCTAATTAGCGTACACACCAAGTTTCAGCTCTCTAACACCTACAGAACTCGAAAACACCATGGGGGTGCAGTTGGATACAGGTGCACTCTTCGCTTTTTCACATATAACCTAACAAGCCCCACCCACAAAACAACCCTACCCACTTAAGCCCCACCCCCTCAACCCCACCCAAACAAACACCACCCAAAATCAACTATAACACAAACCACCAAAAGTCTAAGAAAACTGACCTTTGACCCCATAGCTGATAAAAAAAACTATATCTATCTATCTATCTATCTATCTATCTATCTGTCTGTCTGTCTGTCTGTCTGTCTGTCTGTCTATCTATCTGTCTATCTGTCTGTCTATCTATCTATCTATCTATCTATCTATCTATCTGTCTATCTGTCTGTCTGTCTGTCTGTCTGTCTGTCTATCTATCTATCTATCTATCTATCTATCTATCTATCTATCTATCTATCTATCTATCTATCTATCTATCTATCTGTCTGTCTGTCTGTCTGTCTGTCTGTCTGTCTGTCTGTCTGTCTGTCTGTCTGTTTGTCTGTCTGTCTGTAGTGGGCACCGGCGGGTGCAGTAACATTGCTCGGAACCTGGTGGCGCTAGAGGGACGTTACTGAGCCCATTGGATCGGGCCTGGCCGGATTAGTATATGTACAAGACTTGAGCTCTGTTGGTGCAAAAAAAAGGTGGGTGCAGTTCAGTATCTCACTGCCTGGTGGCGCTAGAGAGCCCAAACTTGGTGCAGTCGACTCCCCGCCCCCTAATTAGCGTACACACCAAGTTTCAGCTCTCTAACACCTACAGAACTCGAAAACACCATGGGGGTGCAGTTGGATACAGGTGCACTCTTCGCTTTTTCACATATAACCTAACAAGCCCCACCCACAAAACAACCCTACCCACTTAAGCCCCACCCCCTCAACCCCACCCAAACAAACACCACCCAAAATCAACTATAACACAAACCACCAAAAGTCTAAGAAAACTGACCTTTGACCCCATAGCTGATAAAAAAAACTATATCTATCTATCTATCTATCTATCTATCTGTCTGTCTGTCTGTCTGTCTGTCTGTCTGTCTATCTATCTGTCTATCTGTCTGTCTATCTATCTATCTATCTATCTATCTGTCTATCTGTCTGTCTGTCTGTCTGTCTGTCTGTCTATCTATCTATCTATCTATCTATCTATCTATCTATCTATCTATCTATCTATCTATCTATCTATCTATCTATCTGTCTGTCTGTCTGTCTGTCTGTCTGTCTGTCTGTCTGTCTGTCTGTTTGTCTGTCTGTCTGTAGTGGGCACCGGCGGGTGCAGTAACATTGCTCGGAACCTGGTGGCGCTAGAGGGACGTTACTGAGCCCATTGGATCGGGCCTGGCCGGATTAGTATATGTACAAGACTTGAGCTCTGTTGGTGCAAAAAAAAGGTGGGTGCAGTTCAGTATCTCACTGCCTGGTGGCGCTAGAGAGCCCAAACTTGGTGCAGTCGACTCCCCGCCCCCTAATTAGCGTACACACCAAGTTTCAGCTCTCTAACACCTACAGAACTCGAAAACACCATGGGGGTGCAGTTGGATACAGGTGCACTCTTCGCTTTTTCACATATAACCTAACCCTACAGAACTCGAAAACACCATGGGGGTGCAGTTGGATACAGGTGCACTCTTCGCTTTTTCACATATAACCTAAACCTACCCATCCTACCCCTATGGACAATACACCTGATTGGGGTTGGTATGGATCTACTGAGGTTTGGATCTGGGCCTGCATTTGCCCTAAACCTACCCATTCTAGCCCTGGATGGTGGGTCCTGTAAATTGAAAAAAATAGGGACAAGCAGTCAATTTCAGAAGGAATTACCCATGTTCAAATTATTCACGTTCTTACCTGAGTAGTTCCAATTTGAAGATCAGTACGGGTGGCAGTGGTCTTGTAATGGCAAATAAGAGAACAGTTAATTTCAGGGGAAAGTATTCATGTTTCTGAAAAAAAAGCAGCAGCTAATTTCAGAATAAATTTCCCAGGTTTTTACCGGGTAGTTCCAATTTGGAGATCAGTACGGGTAGCAGTTCCATGTTCTTACCTGGAAGTCCCAATTTGGAGCGGTGGTCCTGTAATTTGCAAAGGATAGTGGTTAATTTCAGAATAAATTACCTGGTGGTTCCAATTTGGAGATCAGTACGGGTAACATTTCCACGTTCTTACCTGGGAGTTCCAATTTGGAGCAATTGTCCTGTAAAGTGTAAGAGACAGCAGTGAATTTCAGAATAAATTACCTATGTTCTTACCTGATAGTTCCAATTTGGAGATCAGTACGGGTAGCAGTTCCATGTTCTTACCTGGAAGTTCCAATTTGGAGCAGTTGTCCGGTAATTTGTAGTAGACAGCAGTTAATGGCAGAATAAATTACCCATGTTCTTACATTGGGAGATCAGTACGGGTAGCAGTTGTCCTGTAATTGCAAAAGAGAGGATCAAATTAGATCTAAAACGGTACCAATTTCTCTTCTGAAAAGTTACCTGTAACCGTTCTTTGGAGGATACACCGGATGGTGTTAATGCTTGGATTTGGCATAGTTTTTACCAATTTAAATCTAGGTCTGCACTGATTCCCGCCCTAAATCTGGGGGCAGTGGTTTTTTATAAAAAATTGGGAGTTTTGTTTTTTTTGAAAAAAAGTTTTTTTCGAAAAAATCGTTTTCTGGCTAGCTTGGGAAGGGAGAAGTGGTTCTTCCCTAAGCATCGATTCCCGCCCTAAGTTTATGGGCGATGAGTTTTTGTAGAAAAATCGGGAGTTCGAGTTTTTTTGTAAATGGTTTTTTTATATATACAAAAAAACCGTTTTTCGCTAATGTGGGAAAAGGAAAAGTGGTTCTTTCCCAAGGCGAGTGATTATTAAAGGAATTGTTTATTCTCATTTTCTGATAAGGATGGTTAAATTTAATCGGTTTTGAGCAGGAACTTGGAAGGATATATATAAAAAAATATTTTCAGAGTTACCACGGTCGAGGTAACCATATCAGAAAGGTAGATATGAGAGATGCGCCATCTGGTGGCATCAGCGATTGACAGATTCTTCCTTTTTGGTAAGGATTTTGATCTGTCCAGCTGTTTTTCTTTCCCCTTTTGGGGATCCTGCCGGTGGGAGGAACCTGGTGGCAACTTGTTGCTATTCGGGGGCTGCTCGGGCAGGATCTCCTGTGTTAAGTCAGCATGCTGACAAAGGGCCCCAGAAGTAGACCATTCCTCGCAGGCCTTTCTTGAGTTAACCCGGATACCCGGCGGTGTTAACCCAAGGGTTGCTCGGTAAGGCGGTAAGTATCCAGCCCCCCTGGGTCCACTTGGACAGCACTGCAGGGACGGTGACCTGGGGCGAACAGGTCTTAAATGGTGCCCAATTTTCTATGGGTGGTTAGCGCCCTCCATGCAACAGCACATCTTGCAACAACATGCTTACACACTGACTGTGGCATCGGTTTCGGTAGAGGGACGGGACCTCTTGCCTGGAAGCTCCAATTCAGGAGTCAAGGCTACCAGCGGTTGTCCTGTAATGGGACGATGTCTGTTTGGTTTGTCTTGTCTCTTAGGGCAAGGGACTGGTAGAAGGTTGATGCTTGCATCCGCCAGTTCCGACCCCGCTTCATTGTGAGCTTTCTTTTGACCAGGTTGAGAGACTGGGAAGTTATTTGCGACGTGAAGCATGTGTATACCTGGCAGTTGGGAGGCTAGCAGTCAGCTTGGGGGTGAATTATCTTACCTGGTACTCCAATTCAGGAGTCAGGGCTACCAGCGGTTGTTCTGTAATGGGACGATGTCGGTTTGGTTTGTCCTGACTCTTAGGGCAAGAAGCTGGTAGAAGGTTGATGCCCCGCATCTGTGGCAAACAAGAGAATCTGTCCCACAACATGGGTTACTTTCACTTTCATTTTAGCTTGTTTATGGGTGGAGTGTGTAAATTAACGACGGAAGGGAGTTGTATTTAAAGGGAGCGTGTCGTACCTGAATCAGAAGCGTCATCCGTTTGTTTGCACATGAGGGTTGCCCGTATGAGTGAGGATTTATGGTGGAAAGACGGCTGCGTGTCAATCAGCTGTTTCATGTGTATGATGTCTGGTGCGTGACTGAAGCATTGCACTTCCAGACCAACTGTCATGAGCTGTCCTGAAGACAAAGCAAAAAACGCTTATCCACCTATCTTGGTGTCTGGTGACCCGCGATACTCATTGGTGCTTTCAATACCTGCAAACGTGGTCAGTACCTCTGCGCCGCCATTACACACACTGCAACACACGCACGCACCCACTCGCATAGCTTTCATATTCGCACATTCTGTGTGCTTAGTATTTTGTTTATAATTGTTGTTGCCGTTAAAATTATTGTTACTGTTGATTTAATGTTGGTGATTTACCACAAGATTTATGAGATGTTTATCCAATGTTTTCTTTGTTCTCTCTTTTCTTTTTTTATGGACATTTTTTGTGAATGAATGTGGACACGAATCTGCGAACGTGGATTAGCGTGACGCGGTCGGTTCCTGGCACGGGGCTCGGATCTCAAAGGCCAGAGACCGCTGAGAACTTCATTTCTTATTTTGCTTTATTTATTTTTTTGTCCATTTCGTTTTCTGTGTGATTATGATTTTGAACATATGGAAGAATAAATATTCCTTGTGAAATGACCTTTTTCCTGGGGTTATTATTATAAGTTGTTGTGTAACAGGTGGTTATTTTCCTGCTATCCTGGGTTAAGTTAATTTTTGACAGGTTTAATCCTGTCTGGCGCCCGAAGGTTTTTTTCTTTAAAATATTTATTTAAGTTAGGGCGGCCACCACCGTTACAGAGTGGCGCCCGAACAGGGACATGAATTGAAACGGGTTTGAAACCTGATTGAACACTTAAGAAAAAAAAAAAAAAAAAACAGTATTGTGATTTGAAAACTTTATATATACTTTTTTTTTGATAGAAAATTGGTGAAACAATGAAATTGTCTGTTGTTTGAAATTGAAATTGTTTATGCTTGTGCAAATTGTTTTTTTTTTGTGTGTATAACCTGTGAACGCTAATTGAACAATTAGAGTGTTATCTCTAAGGTGTCACAGTAATTGATAAACGTTTGAATAATTGAAATAAGTGAAGGTGACTTACTTTGAATACTTATTGTTTTTGATTTACTTAGTGTTTTTGAGATAATACTGATTGAACAGTTGTGAAAAGTTGTATTTTGTTGTTTAGTAGAAATATTTCAGGGACAAACAAACTGACACACATTTACTGATATTTATTGTTTTTCACACTCAACATTCTTACACTCAATCACAACAATCATGGCGCATACCCCTCCTTCCCAAACTACTTTTGTGGAAATTGAGCCTCCACCAGACATCTCAACTCCAGTATGGCCGCCTGCACTGCGACCGTGGATGCCTCTGGTACCACCTCCATGTGCTCCTGTGTTCTACCATACCCCCACTCCACTCAGCCCTGTTCATCCTGGAACCCGTGTGCACATGTCCACTCCTGCTCTGGCTGGGAGCACTCCAGTGCAAACTCTCACCTGGGCACCACAAGTGGATAACATGCAACTTTGCACCTCTTCTGAAGGTGGAACTCCTTCGTCAGTGGCACAACATGACCTGCCCAACATTCTACCAACTCCTGGAAGGGAAATACAAGAAGTCACTGCCCGGGTACAAGGGAACTGGGATACCTTGTTTGACTTAATGGCAAGACAAGAAAGAAAAGTGAATGAACTTACCCAGGAAGTGAAAGATACCTCTTCTCATCACCAGAGCCAGATTGCTGATCTTGCTGCAAAAGTGGAGGATAACAAAAATCAAGTATTAACCCTGTTTACTACCACTAAGCAACAAGAGGAAACTGAAGCAGATAACCTGACTAAAGCGATGAAGTTAATGATCACGGAAGAACTCCAGAAGGTGGAATCTACCTTGGTGTCCGAACTACGATTCATGGTTGATCAACTCCAAGCAGAGGTTCAGCAGGACATCAAAGCTGTTCAAAACACTTTCCAAACAAGCCATAATAAGATAACTTCACAACTCCAACAATGTGTTACCCAAACTGACCAATGTCTCACCGGTTTCAAAGAGTTGAAAAGTGAAGTGGAGAGGATTTCAAAGTGTCAAAAAAAGTGCAGATCAACAAAAGTTAAGTGTATTGACACCATCAGATCCCAGCACTAGCAGTACTTCATCCCAGCCATCTCCTTCTGTTCCAGTGACTCCTTCAACTTCTTCAACCCCTCCTTTAACATCTGTGATTAAAAGTGACCATATAAAATTAAATTTCCCCACATTTGGAAGGCCTTCAGATGATACAGACCCCCTATTGTACTTAACCAAATGTCAGGATTTTTTGGCTATACATCCCCTGACAGATGCAGACATCCTGGCTACCTTCCGTACTGTCTTGTACGGAACAGCACGTGACTGGTGGGAAGTCAGACGGTCCACCATAACCACTTGGAATGAGTTTGAGACTGCATTTCTATCTGCTTTCCTTTCTGAGGATTATGAGGACGAACTGGCTGAACGTGTCCGTACTAGGATCCAAAGAGAAACAGAATCTATAAGAGACTTTGCGTTTTCTTACAGAGCTCTCTGTAAAAGATGGAAGGCAGATCTTACAGAGGGTGATATTGTGAAGATGATACTTAAGAATATTAAGCCGTACCTTGCCAGCCAATTGCGTAGCCGAGTAAATACTGTGGAAGAGCTGGTAAAATTAGGACATCAACTGGAAAAAGATTATGAGCAACAGCTTCGTTATGATTGTGGTCGAATGGGCCCTAAGCATCAAGCCACATCACAAAGACCCTCCTCAAACCAACCTACTGAGAAAATCCCAGTTCAGTGTTGGAGATGTAGAGGCCAGCATCCACCAGGAAAATGTCCACACTATACCTCTCCCCAGTCACCTCAGACATCTGGTCCACAGTATTCCACCAGCGGCAAACAACCCTATCACCCCCAAACCAACATGACAGAAAGAGTTAATCGAAATCTCAAGAGCATGATGGCAGCCTATGTGGACGACAACCATCAGAGGTGGGACCAGTTCTTACCAGAATTCAGATTCGCCCTTAATTCAGCCGTTCAAGAGACCACTGGATTAACCCCAGCAGAACTCCAGCTGGGTAGAAAACTCCAAAGTCCAATGGACAAAATACTCTCTGGGCCTAATCTAACCCCAGACGCCGCCTCGTATGATGTAGTGCATCATCTTCATCATCTGCAAACTCAAGCCAAAGAAAACAGCAAGAAAGCCAAAATGAGACAACTGAGGAACTATAACAAGAATAGGAGAGATGTAACATTCAAAAGCAAGGATCGAGTATGGTTGCGTAACTTTCCACAGTCTAATGCACAGCGTAAATTTAGCGCAAAACTAGCACAAAAATGGAAAGGTCCTTACCGCATTATTAAGCAGCTGGGTCCGTTGAACTATCAAATAGCCCTTGAAGACACTGGAGAAGACGTACGTACAGCTCACGTTTGTAACATAAAAATGTGTTATCCAACGGCTGAGGAATTGGAGATACAAGAAAAGAAAAAACTCCTGGATATATTTCAAGAATCCTCTGATGACGAAGATTTTCTAGGTTTTTAATCTGCGTTTTCTCTCTTCTAAACAACCACAGGTTGTTTTTTTTTTTTAAGGAGGGGAGAGTGTGGCAAACAAGAGAATCTGTCCCACAACATGGGTTACTTTCACTTTCATTTTAGCTTGTTTATGGGTGGAGTGTGTAAATTAACGACGGAAGGGAGTTGTATTTAAAGGGAGCGTGTCGTACCTGAATCAGAAGCGTCATCCGTTTGTTTGCACATGAGGGTTGCCCGTATGAGTGAGGATTTATGGTGGAAAGACGGCTGCGTGTCAATCAGCTGTTTCATGTGTATGATGTCTGGTGCGTGACTGAAGCATTGCACTTCCAGACCAACTGTCATGAGCTGTCCTGAAGACAAAGCAAAAAACGCTTATCCACCTATCTTGGTGTCTGGTGACCCGCGATACTCATTGGTGCTTTCAATACCTGCAAACGTGGTCAGTACCTCTGCGCCGCCATTACACACACTGCAACACACGCACGCACCCACTCGCATAGCTTTCATATTCGCACATTCTGTGTGCTTAGTATTTTGTTTATAATTGTTGTTGCCGTTAAAATTATTGTTACTGTTGATTTAATGTTGGTGATTTACCACAAGATTTATGAGATGTTTATCCAATGTTTTCTTTGTTCTCTCTTTTCTTTTTTTATGGACATTTTTTGTGAATGAATGTGGACACGAATCTGCGAACGTGGATTAGCGTGACGCGGTCGGTTCCTGGCACGGGGCTCGGATCTCAAAGGCCAGAGACCGCTGAGAACTTCATTTCTTATTTTGTTTTATTTATTTTTTTGTCCATTTCGTTTTCTGTGTGATTATGATTTTGAACATATGGAAGAATAAATATTCCTTGTGAAATGACCTTTTTCCTGGGGTTATTATTATAAGTTGTTGTGTAACAGGTGGTTATTTTCCTGCTATCCTGGGTTAAGTTAATTTTTGACAGGTTTAATCCTGTCTGGCGCCCGAAGGTTTTTTTCTTTAAAATATTTATTTAAGTTAGGGCGGCCACCACCGTTACACATCCGCCAGTTTCGATGTCCGCCCCATTGTGAGTCCTTTTTAACCAGGTTAAGATTGGGGAAAATATTTAGATTTTTTACCTGATAGTTCCAATTTGGAGAACAGTACGGGTAGCAGTGGTCCTGTAATTGCAAAAGAGATCAGTTATTCTCAAGCAGTTTAATTTCAGGGGAAAACTATTCATGTTCTTACCTGGTAGTTCCAATTGGGAGATCAGTACGGGTAGCATCCTGTAATTGCAAAAGAGATCAGTTGTTCTCAAGCAGTTTAAAATTTGCAAAAGAGAGCAGTTAACTTCAGAAGAAATTACCCATGTTCTTACCTGGTAGGTCCAATTTGGAGAGCAGCAGGGCCAGCAGTTGTTCTGTAATGGAAAAGAAGGAAAAGAGCGGTTGGTTGGTTAGTTTCAAATCCCGGGAGAATCCTGGAACCAGAACCCAATCACAGTGGTTTTGAGGTTCTGGTCTAGTTCGATTAGAAATTGGCTATGAGACACTCGTCCTGGGCTGATCATCCAGGATAGGCCGCCTCAGAGGAGGGTGTCTGGTGTTTAAAGAGCCGAAACACCCAAGGAGTCTGAGGTACATCACTGACGAGAGTGTCTTGAATATTTCCCTCTCACACGATTTTAGAGGGAGTAGAAAGTTTGAGTTGTACCAAGGGAGGCTTTTTAACTTGACCGTTAGTGGATTCATGTGGATAGCGTGTAGTTTGGCCTTGTCAAGCTAGATTTAGGCTTATACCTATTACTATTGTTCTGCCCTAACCAAAAGGAGTTCTGTGGTTAGCATATAGAATTTTTTTTCGATTCTGAGGTAGCATCTATCTATTTTTCCTGCTCTAAATTACCCATAGTGACTCAGTAGCGACCCATAGTGGTTCCTTAAATAAACTGAGTCGGATAAAAACTATGGGATCAAGTGGGACCCCTGTCCAAGTGTAATGGGGTCCATACTCGGTCCAGTGGTAGAATCACAAAAGCCTGGTGATTGGATACCCACAGGGGAGGTAGAGATCTCCCATTATAGTCCTGAAGTTTAGCCCGACTAGGTAGTCAGACAAGCGTCGGCCAGTGCATATCCTCAGTCCCGGAACCCTTTTGAAAAACCAGGAGGGGGAAGGGCTGTTGTAATATCCTCTAAAAACCTAACCCTAACCCTAACCCTAACCCTAACTTAAATGACCACTAAAACAGTCTGCAACAGCTCGAAGAGACCACACCCCCTAACACACCCCTCTCAAAGCTGAGAGGTCAATTTCAATTTAAGGGCATCCCTAAAATGACATCACTCACGGGGAAATTCCCCCTCCCTCCCTCCGTGAAAGTCACATGAGCTGTTTAAAAAGGTGCGCAAACAGGCCTGGGAGATACTTGTGGTTTTATTCATTTATAAAATATTCTTTTATAAAAACTTTTCCATAGGGAATATTTCACTATGAAACACGCGCGCGCACAGCTTGCTCTAATTCAGATTATTTCTGTATCATTTAGATATTTTTTATTTCCTTTTCTAAATGTTTTAACACTACTTGTTTTTATCTGTTTTTTTTTTCGTACACTTTTTGTAAACCACTTTGAACATGCATATGAAATCTGTTAAATAAAGTTATTTTAAAGAATAGACCATATAGTTTTTAAGCCTCTCTCAACTTTCATACAACACACACACACACACACACACACATAATGGGGTGGCGTCGGTATGTCTACAAAAGGTGTTATGATTGCATGTTTAGCATCCTACATATTTTATTTGTCTCTTTTTAACGGATCTGTGTGAATTAGTTTTAATACAGGACTATTTGAAGAGATGACGTCAGATACGACATATGTTTTTCTAGGCATACAAATCAGCTATCAGAATTCCTACCACATGTCGAGATGAAGGGTTTCTTTGAAAAAGGAAGGGAAAAGGTGTTTTTAAAATCTTGTATCGGGTTCTTTAAAAGGAGCCAGATTCATTCACGTATCAAACCACACAACATCGAGTCGGGGAAATGGCTGCAAATCATCCTTATGAATCAGAAGGAGACGAAGTCTCGTCGCATCAGTATCTTGATTTGGAATTACGAGAAATCCTTAACGATCTATGTGAGTGTCTTTTATTTTTTAATCATAAATTTAACCTACAAAATTGAAAAGATATCTCAACGAATGCTTTTATTTACAGATGACACATCATTCCCAGATGGGGTCTCAGCAGATGATTTTTTACAAGGTAAGGGGTATATTTTTGTTATGTCTTTTTAATATTTACTATTTTAATATTTGTTTTAAAGAAAAATCAACTCATAGGCCTATTTCAACAGAACTCACGGAGGATGCACCGACTCATAGCTCCGCCCATCCACCGGACCCCACTAAGAATCCATTGGCTGATGATTCAAACCCGTCCAATCAGATATATGAAGACGTGACCCCAGACACAAGCCCTCGACACGAAGCCTGTGGAGGGACAGAGAGTGCCAGATGTCAAGTCTCACCTGCAGTCGAAGGCGAGGATTCTTCCCCTCCGACCCTGTCTCTGGCATCGGCAAGCACCGGAACGGCTAACATCATTGGCGGTCCACACAAAGGGATAAAACGTCTTAGGGAAATTTATGGACAAGAATGAATCTATCCGGAGAGAGGTAAGGGAGAAAGAAAACTATTTATGTCTAATTATAATTTTTTATGCATTGAATTTTTTACATAATATTGTTTTTTTTTTGTTTTGTTTTTTAGGAGAAAACAGTGAAAGTCCATCTGTTTCATCCACAACTCGAGGCAAAAAACGATTCGGTAAATATTCTCATGAGAGTCCGAATTCTTCTGGAGGAGACGGTAAGATATATTTCTTGTTTCATTATATTTTATCTATATTAAATAAGTCATATAATATATTTCTATGTTTTTGGTCTAGAAGAAATCCCCGACGAAAGAGAGGCGCAAGTGTTTTTTGAATCTCAACAATCCGTACTGAACACCATCAATTCTGAACCGAATTCATTAGAAGTAGTGATGAAGATGAGAGGACCTTCACTCCTCTATTCAACGCGGAAGACCTCCGTGGTCTGAGCTATGCCACTTTGCGCACGGCAAACAGAAGTTTCCAACGTATTTTGGAAATTGCTACATTGCCGCTCACTTACCACCAGACAGTGGATATAGTTTCAGGAGCCCAGAGCGGTATTGCGGACCTTGTGCATAGACTCCTTGATACACAGAATCAACACACCGCCGATTTAAGAAGTGCGGTGGAATTTTTTGGTGTTTCCCAAGACCGCGTCTTGGAAGAAAACAGACAATTACGCAACACGGTCTTATCACTGCAACAAGAGCTTTCGGAGGTGAGGAACGACCATTCCTTGCTTATTACTGTACTGTCTTTAATCTCTGAAAGATTAAATATTATGCAGAGACAATCGAGGGATACATGAGAATGTTGGACTAGTTTTTTTTTTTTTTTATAAAATCCATTTCACTGTTATTGTTTGAAAAACATTTGCCTGTTATTGTTTTTATCTAGCTGTGTGTCGTAGTTAAGTCGTACGCAGATAGATTCTCTGATGGTTGACGGTGGTGTTGTTGGGATTTCACAATAACACCAAGACCCCGTTTTAATGGTGTAGAGTTACAAAGATCGCTAGATCTCAGACAAATACAGACCACCGATTTTGTAGAATATAATTCACGCCTCCATAATATTCTAAACGAGGTGGTTGAGTTTTCACAACAGTTAGCTGGTCAAACAGGGTTCATAAACATAGCTCTTGCCGGAGAAAGTCTGCCAGGGTCAGTAAATACAGTATTAACACCTGATAACAACCACGATCCTTCATCATTCTTAAATCAGATTGAACAAGTTACCCAGAGTAATAGTGATGTGACCAGCGATTCGACCTTAACATTACAAATCTCAATTGTACGAGATAAAGCGGGTGGCGGACGAAGAAAGATTACTGACCTAGCTATCAGCGAAAGTATCAGTAGGAATAAAATGCATTTATTCAGTCCAATTAACATCGATAATGAAATGGGTTTGAGCTACTGTCTAGCATATTTCCTTAATCCCAAATCCACAGATCAAGAGTTACACACACCTGCAATGGAGATTCATACAGGATGCGGTTTTAAGACAGACGACCAAATAGGGCTCCACAATTTGTCTGTTTTCGAAAACAAATTAGGCATAAAAATTGTAGTTTTTCACAGAGACTGGTCTGGGAAACTCGAGGTGTACAAAAACACGGATGAAATACATCCAAAGACAGTCCATCTATTTCTGCACGAGGGGCATTTTCATCTAATAAAAAATTTGAAAGGTTTCTTAGGCACAAGTTATGTGTGCGAATTTTGTCTCAAGGGGCATAAAGACAGAAAAACACACGAATGTCAGTTTGTTTGCAAAATATGCATGACATCCGAATGTCGCTCGTATACGAATAGAGCAAGACAGTGTGCAGAGTGTCTGAGATTCTGTAAAAACAACTTCTGTTACGAAATACATAAAAAATCACAAACCCCCGGTGAAAGATCTCAGTGTAAATCTGTGAGATTTTGCTCAAAATGCCATGTCGTTTATAGAACGCCACCTGGTGGTGAAGAAATAAAACCTCACAAATGCTCTCCAGAGTGTTGTATACATTGTCACGAGATTTTGACAAGTGAAGGTGATCATGAATGTTACATTCAGCCTCTAAAACCTGAACCACACGACGAAAATATATTTATTATGATTTTGAAACATTCGTTCAAGATGGAAGACATATAGCAAATTATGTTTGCGCCATCACTCAGGGAGGAGAGACGTTTGAAGCCGGAGGGGTAGATTGTGTGGCACGTCTGATTAAGTACTTCAGACGTCCAAAATATGCAGGATACACATTTATAGCACATAACTCATCCGGTTTTGATACCTATTTAGTCGTCAATTATCTTGTCGTGGAGGGTTTGACTCCAAAAGTTATTATGCAGGGTTGTAGAATTCTATACATCTATGATACGGTGTTTAAGCAGCGTTTCATTGACTCATGGCAATTTATTCCCTTTAAACTTGCAAAAATACCAGCAGCCCTTGACTTAGATGCATGTGAGAAGGGGTATTTTCCCCACCTTTTCAATAAACCACAAAATGCAGAATATATCGGTCCCTATCCTGCAAAAGACTTTTACGGTTATGAGACAATGAGTGAAACCGAGCGTGTCAGATTTGCCAGATGGTATAGAGATGTATCAGATGACATCTTTGACTTCAAAAAGCAGCTCGCTTTTTACTGTCGGAATGACGTGGTTATCTTAGGCGAAGCATGTATGAGATACAGAGTTGGATTTATACATTTCACAAACATCGACCCATTCAAGTCAATCACATTGCCAGGTGTGTGTATGAAAACTTTCAAAACAAATTTCCTCTCCCGCGACACGCTGGCTCTAACACACAGTCACGCCTATATTAATCAACACAAGACGTTTTCAAACGCATCTATCCAATGGCTTGAGTATGTCAAAATGAGTCAAAACATGGAGATAGAACACGCACTAAACTATGGTGAGCGTGCGGTAGGGCCGTATCAGCTTGATGGGTACCATGAGGATGATTGTGCGGTAAAAACTGCTTATGAATACTTGGGTTGTTTTTTCCACGGTCACGATTGTAGATTTAAGGCAGAAGAAATTCAGCCTTTATCAAAAATGTGTTTTGGTGATCTCAGAAGACAGTCGGATGCAAAACTAGAAACCCTGCGAAAAGTTTATGGACTACGCGTTATTGTTATGTGGGAATGCGAATGGGAGGGGTTGAAACAGACAGATCCCGATGTCATTCGGTTCATGTTATCTTACGATGCACCTGAACGCCTCTGTCCTCGCGAGGCGCTCTACGGTGGAAGAACCAATGCTTTCAAACTCTACCACAAAACAACTGAAAATGAGAGAATCGACTATTATGATTTCACATCGTTATACCCTTTTGTCCAGGCTACTAAAACGTATCCTATAGGCCACCCCAAAATCATTTTTAAGGATTTTGAACCGGTGGAGAATTATTTTGGTCTCGTCAAAGCAACCGTGCTACCACCGCATGGATTGTACCACCCAGTATTGCCTTACAGATGTGGGGGGAAGCTAATGTTCCCGCTATGTAAGACTTGTGCAGAGAATCAGATTCAGGATGTACAATGCTGCCACACAGAGGCCGAGAGATGTATTACAGGCACATGGGTAACCGTTGAGCTCCAGAAAGCTATTATACACGGGTATTGTGTGATCAAAATACACGAAGTCTGGCATTTCCCAGACACGTCCGATACATTATTCACCGATTATGTTAAAACATTCCTCAAACTGAAACAGGAAGCGTCGGGGTATCCATCCGATGTAGTGACAGAGACAGAAAAACAATCTTACGTAGCTGATTACCTGGATAAAGAAGGGATCCAGCTAGATCCGTCAAAAATAATTCATAATTCTGCAAAAAGATCCATAGATAAGCTTATTTTGAACACACTTTGGGGTTGGTTTTGTCTAGATCTCACCTTTCACACACAGAGTTCCTGACAAATCCAGAAGAGTTTACTCGGCGTCTATTCAGCCGGGCCCATGTATTACGTCACTTCTCTTTCGTATCTGAAACTGTCGGTTTGATTCAGTGGAGTAGTGCAACGCAAGACCCGTCTCCCACGCGTGACGTAAATACTCTCGTGGGCGCTTTTACGACCTGCTACGGGCGACTCGCGCTGTATAATCTTCTGGATAAATTAGGGAGCCGATACAGATTCTGTGGTTTTTGTATCAAAAACCTGTGATTGGATTCCTGAGACAGGATCTTATCTTGGTCAACTGACGAGCGAGTTAGATTCTGGTGAGCATATTGTTCAATTCGTTTCATCAGGGCCAAAATCTTATGCATTTAAGACGTCCGATGACCGTTCATGTCTCAAAGCTAAAGGCATCACGTTAACAGCAGAGAATGCTGAAATAGTTACACTACAGAGTCTGACCAATCTTGCAAGGCTATGTCGAAAGAGGTGTTAAATTACACCTGTCAGCACAAACACACACCATCGCACGAAACAAGAGTCGGCTCACGCTATCTAACAGGTCAGTCGTGAAAAGTTTCAGACTTGTGTATGACAAAAGGGTACTCCAAACAGATTATATGACATTACCTTACGGATTATAGCAATATATTTAAAAATGTGTGAAACAGATGTGTTCGACTGCAGAATGCAACATCCTTTTTCCTGTGTTATCTCAGGACCCAGTGGTAGCGGAAATACTTTTTTTGTGAAGACTCTAATGCAGGGGTTCTCAATCCTGGTCCTCGAGGGCCACTTTCCTGCAGAGTTTAGCTCCAACCTTGATCAAACTCACCTGCCTTTAGCTCTCTAGTAAACCTGAAGAGCTTAATTAGCTGGTTCAGGTGTGTTTGATTAGGGTTGGAGCTAAACTCTGCAGGAAAGTGGCCCTCGAGGACCAGGATTGAGAACCCCTGCTCTAATGTATAATTCAGAGAAAATGTGCTCTGTCAAGTTTGATAATTTTGTGTACATTTATACATCCTGGCAACCAATGTATGATGAAATGTTACATGCTTTTGATATTAAATTCATTGAAGGTATACCAAAGAAATTGGATGACGAATCATTATTTCCTCCTGGTAAAACATTGATCCTTATCATGGATGACGTGATGCTGCAAGCTGCGTCTAATTCTGAGGTCGAAAACGTTTTTACACGACTAGTGCACCACATGAAGATTAGCTGTTTGTTATTAATACAGAATCTGTTTTTCCAGGGCAAATCTACCAGAACAATAGGTCTTAATACAAATTATTCAATAATATTTAAAAACCCTCGCGACAAGCAGCAGATAGGGATTTTGGGTCGTCAAATGTATCCAGGGAATACAACGTTTTTTATTGAAGCGTATATCACGATGCAACTGAACGTCCTTACAGTTACCTGCTCATAGATTATAAACCCCAGACCCCTGAAAAATTCCGACTCAGAACGGATTTACTGTCAGACTATCCGGTGGTGTACGCCCAGAGGTGAAAATGAGCACGAGGCTTTCCAGAAATCTTTACCTATTAAAGCTATTATACAAGAGCTCACCCAAACAACGACGCGTTATTCTCCATTCATCTCCCGACGAGTTAATATTAGCTCTTTGTGAAGTGGCTCTCAATATTATCCATGGGAAGATACCTCTAACTGCGAAACAGCACGGGACTTTAAAAAGAAAGAAAAAAGAATTAAAGTATGTTGCAAATAAAAAAATCAATATCAGCAGAAAGAGACGTATGATCAATCAAAAAGGGGGGTTTCTGCTTCCCCTACTCAGCGTAGCACTTCCTTTCATAACCAGTCTAATAACTAGAAACTGAATCTGAAGAGAAAAATGCAACATGCCGAGAAATTGTATCTTGTGCCAAAACACCAGATGGATAGACTAAGAACTGCACCGCCTCGTGAAAATATTCATACGGTTGTGGAGAATGACTTGGATTAATCTATTAGAGCAATATTACAGAAGCATGATTTGAACACTTACGAAAAATCCAAGCTCTACACAAATGTTTTACAACGATTCTTAAGCGTGGTAAAACACGGTGATATGGAAAGTAACACTCTAACTCTTACATTACCGGAACACGAGACAGCTGTCACCACCCATACCCCGGATGTTAGGCATGATGACGTCAGTGATGACGCAATCGTCTCAGAAGTTTTAAACAATATTCCTCAGAGAAGCTTAAAAAATGTACAATATATTATGGATAAAATGTCCAAAGCCAAACAGGTGTCTTCATGGACAGTTGATGGAGAATTTGTTTATAAAGGAAGAATCATTCCAGGCTCTCATATATTTGATCTGGTAAAGAGTGTAACATCACCGCAGATGATGCAAGACAACCGACGTCCTGTAGGCTGGTATGAGTTTCTGGATGCATTTGCGGGATTAAAGATTCCTTATTCGACTGTAACCAATCATAATGTAAGACGGATGATTGAATCGTTTAAAAGAAAAACATGGTTTTTCCATCAACACTCTTTTGATGAAGAGAGAAGCGGAGATTATTTTTAGTTTATAATCGATCGCATCCCTGCGCATAAGGCAGAATTCGTCTTTTGCTCTAGTTAAACGAATACGAATATCTACACCATTCAATAATAATTTCGGCTGAAAAAATATATCGCTATGTATCGGACCCAGTAACTCCACAACGTTGCTACCGTCTGTAAACGCTGCTCTTTTTGTCAGTCCTGCATTCGCACCTGCCGGATCCGTAGCATATGACCGGCTGTATCTTTGTAAAACAATCCTGCTGAAAAGTTGTTCTCTAGGGTGTCTTTTCCATAATTAATAAGCATTTCTAAAACACACCTGAACGGATATGTGTTGGATGAATGTGACACTAGCTTATCTCCTAGAGAGACATCCACTTGCGAGAAAATGCAGGCTCCAGGATAATTAATCAGCCCCACCGGAGCTCCTTCCGGTACGTCGGCCCCGTCTGGCAGAGTTATTTTAACGCGGGTATATAATAATGTGTTATTCAGATCAGTGTAATCTTCCCCCGTCTCTGCGATAAAAAACTCAATCGGAGAAGCATCATTAATCGCTGACACAGGCGGGATTTCCACATAAGTGTTTTTCTCAATAGCTGTTTGCGTTAAAGGAAGGGTAAAAATATCCAGTTCTGATTTGATACATTCGTCTGACATTGCATGAATCAACGACATGATTTAGAAGATAGTGTTGCTTCGTCTTTTCCAACTTGTAGATCTTTTTACACGTGTCGTCCGCCTTCTTCGTCTCCTTTTTGCAACTGCCCATTTCTTAGGGACGCGTCTGGTCTTCTTTATACCGTGACCACGCCCCCTCCTCATACGGGTCCCTGGAGGTCTTAGCGCTCTACGCATGACCATAAGACCGTGTCCACTCTGTCCCTCAGGGTTATTATTAAATGACTTTGACAAGGCACTGGTAACTACGTCACTTACTATATTTTTTGCGGCAGCTTTTATGTGCGGCTTTGCTATACTGAAACCCCTTCTTAGGAACGGAATTGCCATACGATATAATCCACGAAATAGACCTCCGATCCCTGATGCAAAACCGGAACCGTACATGACTCCGCTTCCGGCATAGCCCGGCATCCCATGGCCGGTTTGAGACTGGTAATATGATATGAAACGGTCGGGGTCATCATGGTACGGCGTAAGATAAGCCATTCTTAAAACAGGTGTTTTCTCACAGGTCTAAAGTGCAACTTCGTCACAACTTTTCCGTAGGTGAATTGTACGTCTTTATTCTGATCGTCTTTAATTTCGATCCCGATGTCTGAGATGTTGTTTTTATTAAGACGGACGTAATGAGGCTTGTGGTACCTGACACTGACTGCTTTGTTAGTGATCGGTTCGATATGTACCGTTTCTAATAAAGGAACATACGCGTCACCGACTGCTTGATATTCTATTATATCTATGTATACAAATAGAGTGTAAAATCCTCCACTTATATCAGCCTGGTGTGGTGCGTATGTGCACACGTATTCGTGTTCATCCGAACTGTTTACATTTTCTATAGGAACACCGGATTTTAATCCTAGAATAACGGCTACCTTCCCGTAAAACGTTAGCGATGCTCTCTGAGCTGCTTTCAGAAATATCTTATTCTTTATTTGATCGTAGCCTAGCTGCAACCGTGGTGGAAGAGTTGCATTTATTTCCATGAATAGTACTGAAATATCCTCAAAATAGCCATATTTTATATTATTATGATTGGTAGATATTTTTAGGGCCTTCCGGATAGTTTGAATATTAAGATCCCCACGTGGTTTGGTACGGTCATCGTCATTCAAACATTGATCACATTCAATAATAAAAGCACTGTCTTCCTCGTTGAAAGTATACCAGCTTTTCGGGTAGTGAAACTCTACCATTGCCACTTCCCATAATCCTTTTAAATGTATTGCTCTTGCCAGTCTAGTTCTGTAATTAGCTATCTGATTTCCAGGGTAAACATGACCTGATGCATTGCACGGTAGGGTGACGTAAAACCCCTCCTCCTCTGACATGTTTTTGGTTGAATGAGTACGCGAGCGACTCTCCCTAGGGTTTTAAAGGAGAGTGAAGATCAATCACCTGTTTTTCAGGAATCCAGCTATTGAATTTCGATGGCCATTCAAACCATTTCACCAAAACGTACATGGCTTTTCCACGTCGCTTTTTATCGAGAATTTTTTCGGCCTTAAACGATTTATCATCGCGCACAATCATTTTTTGGAGTTCTTTTTCGTAGAAAAACCCCTGTATTATCTCTCCGTCATAGTCCTGTAATTTATACATGGGTACCTCCCTGGGTATACAAGATACTATTGTAAAATATTCTTCGGTATAGTTCTGCTCATAGCCTTTGGCAAATATATTCCGGACTTTAGATATTCTGACCACGTCACCCACTGAGAATTTAAAGAAGGGTGCCTCTTTACGTATTTTTCCGTATAAATTGTTGAACACCATGGATTTGTTTTCTTTATTTACGTCCAACGGTCGCATTTTAATGGACTTGTGATAACTGGAGTTATAGCCCTCTGTCAAATCTTGTAGAATATCACAGTACCGTCTGGAATTTACCGATGTAAGATACCTCCACATTCGACCTTTTAAAGTTTTATTAAACCTTTCGACTACACTCGCTTTTAATTCAGAAGCTGTTGAAAAATGTGTTATATTATATTTTTTCATCATCTGTTGAAAAGTCTTGTTGAAAAACTCTGTACCCTTATCTGTCTGTAACTTGATGGGAATTCGTCCCTCTTTCAAAACTGACAAAAAAGCTTTAGTTACTTCACACGCGGATTTATTTCGCAACACCCGTGTCCACGCGTACTTGCTAAAAACGTCTATAATGGTAATTATAAACTTGACAATGTCGTTCTCTTTTGCGTATGCGGACATATCGACTAAATCGGCCTGAAATTGTTGGTCTTTCCCATACACCACTACGCGGTTCCGCTTATAATTTATTGGCACAGTTCTATGAAGAGTGTATGTGTCCTGACTTGCGAGCCATTTGGACACTTCATTATCAGATAGTCTTACACCGTGTTGTTCTAATACAGCTTGTTTTAATCTATCTTTACCCCCAAAAGCTCCAGAATTAGCGGGTCGTAATAGATTTTTTTCATAAGTTCTGCCATGTCAACGCTATGAGATTTCAGTCATAATGAATCGAGTTGCAAATTTGTTCAGTATTTATTTATTTTATTTATTTTTTTCACAATATAAAAGTCACAAACATTTTTTTTATTTCACAATATAAAAGTCACAAACATTTTTTTTTTTATTTTACAATATAAAAGTCACAAACATTTTTTTATTTCACAATATAAAAAGTCACAAAAAAGTTTTTTTTTCACAATATAAAAAGTCACAAACTTTTTATTTATTTATTTTTTTACAATATAACGTTACAAAAACATTTCCAAACAACAACAATATTTTTTCTTTTATTAGAATGTAAGAAGTATAAAGTTACATACATGTATAATATGAATTATACCACACAAACAACAAAATATGTATTCAACTAAAAAATCAATAATATTACATACATCCGGGTTTTTGTTACTTAACGAACTGCACACATCAGTTACATACGTACTGTGGGATTACAAATTTAAGAATATGTTTAAGATCTGCTGATCCTACATGCTTTATAATATCACATGAAAAATTAAGGTGAACTATACTGTATTGGGCATTCAAGGTGAACATGATGGCATCAATTCACTGATTAGAAGTCAGCTGCAAGTCAGCAGTTGGTTTTTGACCTTCCTACTAAGAGTCAAACCAGGTGTGAATGTTTACATAACTGTAGTTCTTGTGACCATGTGATGTGGATACAAGTCTGGAGTACCATTTGTTTTTGACTCAATCACATGATCACAGTCGGGGGTAATTATCTCCATTGTCTTTAGATGATTAGATTTAGTGGTCAGCTCTAAGACTGTGTCTAAGGTCAACATTTTAAGAACTGCCCACTGGATGCCTATAAAATACCATGTAAAGATCCCTTAGTCAGATCATGTTGGAAGTACTACAGCAACGTACAGCGGAGTTCTCAATAAAGAATAACTTCCGTTGAACGTGATCCCAACTGTCTCACTGGTCTATGCTTTGAAGAAAGAAAAACTTTACAACAGTACAAATACATAATATATCTCCTATTCTAACAGCTTTGTGATCATCAGACATTAGATTGAGAATGTTTTTAATAACCGCACACGGGGTGTCCTCACAGGTAAGAGACATGTTTACCATATGATTCCATTCGTCCGATAATCCCCGCACACCGTTCATTAATTCCATTAGTCGTTTTTCATCCGGAGTTATGTCGGTATTTGTATTCCAATTATTCGGATAATCCTGCGGAGTAGGTTAGATATTCCAGATTTAACACGTGATTTAAAGAAATATTTTGTAATCCAAGAGGTAGAGCAGAGGTTCCCCATTTTCAATCGAGATTGATCTCTTCAGATACGTCGAATTTCCACTTGTCCACGGCTGTGTAGATTATCACGTATTGAAGATAATTTCTCCACTATATACATCTCGTCCCGGAGCTCAAATAAAATTGCCTCAACAGCTCCCAGGATTCTCTGTAGATTCGGGGTGGGTCCGAACTGGCTCAAGGCCTGAGCTAATATGTTTTTTAACTCAGGTGTGAGAAGCTCCAGTCTGATCTCTTCAAAGCATCCGAAGAAATAATAAGCAGAGGGTTCAAAAAAACAGCTGTGTCTTGTCTGAGATAGATGGTCAACACTGCACCCATCGCACGAATTTTTCATCTGTTTATCCAGCAAAATTGATGATCCGGTGACCTGTCTCCCCTAGGCATCCGTCCGCCTCATCGACGGTTGTGTCTGGGGTCTCAGCGCCTGCGACAGGTGTTGAAACTCCGTAGTTTGTGAGGAAAGCCAGATTGTGATAACCAAGTTCAGTACAGAAATTATTTATCCATTCGATGCTTTTCTGAGGTAATCCATTTGTCATAGTCAGTAATCCGTTTGTTGTAAATCCATCAGTAGATCCAATCAGTTGAGATGATGATGCAGAAGGGGATGTATCCTCCTGAGACATGATGCGTTTGAATGAGGTAAGCTTTCAAGATGATGTCTTTTTAAAACTTGTAGAGAGTAGGAGGAGTCACGTGGATGCCACGCCTACTTTGGGTCGCCCACTCAGGGTGGAAAAGCTTCACTTTAATATTGGTGTAGCGTTCATACGCATATACGAATCTGCAAAAAATATTTTCCATAACCGGTAGATCTCTCCATTGGAATATGAATTTCAGATCATAAAATTTTAAATGGTCTTTCTCGCAAATGGGCCACGAGTATTCTGCGTTCTTCCCAAAATCACTACACAGAATATACACGTAATCGTCAGGGTGTTTATTTATCTGGTCCGCCAAAATTCGATACCTTGTTCCCATGGTTAATCCACTCCACTCGCCAATAAAGAGAGGCATATCCATGCCGTCATTCAGATCTCGCCATACTTTTGAGTAGAATAAACTCCAGTCCCTTTCTGTGAATATTAAATGAGGATCATCCGTTGAATTTGTGGTGAATCGCTCATCGTTATCCACGTTAACCAATCTGACTTCTCTGTTGATTTTGTCATAAACATACATACACGCACGTCCTTCAGACAAGCGAAAAGCATATTTCACAGAAGTAAATTGTGTAGCGACAATGGGTCTGTGATAGGGAATTTATTAGCTCAAATGAGACTTAATATTCGTGAGATATGAATATTTCTATGCCGCATACATGGATTCAATTATTCCAAATAGGGAATAGGTCAAACCTCAACTTATATCAATGATTAGCACGATTACTCGTATCAATCACTGGCATAGGTTGATAGAATTATATTTTAATTAGGGGAAATTTAGGTAGAAGTTACTGCTCATTTACTATGCGAACCATCCGTCCGGAGGATAGGATGCACAATTTCTGAACAGAAACCTATTGTCTCCAACACCGACAGCTAATCTTCCTGTGGCCACAAGGAAGGATTATCTTCGTGCTTTAGACAACTTAGATAGTTTAATAGTACAATAAAAGTAGAGCTTGTAGCAAATCGATCGAACACCTTCAGGGACTTCAAAAATGGCACAAAAGGACAGATTCAATTCAAAAGATTTATGGAATGTTAATAAAACAAACTAGTTGATTACATGTACTATTTCAAATCACGCAGGAGTAAATATGCATAACAAACAAACAATATAACACGATCGTATAAGAAATCAAATAAAATAAAATAAACAAAATTGTGAGAGAGAGAGATAGAGATGGGGAGAGAGAGAAAAGTTAGAGTGATTTAGGTGTGTGTGTAAAGCTGGTTAGAGCGTGTGTGTGTTTGGGAGCACGTGTGTGTGGGTGTGTGAGTGAGAGTTGGAGAGAGAGTGTGCGTGTGTGTTTAGGAGCATGTGTGTGTGAGTGAGAGAGATAGAGTCAGAGCAAGGAAGGAAAGCGAAACAGGTTAACGTTATTTCTCAACGAGACCCCAAAGGCTTAGCAATTCCTGGACAACTTAAAACAGCATTTCTTTTGGATTGCAAATTTAAGAATACAGTACTTGCTCAGTGAGGCCCTCTTGTGTGCGTCTCTCGTAACAAAGGCACCCGGAACACGTGGTTAGGTGCGTCGTCAAGGCGGGTTCGTTGCGGTGGTAACTCAAAACGTTTGTTAAACTTAGCCAAAGATTATCTGAGCCTTAACCCTCTGGGGACCAGAAACGCGCCCGCGCGTTTTGCTCGTTTTTTTTTTTTAGCAATGAAAAATAAACACTAAATGCTCTGTTAATTTTGATCTTTCATTTTCGTGTAATACATCAATCGATCCTGTTCAGTTTCTATTTTTTTTCTGTATACTCACAATAAAAATAAAGTGTTCTGCTTTTTGACAAATAAAGAAAAATTAACATGATGCAATTTCTGCCTTCTCTCTGTCAGTAAACTCCCATTTGAAACGCGTTCGAAAATGATCTATAACTCCGCGAAAATTCAGCCAAACAGGCAAACAGACCCACGGGCATAAAGCTTGAGATTGCATCTTTTAAATGAAGTATTTTATATAAAAAACAAATATTATCAGCTTCTGTAATCTGTATAAAAAGAGAGCGACTCCAGTCGAGCTCATTACGAGCTCATTCACAAGTAATGTGACACGCCCACGGAGAGCGCGTGCTTTTCAAATGCAAATTCTGAGAACCATTTCAGACCTGTGAAACGCCCACATCAGCTGTAAACACAGCGCGTCGCGATCGAGTGAGGCATAATTTAGCCTACCTTATGGAGAAAAGATTCGTCAGAACAGTGCTGATATGAGGAGGAATATCTCCTGATATGAGGAGCAGTCCCGCTGAGGAGTGAGGTAGGCTGTTTTCTTTTCTCAAATGTTGATGTGGAATAACGTTATGGAATAACGTTAGTGTAGGCCTATGTAAACCGCAAAAAGATGAATCGCATTTCTATAATATTTCTGTGAGATGAATGAAGGGTACATATTTGTAAAGAGTGTTTAGCCTAAATATGAATTGCGCGTCTGTGTGTGAAAGAATAAACTGCTTTGCTATAGCCTACTGAGATGAGTAAAAATCGACTGGAATATGTTGAAATAAAATGTATTTGTATAAGCAACGTAAATTAACATTTATATGCCCTAATATTTCAATAAAACAACGTTAGTCAGGCGTTAGTCACACATAGACTATGATGTTATCATAGACTAAGATGTTAGATGTTCCAATGTTGGCTATATTCAAACTAATGAATACATATGATAAAATGTAGGCCTATAATTTTTTTTTTTTTTTTTTTTACAAAGAAAGAGTACACTTGAAATATTGTTGAAATTGTAATTAGTGTTGTAATTGTAACCTTTTTAATAAAATAGCAAAACATATTTACAAGATAGATGTAAGCGAAATCTTAAATGGTCAATATAAGTGTTCTTCTAAATACATCTTTTGTCCTTGCATTGTGGCTCAGTGTCACACCTGAATGAATGGCTAATTATGCAGAGTCATTATGCAGAGTGGGTGGGACATCGTAAGGTGTAAACTACTCCTCCTTCACGCCCCCCTCGCATATTGGCTTTCCAAGCAAAACCTGTTTTACACCATTTAAATCAATGTATTTTTTTTTTGTGAACGATAAAGCAAGACTATTTTCACATAATTTTGAAGCTAGAACTCAAAGGGACCACATCCATTAGTCAAAAGTCTTGTGGACACATATTTAATATGTGTTTTGTGGTCTTAATTCAGCAACTTTCATTTTTATTTTTTCCAATAACCACGCATAAACATTATTCTCTTAAAAATACAAACATCTACATACACGTTGCTCGCATATTATGGTAGCCCTGTTTGTGCTATATAGAGTGAATTTACACCTTTGCCATTAACATGTTTATAAATAACTGAAAAAAGCACAAATTTCAAGGCATGTCAGAACATCTCAAGGGCCCCAAAAACAGCTCGGTCCCCAGAGGGTTAAGTTGGTTTCGTTGGTTTGTAAGAGAATTATCAAAATGAAATAGAGTATCAAGGAAAGAAAAACTTAGAAATAAAAGAAATAAAACGAAGGTTTCTTGGAGGAAGAAGGTGGTTTTCTCTCTGGCGGACTGCACTGATGAGAGATATGGCGCCGTATTTTGAAGGAGCTAAAGTCACGCCTTCTCATGTTTGTGACCCAATCGTCTGGAAGGACTATTGTGGCCACCTCCTTACTCTTTGCAAAGGCGCACGCCTCTTCCGACGATATGCTGACGGGGTAAACTAGTCCATAAACAGTTATAAAACTGGAATTACTGAAATGATGCATAATTTCATATGTTGAGTTAAGAATTCAACACCGTTGGTTCTTTCTGAGCACAATGATATCACGGACCGTGGTTCTGGCAGTTAATAACACAGAGTTACATGATTCTTCAATATAATAAGCATTTCACTTGTTGATTATACCATAAAACTTAGTTATAGCGGTCTTCCGTATAAGGACCATGGCATACAACACAAATACATTTCAAAAATATATTGGCAAGGGTAACTTTTGATCACAATGTCCAGGAATGAGATTGTCTTGGTGTATGTGTGTGGAAGCAGAGTCATTGAAAGTTCGCAGCCGCGTGATGAACTTTTTGGGTTCATTGTGTGTGTGTATGTGCGTGATCCTCTCGGATTGATGAAATTACCCCCAGGGGAACTGGTCGCACATCTGCTAACACTGTTGTATTGTTTTGAGACGTTAATCAGTGTTCGACAACTTCAGGGTTTTTCTCGAAGTCGGACAACGTGGCGGGTCAAAAGGATGTTCGCCAAGCAGTAAAACAGAAGGTTTTTGTTGATTCAGAAGTAAGAGATCTGTGTTTTCAGATAGGCCATCAATGATTTATGCTAATAGTAGGCGCCCAAAGCAATCTGTACGTCTGCACGTACTGAGCGTCGGAGCCTGAGACAATGGAGAGACTTGTAGATGAGGATTCCAGGGAGTTAATTGGTAACACTTTACAATACGGGTGCACTAATAAGCATTAATTCATGCTTAACTAATGCACAGATAATCATGTGTTAATGTATGACTCATGAAGAACTAAACCATTAATTAATGATTACTGCATCAGCAACTAATAAAGATTCTAAATGATTAATAGATTAAGTAATATATGAATTGTTATTAATTACATGTGTCATAATGTATCAATTCCTTAATAACTTATTTTATTAACTAAAAGTGTAAATTAATGCCTTAATTACCACAGTTGGTCAAAGCAATGTACTTCAACTTCCAGTTGTCTGCTTTAATTAATCATTAACTAATGATTTGCAAATGTATAATTATGTTATGACTTTACTTGTTGAGGCACATGACTATTAACTAATTGTTAAGTAATATGCCATTTTGGTGCCATGTAAACCCATAAATGGCATATTACTTAACAATTAGTTAATAGTCATGTGCCTCAACAAGTAAAGTCATAACATAATGATACATTTGCAAATAATTAGTTAATGATTAATTAAAGCAGACAACTGGAAGTTGAAGTACATTGCTTTGACCAACTGTGGTAATTAACACATTAATTTAAACTTTTAGTTAATAAAATAAGTTATTAAGGAATTGATACATTATGACACATTTAATTAATAACAATTCATTTATTACTTAATCTATTAATCATTTAGAATCTTTATTAGTTGCTGATGCAGTAATCATTAATTAATGGTTTAGTTCTTCATGAGTCATACATTAACACATGATTATCTGTGCATTAGTTAAGCATGAATTAATGCAGATTAGTGCACCCGTATTGTAAAGTGTTACCAGTTAATTTAATCACAGAGGCTGAAGGGGTGTTGATCATGGGGTGATGTTAGCAATCTAATCATACGGAGACCTGAGAATCTGCCTCACGTTACAATTGCATCATTGTCCACTCTAATTAGGCAGCTCAATAATATCGTTGAATATTAAATGTCCCCAACTAAGCAAGCCAAAAACCAAGGCAACAGTGGCAAGGAACCAAAACTCCATCAGGTGACAGAATGGAGAAAAAAACCTTGGGAGAACCCAGGATCAGTCAGGGGCCAGTTCTCCTCTGGCCAACGAGCGAACAGTGTTCGATTATGATCCAGGCAGCATTACGGGTCAGAAGTCAGATTGGTCGTGTTGATGAGGCCGGCACTTCAGGGATGCGTCATGGTTGGGTCCACGTGCAGATCCACCATCTAATCTGGATACAGCCGGAGTCCACATCACTTCAGAAACGGAGAGACTGGTTGACACTTCAGTACTGCGTTGTCGTCGTGTCCAGGCGCAGGTCCTTCATCGGAGCTCGGAGGTTAAGAGCTCGCTCAAGTACTGCGGAGCTAAACCATTTAGTGCTTTGTAAGTAATCAGCAATATTTTAAAATTTATACGATGTTTAATAGGGAGCCAGTGCAGTGTTGACAGAACCGGGCTAATATGGTCATACTTCCTGGTTCTGGTAAGAACTCGAGCTGCTGCGTTTTGAACTAGCTGTAGTTTGTTTATTAAGCGTGCAGGGCAACCACCCAGTAGAGCATTACAGTAATCTAGCCTTGATGTCATGAACGCATGAACTAATTGTTCCGCATTTGTCAATGAGAGCATATGGCGTAATTTAGATATATTTTTAAGATGGAAAAATGCGGTTTTACAGATACTAGACACGTGACTTTCAAAAGAAAGATTGGTATCAAAGAGCACACCCAGGTTCCTAACCGACGACGAAGACTTAACAGAGCAGCCATCAAGTGTTAGACAGTATTCTAGATTATTACGTGAGGAAGTTTTTTGTCCAATAATTAGAATCTCTGTTTTTTCAGAATTTAGAAGTAGGAAATTACTAGTCATCCAGTTTTTTATATCTGCTATGCATTCCGTTCAGTTTGTGAATTGGTAAGTTTCGTCTGGGCGTGAAGAAATATAGAGCTGAGTATCGTCAGCATAACAGTGAAAGCTAATGCCATGTTTCCTCATGATATCTCCTAATGGTAGCATGTACAGAGTGAACAGCAACGGTCCTAGTACTGAGCCTTGTGGTACGCCATACTGAACTTGTGATCGATGCGACATCTCTTCATTTACTGTTATAAGGAAATTCCACCCCATCTGACGTCACACACGGAAAAAACTTTCCGAAACTTGTGACAAACCGGAAAGAGTATTTTTGGTACAGAAATACTCCATCAAACGTATAACTTAATTTTTGAAACTTTGTCCATGTTTAGCATGGGCTCTTTAACAGTGTAAAAAACGTCTCGGGTTACTGGATGTAACCCTGGTTCCCCGAGAGAGGGGAACGAGACGCTGCGTCCAGTATAAACGCTACGGGGAATGCCTTCGGCATGCGGTATCTGAAGCCACTATACAACTATTCCAATCTGGATTGGTGCGCGTCATCGTGCGTCATGACGTTGCATGTGACGGTGACCCGGACGCTATATAAGGGTCACAGGAACAAGGAAATGACAGCTTCGAAAAGGTTCAAAGCAGCTGTTCTCAGGGCGCCCCGAAGGTGGGGAGAGGGGACGCAGCGTCTCGTTCCCCTCTCTCGGGGAACCAGGGTTACATCCATTAACCCGAGACGTTCCCCATCGTTACGGGGAACTCCCGCTGCGTCTAGTATAAACGCTACGGGGAACGAGTACCAGCTAGCCCCCACCGAGAACAGGCGCCCCTGGAGTGAAACATCTGGCACACTCAGAGGCGCTAACAATAAGAGTTGACAGATCCCACTAGACCAAGAATCACATTCTTTTCTCATTTGGTGTGGTAAGGGAAAGATGCCTCAGCAGCTTCAAAATTGAAATTCAACCTGTATAGTATAAGCAGGCCCTTTTCAACTCCTAACCCGTCTAGAGGGAGACTCTGGAAGCCAAAACCAGGCAGGTAACTGCCATGGGGAGTCTACCAGGAGACTGACCAAGTCGGAAAACCAAATCCGTGATGGCCAGAACGGAGCCACAAGAATGATATCGGCTCCAAACCTTCTTACTCTTTCCAGAACTCCAGGGAGCAGAGTCACCGGGGGAAAGGCGTACAGACGTCGCCTCGGCCACGTCTGTACCATAGCATCCAAACCCAAAGGTGCAGGGTGCGAAAGAGAGAACCAGAGCGGGCAATGAGAATTCTCATAAGAAGCGAATAAGTCCACCTCCGCCTGGCCATATCTCTTCCAAATGAGCTTCACCACCTCAGGGTGAAGCCTCCATTCCCCGGGCCATCGGCCCCTGCCTCGACAGGGTGTCTGCTCCCACATTTTCAACCCCAGGTATATACATGGATCTCACAGAGAGAAATTTGTCCTTGGACTACAGTAATATATGATGGGCTAGCTTACACAGAGGTCGAGACCTCAAGCCCCCCTGATGGTTGATATAAGAGACCACTGATACATTATCAGACCTAACCAGGACATGATGGCCTCTGAGGTCTGGGAGAAAATGCCTAAAGGCGAAAAACACTGCCATCATCTCGAGGAAATTAATATGTTGAGAAAGATGGCGGTCTTCCCAGACCCCCCGGGTGAAACGGCCCTCCATAACCGCATACCAGCCTGTGCGGGAAGCATCTGTGGTCATAATCTTTCTGTGACCCGAAGTCCCCAACACCTGGCCTTGAGGCAGGAACAGAACATCTTTCCAGCTGACTAGAGCACGAAGGCATCTGGACGTAACTCTAATCGTGCGGAAGGGGTTACCCCTCGGGGAAAACCCCCTGGTCCTGAGCCACCACTGTAGGGCCCTCATATGGAGCAAGCCGAAGGGAATTACCACTGAAGCGGCTGCCATAAGGCCCAAAACTCTTTGAAATCGTTTTACAGTGATAGCCTGGTCTAGCCTAATTGTCTTGACCTCAGTTAAGATACTCTCGATACGAGTTTGAGTCAATTGGACCCGCATGGCTTGCGAATCCCACTCTGTCCCCAGAAATGTTATTCTTTGCTGGGGAGACAAGGAACTCTTCTTAACATTGAGCCTTAATCCCAAGCATTGAAGATGACGCAAAACAACACCTCGATGTTGGATTGCCAGGCTTTCTGATTCTGCCAGAATTAGCCAATCATCTATATAATTAAGAATGCGAATCCCCAAAGTCTCAATGGAGCAAGGGCTGCATCCATGCATTTCGTGAACGTGCGAGGAGATAAGGCTAGGCCGAAAGGAAGAACCCTATATTGATAAGCTTTTCCCCCAAAAGCAAATCTAAGGAACTTCCTATGATAAGGAATGATGGAAATATGAAAATAAGCATCCTTAAGATCTATCGTCACAAACCAGTCCTCGGATCTAATTTGTTGAACGATATTGGGTATAGTAAGCATCTTGAACTTAAATCTCCTCAGAGATCTGTTTAAAACCCTAAGATCTATTATAGGACGAAGTCCACCATCCTTTTTAGGAACGATGAAATATCGGCTATAAAAACCGAGTTCCCTCTCCCGAACGGGGACAACCTCAATCGCCTCTTTTGCTAAAAGGGAACTAACTTCATCTTCCATCACCTGGCTTTGATCAGCAGGAACCAAAGTGTGCAACACCCCTTGAAAATGAGGTGGTTGAATTTTAAATTGGATCCTATAACCTTTCTTAACTATATCCAGAACCCATTTCGATATATTCGGAAGGCCCTTCCAGGCGTCTAAATAATCTGAAAGTGGGATTAATCTTTCTGGGCTAGTCTCAGGTGATAAAGTAGATTTCACAGTGACCTGAAGCAGTTTACTGGCAGGAAGCAACTGAATCTTTTACTTTTCAGCAGACCTCAAGAGGGTCGAATGAGACAGGGTTTTTGGTAATGCCTTACATTCGTTAGAAATGGGTGTAACCAGAGTCTGGTTACATCGATTTCCTGAGGGCTCCGTGGAGCGAAGTTTTAAAAATGTCACACGGAGGGGGACACCCTCTGAGGGCTGCGGATCCCGTCATGGCCTCTTGGTCGAAGCCTTCCTGCCCTGAATGACGGTCCTCAGATCCGCCTTCTGAGCCGGGGCTTTCGACCAAGCGAGTTGCCTCCGGAGCCAGGCCTTTTGTGGGGGCGTCCGGGAGGCAACACTCTCTTTTTGTTGTTAGAGGTGTGAGGAGCTAGAGGCGGCGCCCTCACGAGACTGCCCCCTGGCGGCAGGCTCGCGAGGTTTGGGATGAAGGCGGGGAATCAGCTGTTTAAATGCGGCTGACTGCCTCCTCGTCTCCTGAAACCTCTCGACGACGTTATTGACGCCATCGCCGACGAGGCCATGAGGAGAGAGGGGGGCAACGAGCAGACAAGCCCTGTCCTTGTCGCCGATACCCGCTAGCGTCAGCCACAGGTGCCTCTCCGCAGCCACCAGTGCTGCCATAGAGCGACCGATAGCGTGGGCCGTCTCCTTGGTGGCACGGAGAGACACGTCTACCGTACGACGAAGTTCTCGAACATCGTCGTAGGAGACTTCCCCACTCTCATCCACTTCTTTCAGCAGGTCGGCCTGGTACGCCTGAAGCAGCCCCATAGTGTGCAGGCAGCTACCAGCCCGACCCACCGCCATATATGCCTTCCCCACCAAAGCTGATGTAGTACGGCAGGGCTTGGTGGGGAGCGCCGGAGCCTGCAGGGATGATGCCGTGTCGGGAGAGAGATGAGAGGCGAAAGTCTCCTCTACCCGTGGCATCATCCCATAACCCATCTCCCTCGCTCCCATTGTATTCGAATAAATATGTGTGTTGGGACCGGAAATACGGGAGGAGAAGGGTTTATTCCATGTTCTCGACACCTCGGTGTGGAGATCATGGAAGAATGGCAGGCTACGGCGTGGAGGTTGTGACCGGGTTTGCAGTAAACGTTCATCCAGCTTGCTTTTAACGGCTGTTTCCTGCACCTGCGGTGGCCACTCAATATTTAACTTGGCCACCGCTCTGGTCACAACATCCAGCAGCTCCTCGAAAGCAGGGGAATGGGATGGCTGTGTCACACATTCCTCTGCCTCGATATCCACAATATCTAACTCCTCGGAGCTAGATAAGTGAAGCATCGGGTCCGTTTCAGGGACGGGAGAAGCCGCAGTGCGGGCTCCCGAACCCTGAGCGGAACGAATGGATTCAGCATCTGAATGTTGAGAAAGGACCTCGGTCGCCAACTTTTCACAATGCTCACAGGCAGCACCCTCGAGTGCTGCCTGAGCATGCTCCATTCCCAAACAAACCACACAAAGAGCGTGAGTATCTCCCTCACACAAAAAACGTGGGCAAGGAGGTACACAGTTTTTAAAGCTCTTTTCCGCCATAATACATTCACTTTTTCAAAGACAGACAACACCAAATAGAACGGACAGTGACATAGAATGCTGCTGAAGAACAGAAGCTGTCATTTCCTTGTTCCTGTGACCCTTATATATCGTCCGGGTCACCGTCACATGCAACGTCATGACGCACGATAACGCGCACCAATCCAGATTGGAATAGTTGTATAGTGGCTTCAGATACCGCATGCCGAAGGCATTCCCCGTAGCGTTTATACTGGACGCAGCGGGAGTTCCCCGTAACGATGGGGAACTCAGTATGCATGAAATTGCATTTCACCCCCCCTTTAATAAGAAAAAAAATACTATAATTGGATGCTTCAGCTACTCCTGTATTAATACAGTTGCATGCATATGCATGACTATTCATATAACAACATTCAATATGAATATAGCCTACCACATTTCTGCCAAAATACCATAGTTGCAGTTTGTGTTACTACAGTAAATCAAGGTAATCTGTGTATTGGAAAACATAACAAACTTTCTTTAACTAATCGTGAACTAATCGTTTATTTGTTGCACAATATTTCTCATGTTTTCCGCTTCAATGTTGTTGGGAATATCTGCACCTTTTCATCTTTCTTTCATCTCGGAGATTTCAGCGCGCCGCTGGTCCGTGCACTACGGTTCAAATGAGTAGAGCTCTATTGTTCCGCATTTAGTGACAATTGTAGTCACACCTGTATGAAAAAAGTATGTTACCAGCCTGGAGCACTGCTTCAGCTTTGACTGACCATCACTTACGTCCCTTTAATACATTTGCTATAACAAATACCGTAAAACAGTCATAATGCTAGATAGTGATTTCAGACTAGGCCTAACGTTACTTAGTTTATTGTAGTAGGTAACTTACTGGTAGTACATCTCTAAACGGTTTCGCTAGTATAATGTTTTAATTAATTACTTTATTACTGCTAGCGAGCTAACAGGGATAGCTGGGATTAATTTCCAATCGATCTCACTTCCCGGAGATCATTCAAACGGACTAAAGGGAACTTCGTTTTTAAAAAGTATATTTTATAATTATATTCAACGTCTCAGTACACATTACTTAATGTTATATATACATAAAAACGATATGACTTACCTTTCATTATCAGGATGCAGCAGCAGCTTCTGTGTGTCTGTCACTGGACCGTTAAAATTTGAACCGTCGCTGCGGAAACCGTAGGCTATTTAACCCAACAGTCGGGTTATTTCTAGAAATTACCCAACAGTTTTATAAATGACCCAATATTTTTGGAAAATAACCCAACACATTGACCCAATATGTGCAACCCATCGGTTGGGTTAACCCTTGTAAGGTGTTCGGGTCTGTTGGACCCGTTTTCATTTTTTATCAAAAGAAAAATGATACAATTAATTATTTTTTCAAACTGAGACTCATTGTAGGTCCTGTGTACCTTTACTCTGTCCTCCTCCTGTCAGGGCCTGCTGTTAGTGTGTGTATGTTCTTGTATATGGTTTATGAGGACACAAATGTGCATAATGACATGGGTATTACAACGTAAACATGGTTTATGACGACATCTGTGTCCTCATACTAAAACATACTAAATGGTGTTTTTTGAAATTCAAAAAATGACAAAAGTTTTCTGTGATTGGTAGGTTTAGGAGTATGGGTTAGTGTAGGGGGATAGATTATACAGTTTGTACATTAGAAAAACCATTATGCCTATGGAGAGTGACCGTACACCACATATCCAAGTGAGTGTGTGTGTGTGTGTGTGTGTGTGTGTGTGTGTGTGTCCGTGTGGTGGTGGGGGGGTGTTTTGTGTGTGTCTGTGTGTGTGTGTGTTGTGGGCGTGTGTGTTGTGGGTGTGTGTATGTGTGTGCATGAGTGTGTGTGTGTGTGTGCGTGTGAGAGAGAGATTGTGTGTAAGTGTGAAAGAGTGCAAGAATGAGTTTTGTGTTTCTACTCCTGCCATTCCCACACAAGGTTGCAATTCTTAAATGTGATCTAACAAAGGTAAAGAGGAAATATTAACCATATATGCTGTTTATATTGCTTGTAATTGGGAAGAAGTAAACATCTGTTGAGTATTTTAACATAACATTTTTGATTGTGTTGAATTAAAAACCCCAAAAATGCAGCGGGTCCACCAGACCCATGAACACTGGCTGAGTAACAAAAATATGAACACCACACACGGGTTAAACAAATAACCCAATGTTTTTTACTATACACACCCAGGAAAGAATGTAAGTGCATGCAGACATTTCTGATATTACTATCTTTGTGGGGACGTTTGGATTTACTAGGACACACTCACACAAACTGTGATTTCTAATCCAGGAACCATGTTTGAGAACTTTGAGAGCCCTGGTGGAAGAGTGGGGTAACATCCCACAGTAAGAAAAGGCCAGTCTGCTACAGTCCATGAGGACGATCTGTGGGACTTACAGCAGCTCCTGGCTACACCAGATATGACTGCTTATTTTGATATTGTTCAGGGACTCATTGTTCCATTTCTTTTCCTCAAATGTCTGCGGAACTTGTTTATTTTATGTTTATGTTGTTGAATCTTTTTATGTTCATACCAATATTTATACATTAAGACATTTTCTGGAAATAAAAGCGGTTGAAAGTTAGAGGACATCACCTTTTTTACCGAGTTTAGTTCTGTATGACTGGCCCTTTTTTGTCATAATGTTTTTGATAACACAGATGCAACATGACTGATGGAAGTGATTAAGCATAAAGCACATAATATCTACATTTACCATTTATTACAGTACATTGAGGATTTATGCTGCTTGCTCAGTTTATTAAATGAGAACATTTAATACAATTTATGAACATTGTGTCGATTTCTTTCAATGTGTGTGGAAAGAAGTCAATCAAATCAATCAAATGCAGAAAACATACTCTCTGAAATAAAGCAAAGATACATGTAGTGTAAATTACAAATATAAATCCTACAAAGATAATCATATCCTTTATGAGTGACAGCTTTACCAGTTTTATTACAATTGATGCTCTGTAAAAATATCAACCAGAGAGGATGCTGGCTGAAATATTTTCAGAGTTAAGATGTGTTTAACTGTCTTTTTAAACCAGGGATAAAATAAAGCATAGATCAGTGGATTCAGACCTGAATTTGTGGACACAACCCATGCTAAAACATTTATGATTGTGGAAGAGTTTACTGTCAAAGAACAGATAAAGTATGGAACAAAGCAAAGGATATAAACTACCACAATGATTCCTAATGTCAGAGCAGCTTTACTCTCAGATTTCCTCCTCAATGAACCTTCCGTCACACATTTACCACCCTTCATCATAGAGTTTATAACTTTCACTTGCTGATGTACCACATAGAAAATCCTCAAATATAAAGATATGATAAGGGTACATGGAAAAATAAAAGACACGAACAGATCAGTAACTGCGCAGGCAAATCCTATCGGAATAAAACACTCTCCATAACACGCCTCTGTTCTGTATACATATTCATTATAAATTACAACTGTAACATTATAAGTTAAAGAACAAACCCAGCTCAGACAGATGCTTCTTAAAGTTTTAGTTGTGGTTATTTTCTGTGGGTACAGTAAAGGGTGACACACAGCCACATAACGATCAACAGCAATTAAAGCTAAATTAGTGAAAGATGCTGAGAAAAGCAATCCATACATTATATTATGCAGTTTACAGAACGTGTCTCCAAAGTACCAACAATTAGCATCAATCTGTGTGATGGCCTCTACGGGCATCACAATAAGTCCAATAAGCATGTCGGCCACAGCCAGAGAGAGAATAATCAGGTTTGTTGGAGTGTGAAGCCTCTTGAAGTGAGAGATGGAGATGATCACCAGCAGGTTCAGAAACACAGTCCATGCTGAGAGCAAAAAAAAAAACACATACATAATAATGTATTCATGTCTAGAGTATTCAAAGGCCTTGATACATGATGAGTTGATGTCAGGAAAGCAGTAAAGAGTCTCATGATCCTCTGTCTCATAGGCCATGAGTGAGTCTCCTCATGTTATAGGAGTTTGTTCTGCTCATATAATTTATACAGTGTCTGGATCAGACGGCCCACCCATCTACTGCCCACTGATGATGTAACATTCAAATTTTTTTATTTATTTATTAATTATTTATTATTTTAAATCTTTTTCTTGTTGAACATTAGCTTTGAAATGCATTTTCTTACACTGTTCAAAAGGTAATGTATTATTATTATTATTATTATTAATTTATTTATTTATTTTTGCTTCATTTCTTCACTGTCTTGTTATAGTTTAGTATTTCCACATGAAAGCAAAGCACAGGTGGAACTGAACTGAACACAGGTGTGGTGGTTTTTGCTGTAATCAGTAATCAGCCACTGTAGATCACTCTTCCTTTGAGCGGCTCCTGGAACTCATCTGAGGGGCCCCTTGGTGTGGTTAAGATGATTTCTGTGAATTAGGAATGGGGTCCAGAAATAAAGGGGTTATGTCATCCACTGGAACTCAAGAATGCTTGAGCTGTCCATAACCCTCCCAGTTTACCCTGTAAATTAACTATTGCAATGTAATAAGTGGGCAATAACTGTCCTGTTTACAGAACACATTATCAAAAATGCTGAAATATTTTTTTTACTTTACAGTGAAAAAGCTATTGAATTGAATATATGTGTTATAAAAGATTTCAGTTCCTAATGACATCCATTATATGGACAAAAATATATATGTTTTTTCTGCTCGTGCCATCTAAGGTTCAATGTGTCAACTTTGGCCATTGGGTGGCGCATATCCCTTTTGTTGTTACACAGCAGAAAAAGGAAGGAAACAGTAGGAAGCAGCACTAGTAGAATGCATGAAGTGAAGTTGTGACAGGATTGGTCACTTTTCTATTTCTTTGGTCAAACATGCAATGGCAAGTTTCTCATTTACTCCTGATAATAAGTCATCTTGAGGTTACTCATATCTCTTAAACGTTTAAAATGGAGTTTTGGGAGATGTATGTAACCACAATCATTAGATTTGAATAGCTCTTAAAGCCTTATCTCTTGTCAAAAGGCTCAATCCGACCGCAGACTTTGATGAACATTGCTGGCAGCAGCAACGTCTGTGTCCGTACTGTTCTTATCAATGACAGCGTAACCTCGTATCTCCCTGCTCCCAAGTCATAAATCTCGTATCTCCGATTAAACATGATTTGGGGGAAATGTTGTGTTAATGTTGGTATACAACAGTATATGAAAGCAATATAAGGTATAATACCAACTTTAACAAAACAATGTTTAATAACTCAAAAAAATATGCCGTTTTTTAAATTTCCTATTAAATAATTTCCTAAATAATGGTTTTGGAGATACGAGGATTCCGCCCGACAACGACGATATGCAGCCTAATAATTATTTAACTGATTTGAATAATATGAATGTATAATGCTCTATGTGTATGCCAGGTTAAAGAGATGTGTTTTTAGTCTAGATTTAAACTGACAGAGTGTTTCAGCTTCCCGGACAATGTTAGGAAGGCTGTTCTAGAGTTTAGGTGCTAAGTAAAAAAAGGTTTTTTGATATTCTAGGTATCATCAACTAGCCATAACTTTGAGATTACAATAGAGGTGAAGGACTATAATGTTAAGAGCTCGCTCATGTACTGGGGCGCTAAACCATTTAGTGCTTTGTCCTTCTTTGTCCTTTCCTACTTGATCCTTCAGAATTAGTCAATTACAGGCCGATCTCGAATCTACCTTTTCTGTCAAAGATACTAGAAAAGGCAGTATCTTCACAACTGTGTTCCTTTTTAGAAAGAAATGATATCTGCGAGGATTTCCAGTCAGGATTTAGATCGTACCGTACTACTGAGACAGCTCTCATTAGAGTCACAAATGATTTGCTCTTATCATCCGATCGTGGTTGTATCTCGCTATTAGTGTTACTCGATCTTAGTGCTGCGTTTGACAGCATTGACCACAACGTTCTTTTAAATAGACTAGAAAACTATGTTGGCATTAGTGGAATTGCACTAGCATGGTTTAAATCATACTTATCTGACCGTTATCAGTTTGTAGCAGTAAATGAAGAGATGTCTCATCGATCACAAGTTCAGTATGGCGTACCACAAGGCTCAGTACTAGGACCGCTTCTGTTCACTCTGTACATGCTACCATTAGGAGATATCATCAGGAAACATGGAATTAGCTTTCACTGTTATGCTGACGATACTCAGCTCTATATTTCTTCAAAACCTAACGAAACTTACCAATTCACTAAATTAACGGAATGCATAGCTGATATGAAAAATTGGATCACTCGTAATTTTGTCACGGTGTGACAAAAACCAGAGAAGAGCCTAAAGCCCTTGTGAGTGCAGTGTTGTTGTGGAGACCTCTAGTGGACACCTGTCTCATCGCACTGCAAATCTGTTGCCATGGCAGCAAGGCCAATAGCCCGATTGACAGCAGGTGTGGAGCAATTACAGAGAGTGTTGTGAGAGGGACACGTATTCAGATAAGCCTTTAAAAATGGAGAGGAAGCAGACTGTGGGGTGGTTCTCCTCCCGTGAGGTACTGTGTTTGTCGGCGGGCTGTTTGTATTTGAGGCTGGGCTGTGAAGCGGGCGAAGATTGGAAGCTGGGAAATGGAAAGAAGAGAGTGAAGTATTTATCAACGAAAACCCAAAGAGCATCGTCAGCAGTGGGGAAGACGTAAAGTGATGAGTATTGGATCCGTTGTTTATAGGCACTAACACTGAAGTGGTGTTGAAATTTTGGAAAGTGTGTGGCACGAGTGAACTAGTACACCGAGTGAATTGTTGATCTGTCTCCAACTTCTGTCTGTTCCTCGCTGACTGTGATGATCGCTGCACCCGTTTTCTGCTGTCTCTGGAGAGAAGTTGAGCCCTTGTGAGTGACGAGAGTCGATCTGGTGGGAGAAAGACCGGTGGGTGAGTGCTGGCCCGAAATGCACGGTGTGTGAGTGGAATGCAGTGCCTGAAGTGACGATTCACACGGTTGAAGTGGAGTGAAGTTCATCGTGTGGAGAAGCAATAGTAGTCTGCTATGCACTCTCTCCTTACAGTCTTTCACTCGCCGTCTCCAAGGAAGGTTTGGATATATTAAGTGCCCAACTTGCCATTCTGAGATAGCCAGGCTCTGTTAATGCTGAATGTTTTATACGCTGTGGAACAGTTAAACCCTGCTACATTGTTACAGTGTATCGCTGAATTGGAGTGACTCGCTTGAAGCATCCTTCCTGCCTGGTGGTCTCCACACGCTCCTATTGAGAGCCGCTGCCCTGTTCAGAACGAGAGAAGGTATCGCAGCTGAATGTTTCATCTACTGTTGAATGGTTGAATCCTGTTGCATTGTTACAGCGTAGAGCTGAAGGGGAGTGACTCGCTTAAAGCATCCTTCCTGTCTGGTGGTCTCCACACGCTCCTATTGAGAGCCGCTGCCCAGTTTAGAACGAGAGAAGGTATCGCAGCTGAATGTTTCATCTACTGTTGAATGGTTGAATCCTGTCGCATTGTTACAGCGTACAGCTGAAGAGGAGTGACTCGCTTAAAGCATCCTTCCTGCCTGGTGGTCTCCACACGCTCCTAATGAAAGCCGCTGCCCCGTTCAGAACGAGAGAAGGTATCGCAGCTGAATGTTTCATCTACTGTGAATGATTAAATCCTGCTGCATTGTTACAGTGCACCGCTGAAGTGGAGTGACTCGACTAAAGCATCCTTCCTGTCTGGTGGTCCCCACACGCTCCTACTGAAAGCCGCTGCCCTGTCGGAACGAGAGAAGGTATTACAGCTGAATGTTTCATATGCTGTCGAATAGTTAAACCCTGCTATCTGGTTATAGCGCACAGCCGAAGTGGAGCGTCTCGCTCAAAGTGTCTTCCCAGCCTGGTGGTTTCCACACGCCCCATCGAAAGCTTCTGCCTGTTCAGAAAGAGAGAAGGTATTTCAATCGAATGTTTATTGTGCTGCTGAATAGTTGAACCCTGCTACCTGGTTACAGTGCACAGCCGAAGTGGAGTGTCTCGCTCAAAGTGTCCTCCCAGCCTGGTGGTTTCCACACGCCCCATCGAAAGCTTCTGCCTGTTCAGAAAGAGAGGAGGTATTTCAACTGAATGGTTACTGTGCTGATGAATAGTTAAACCCTGCTATCTGGTCCTAGCACACAGCCGAAGTGGAGCGTCTCGCTCAAAGTGTCTTCCCAGCCTGGTGGTTTCCACACGCCCCATCGAAAGCTTCTGCCTGTTCAGAAAGAGAGAAGGTATTTCAATCGAATGTTTATTGTGCTGCTGAATAGTTGAACCCTGCTACCTGGTTACAGTGCACAGCCGAAGTGGAGTGTCTCGCTCAAAGTGTCCTCCCAGCCTGGTGGTTTCCACACGCCCCATCGAAAGCTTCTGCCTGTTCAGAAAGAGAGGAGGTATTTCAACTGAATGGTTACTGTGCTGATGAATAGTTAAACCCTGCTACCTGGTTGCAGCGCACGGCCGAAGGGGAGAGCCTTGCTTAAAGTGTCCTCCCCGCCTGGTGGTCTCCACATGTCCCATTGAAGGCTCCCGCCCTGTTCAGAAGGAGAGAAGGGAACACTGTTGAACGCTTGTATGCCACTGAACCATTGAACTCCGTCATCTTGTTGCAGTACACAGCCGAAGGGGAGCGTCTCGCTCCAAGTGTCTTCCTGTTGTCCACGGTTCCCTTACGTCTAACCACGACTTCCTCGTGAGTACTGTAAAGAGTACTTACCCAGTGACCTACCTACACCGTGCGAGTTTCCTCCTGGTTCCTCTCCAACGAGCTGCAGGGCCGCCACGATCATTCTCCCCTCTACGGTCCAGGGGCCATCGAATTCCTTTTGGGGACAAGACCAAGATTTTAATTAGGATTTTGCCAATTACTGTTTTTATTCAATAAAGAAACTGTTATTCTTTTACCCTCTTGTCCGCCTGGTCCTTGGCACGTTCCTCGAGGTGGTACCCGGTTTCCAGGGGTGGGTGCAGTCTGGTTTGGCCCGCCCCGACCTGTGACAGAACTTGGCGTAGTCGGCAGGGTTATCACCTCGAGTGGAGCGACCAAGGACCTAAATGGCAGAAGAAGAAGAGCCAGTGGTCCGACAGCCGGTTATGCCTTTCTTCATGGGGGCCCCGTGGGCCCAGAAGTACGGAGGTCCGGGGTCAGAATTGAGCCTGTCAGCATGGAAGACCCAGGTCGAATACCTGGCAGGGCTCCAAGGGCTAAATGCCCTTCAGAAGGTACAGTTCGTGTTAAATTCGTTGGAGGGAGAAGCAAGGAGAGAAGTGCAGGCAGCGCCGGAAGCAACCCGAACCACAGTCCGAGCCATCTTTGATTTCCTCACGGTACAATACGGAGACACCACCCCGGTAGCTGTCCTGAGAACACAATTCTTTAATTGTAGGCAAGGGCCTCGGCAAACCGTTCGGCCATTCACGTTGCAACTGAGGGAACAGTTTACCAGGCTAAGGGGAAGACAGGATCACGGCCTGGGGGACGAGGAAACCCTATTGCGAGATCAGTTTCTGTTAGGATTACGGGAGGGCCCCGTGCGTCAGAGCTTGCGGGTGCAACTGAGACGGAATCCTGACCTCACGTTTGAAGAACTGCGGCGAGAAGCTCTAGCCCTCGAGCGTGATCACACCGAAGGTGTGGATCCTCCTAGCTGTCTGGCTGCGAACGCTGTTAGTGTGCCTTCGGCCCCTGTCACTACCGATTGGAAGCAAGCCCTTCGGGAAGAATTGAAAAGGGATATCCGTGAGCAAATGTCTGATCTGTCTAAGTCTGTCGTCGAAGAACTCCGCCGAGAGCGCCTCCATTCATTTCCCTCACCACGGGAGCGAGCCTACTCTGACGGGAGTCGCCCTCCAGAGCGTCAATTCACCCGACCCATGGGTCCCCGATTCCAGTGGGACGAACAGGGGCGTCCTATCTGTAACGGTTGTGGAGAAGCCGGACATTACATTCGTCAGTGCCCCTCCAGACGCGCTTCGCAAGGGGGTTTTTAGAGTCTCCGGCCACTGTGGGTCAAGTGGTCGGGACCACCTTTTTAGACCCTTCGACTTCCAAACTGTCTAAGGAACGCCTGGTGGGCCGTTGTCCGGTCATCATGGTGCAAGTTAATGGCCAGAAGGTGCAGTGTCTGTTGGACACGGGGTCGCAAGTCACTCTGTTTGCGGAGAGCCTAGTCCAGGAATTATTCGGTACCCAAGGCCGGCCGACGACTGAAGCCTCCTGGTTAACTCTGCGAGGGGCGAATGGTCTCGACATCCCGTACGTGGGATACGTGGTGACAGACCTAGAAATTCATGGTAAGGTCGTACCACAGAAGGGGGTGGTGGTGGTCCATGACGCGTGTCTGGGGTCTCATCGCGCCCTGCTGGGCATGAATGTCATTTCTGAATGCTGGGAGGAGCTGTTCCAGAGTAGGCCGGCCCGAGCAACTGCGACACTAGAGGGCAAAGAATGGGAGCGCATTAGGGCGGACTGTCGCCGAGTTTGCTTGACTGAACAGCAGGAGGACCGGGAGAGCATTGGAAGAGTGGCTTGCCGCTATGCTTTGTCCATCCCGGCTCGGAGCGAGGCGATGGTTTGGGTCAGGGTGCCCCCTAGACTTTACCACCCGGACGAGTGGGTGCTGGTGGAACCGCACAACGATGGTCCTAAGGTGGAGGTGGCCAGAGGACTGGCATCCGCCCAAGGAAGCCGAATCCGGGTGAGAGTCCGAAACACGAATCCTTTCCCGATCCAACTGCATCGTCATCAGTGTCTAGCCCGAGTTACCTCGGTGAAACCCCAGCAAGTGCAAGAGCCGGGAGGAGTTAAGTTCAGCCAAGTAGGTCCAGCCGTAGTGGAGGTTGCTTTGGCACAGACGGGGATGCACAGAAGAGAGGCTGGAGAAGGGCTGCCGGCCCACCTTAGAGGTGAGTCCCTACGGGGAGAGGGGCTGGAGGAGGATCAGACAAGACGGCTCAAGGCTTTCCTATCAAAATGGCCACAGTTGTTCTCCACCCATGACGAGGACTATGGGTGTACTAACATCGTTAGACATCAAATTCCCACCGGAGAAGCCACGCCTAGTAGAGAGCGTTACCGACCGGTACCTCCAACATTGTACTCTGAGGTTCGTGCTCTTCTGCGAGGGATGCTGGATAAAGGGATCATCCGCGAGAGCAGCAGCCCTTGGGCGGCCCCGATTGTTCTGGTGAGGAAGAAGACAGGCGCATGGCGATTCTGTGTGGATTATCGGAGGTTAAACCGAGTGACGAAGCGGGATGCTTTTCCATTGCCTCGAGTAGAGGATTCCCTTACAAGTCTCACACGGGCGGCCTGGTATTCCACACTAGACTTGGCGAGCGGATACTGGCAGGTGCAGGTGGACGAGCGGGAGCGGGAGAAGACGGCCTTCACGACTCCCTTTGGGTTATATGAGTGGGACCGGATGCCGTTCGGCCTCTGCAACGCTCCTGCCACATTCCAACGGCTAATGCAGCGCTGTCTAGGGGGCCAGCTGATGGATACCACTCTTGTGTACCTGGACGACGTGATTATCTATTCCCCCGACTTTGAGTCTCACTTACAGCACCTTGAACAGGTGTTCCGCTCTCTCGAGAAATACGGGCTGAAGCTCCAACCGGATAAATGCCAACTTTTCCGGAAGGAGGTCAAGTTCCTGGGCCATATCGTGAGCGCTGCAGGAATCGCTGTAGACCCAGAGAAGGTGTCGGCTGTGCAGGGGTGGGCCGCCCCGAAGACCGTGCGCCAGGTTCGATCCTTCCTCGGCTTTGTAGGTTACTACAGGCGATTTATTAAAGACTTCTCTAAGATCGCTAAACCCATGAACCAGTTGCTGGGTGGAACGGGACATGCCAGGGGCCGAGGGTCCCCAGCGATTCAGTGGGATCCGGCATGTGAGACCGCCTTTCAGAGGCTCAAGCAGGAGTTGTTGCAAGCACCTATTCTGGCATACGCTGACTTCACACAGCCCTTCATCCTTTACACTGATGCTAGCCATCTGGGCTTGGGGGCTGTCTTAGCTCAGAAACAACAGGAGGAGGAGAGAGTTATTGCTTATGCTAGTCGGAGTTTACATCCTGCGGAGAGGAACGATGCCAACTATAGTTCCTTCAAGCTCGAGTTACTGGCCATGAAGTGGGCGCTCAGTGAGAAGTTTAAAGACTACCTATGGGGAGCAAAGGTAACCGTGGTGACCGACAACAATCCGTTGGTACACCTGCAAACCGCCAAGCTGGGGGCAGTGGAACAGAGGTGGGTGGCGCAATTGGCCAACTTCGATTACCAGCTTCAGTACCGGCCAGGAAGGGAACATACCAACGCTGACGTGCTGTCTAGGTGGCCTGAAGGAGGGCCGGAAGATCCGAGATCCATGCTTGAGGTAGACCGCGATGAGGGAATGATGGTGGGCATTGTGGAGGCACCGGGACAACCACCGGAGGAGCCGCCTGCAAGCTGGGGATGGGACCCCCAGCGCTGGAGGATGTTGCAGGGTGAGGATGAGGACCTGTCATTGGTCCGGGCCTGGTTGGGACAGGGCAATTGGCCGGAGGGCGCGGAACGTCGGGCTCAATCCCGAATTGTGAGAGGCCTGCTGGGCCAGAAGGAGAGGCTCCATCTGAAGGAGGGGGTGATTTGTCGGTCCCTCCAGGACTCGCACTCGGGTGACCCGGTCTGTCAGGTAGTGGTCCCCGAGGGGAGGTGTCATGCTCTGCTGGAGGCTTATCACACCAGGCTTGGTCATCAAGGGCAGGAGAGGACGACGGCACTCTTGCGACGCCACTTCTACTGGCCTGGGATGGAGGGGACTACGAGGGCTTACCTGCAGGGCTGTCCGCGCTGTACCTTGTTTAAAGCCAGGAAAGAGCCTCGAGCTCCAATGGTCCCCATTCGAGCCAAAGCACCGATGCACATCCTCGCTATGGATTATCTGACGTTGGGTAGGCCGGTCGACCAGATTCAAAACATATTAGTGATCACAGACCTGTTCACTAAATATGCCTGGGCCATCCCAACTCTGGACCAAACCGCCATCACCACCGCTAATGCCCTGTGGAGGTACGTCATCCAGCCCTTCGGGTGTCCTGAAGTGTTCCATTCGGATCAAGGGCCAAATTTTGAATCCAGGGTAGTGCGTGAGTTGTGCCAACTGTATGGATGTAAGAAAACCCATACGACACCCTATCATCCTCAGGGGAACGGAGGGTGTGAGAGGTTTAACCAGACGCTGATCGGTCTCTTGGGGACCCTGGAAGGCGACCAACAGGGACATTGGGTCGACAACCTCCCGGCGATGGTACAGGCATACAATAACAGCATTCACAGCACGACGGGTTACGCACCGACTTACCTGATGTTCGGGAGGCACGTGCGGCTACCAGTTGATCTATTGCTGGGGACTACGGCTGCTGAAGAGGGAGGTAGTGTAACGGAGTGGGTGGTCAGACACCATCAATGCCTTCAATTGGCCTATGAACGGGTCTCGGACCGAATTAATCAAGTCGCAGCCAAGAACAAAAGGTTGTATGACCGGACGGCGCGAAGCGCACCTCTACTGCCTGGCGAGAGAGTTCTAGTGCGAGATAACCGACGACAAGGAAAGGGTAAGCTCAGTGATCGGTGGGAGCCCCAGCCATATGTGGTCCAACGACAGCCGCATCTCGATCAGCCTGTGTATGCCCTCCGTCCCGAAGGGAGAGCAGGTCCAGAGCGGGTGCTCCACCGAAACCTAATGCGCCCTTGTCCAAAGTACCCCAAACTTGCTGTGGAGAGACCTCCGGCTAGACCAGTGTGGACGCCTCCTGTGGTGGGATGGGCTGTGGTCCCTCGGGGACTGGGGATAGGGCCAAGGCCCGAGGAACCTGATTCCCCGCCGAGACGGTCCCAACGGGTGAATCAGGGACAACCCCCAGTCAGGTATGGAGAGTGGGTGTCCGGATCCCGTTCTAGGGACTAGAACGTTTTGGCAGGGGGGTATGTCACGGTGTGACAAAAACCAGAGAAGAGCCTAAAGCCCTTGTGAGTGCAGTGTTGTTGTGGAGACCTCTAGTGGACACCTGTCTCATCGCACTGCAAATCTGTTGCCATGGCAGCAAGGCCAATTGCCCGATTGACAGCAGGTGTGGAGCAATTACAGAGAGTGTTGTGAGAGGGACACGTATTCAGATAAGCCTTTAAAAATGGAGAGGAAGCAGACTGTGGGGTGGTTCTCCTCCCGTGAGGTACTGTGTTTGTCGGCGGGCTGTTTGTATTTGAGGCTGGGCTGTGAAGCGGGCGAAGATTGGAAGCTGGGAAATGGAAAGAAGAGAGTGAAGTATTTATCAACGAAAACCCAAAGAGCATCGTCAGCAGTGGGGAAGACGTAAAGTGATGAGTATTGGATCTGTTGTTTATATGCACTAACACTGAAGTGGTGTTGAAAGTTTGGAAAGTGTGTGGCACGAGTGAACTAGTACACAGAGTGAATTGTTGATCTGTCTCCAACTTCTGTCTGTTCCTCGCTGACTGTGATGATCGCTGCACCCGTTTTCTGCTGTCTCTGGAGAGAAGTTGAGCCCTTGTGAGTGACGAGAGTCGATCTGGTGGGAGAAAGACCGGTGGGTGAGTGCTGGCCCGAAATGCACGGTGTGTGAGTGGAATGCAGTGCCTGAAGTGACGATTCACACGGTTGAAGTTATGGAGTGAAGTTCATCGTGTGGAGAAGCAATAGTAGTCTGCTGTGCACTCTCTCCTTACAGTCTTTCACTCGCCGTCTCCAAGGAAGGTTTGGATATATCAAGTGTCCAATTTACCATTCTGAGATAGCTCGGCTCTGTTAATGCTGAATGTTTTATATTCTGTGGAACTGTTAAACCCTGCTACATTGTTACAGTGTACAGCTGAAGTGGAGTGACTCGCTTAAAGCATCCTTCCTGCCTGGTGGTCTCCACACGCTCTTAATGAAAGCCGCTGCCCTGTTCAGAACGAGAGAAGGTATCGCAGCTGAATGTTTCATCTACTGTTGAATGGTTAAATCCTGCTACATTGTTACAGTGTACCGCTGAAGTGGAGTGACTCGCTTAAAGCATCCTTCCTGCCTGGTGGTCTCCACACGCTCTTAATGAAAGCCGCTGCCCTGTTCAGAACGAGAGAAGGTATCGCAGCTGAATGTTTCATCTACTGTTGAATGGTTGAATCCTGTTGCATTGTTACAGCGTAGAGCTGAAGGGGAGTGACTCGCTTAAAGCATCCTTCCTGTCTGGTGGTCTCCACACGCTCCTAGTGAAAGCCGCTGCCCAGTTTAGAACGAGAGAAGGTATCGCAGCTGAATGTTTCATCTACTGTTGAATGGTTGAATCCTGTTGCATTGTTACAGCGTACAGCTGAAGAGGAGTGACTCGCTTAAAGCATCCTTCCTGCCTGGTGGTCTCCACACGCTCCTAATGAAAGCCGCTGCCCCGTTCAGAACGAGAGAAGGTATCGCAGCTGAATGTTTCATCTACTGTGAATGATTAAATCCTGCTGCATTGTTACAGTGCACCGCTGAAGTGGAGTGACTCGACTAAAGCATCCTTCCTGTCTGGTGGTCCCCACACGCTCCTATTGAAAGCCGCTGCCCTGTCGGAACGAGAGAAGGTATTACAGCTGAATGTTTCATATGCTGTCGAATAGTTAAACCCTGCTATCTGGTTATAGCACACAGCCGAAGTGGAGCGTCTCGCTCAAAGTGTCTTCCCAGCCTGGTGGTTTCCACACGCCCCATCGAAAGCTTCTGCCTGTTCAGAAAGAGAGAAGGTATTTCAATCGAATGTTTATTGTGCTGCTGAATAGTTGAACCCTGCTACCTGGTTACAGTGCACAGCCGAAGTGGAGTGTCTCGCTCAAAGTGTCCTCCCAGCCTGGTGGTTTCCACACGCCCCATCGAAAGCTTCTGCCTGTTCAGAAAGAGAGGAGGTATTTCAACTGAATGGTTACTGTGCTGATGAATAGTTAAACCCTGCTACCTGGTTGCAGCGCACGGCCGAAGGGGAGAGCCTCGCTTAAAGTGTCCTCCCCGCCTGAATGTCTCCACATGCCCCGTTGAAGGCCCCCGCCCTGTTCAGAAGGAGAGAAGGGAACACTGTTGAACGCTTGTATGCCACTGAACCATTGAACTCCGTCATCTTGTTGCAGTACACAGCCGAAGGGGAGCGTCTCGCTCCAAGTGTCTTCCTGTTGTCCACGGTTCCCTTACGTCTAACCACGACTTCCTCGTGAGTCCTGTAAAGAGTACTTACCCAGTGACCTACCTACACCGTGCGAGTTTCCTCCTGGTTCCTCTCCAACGAGCTGCAGGGCCGCCACGATCATTCTCCCCTCTACGGTCCAGGGGCCATCGAATTCCTTTTGGGGACAAGACCAAGATTTTAATTAGGATTTTGCCAATTACTGTTTTTATTCAATAAAGAAACTGTTATTCTTTTACCCTCTTGTCCGCCTGGTCCTTGGCACGTTCCTCGAGGTGGTACCCGGTTTCCAGGGGTGGGTGCAGTCTGGTTTGGCCCGCCCCGACCTGTGACATAAGCGTGAGGACATAAAGGCATTAATCAATAATCAATAATCTAGAACACTGTCTAACACTTGATGGCTGCTCTGTTAAGTCTTCATCGTCGGTTAGGAACCTGGGTGTGCTCTTTGATACCAATCTTTCAATTGAAAGTCACGTGTCTAGTATCTGTAAAACCGCATTTTTCCATCTTAAAAATATATCTAAATTACGTCATATGCTCTGATTGACAAATGCGGAACAGTTAGTTCATGCTTTCATGACATCAAGGCTAGATTATTGTAATGCTCTACAGGGTGGTTGCCCTGCACGCTTAATAAACAAACTACAGCTAGTTCAAAACGCAGCAGCTCGAGTTCTTACCAGAACCAGGAAGTATGACCATATTAGCCCGGTTCTGTCAAAACTGCACTGGCTCCCTATTAAACATCGCATCAATTTTAAAATATTGCTGATTACTTACAAAGCACTAAATGGTTTAGTTCCGCAGTACTTGAGTGAGCTCTTAACTCATTATAGTCCTTCACGTCTATTGCGATCTCAAAATTCCGGCCAGTTGATAATACCTAGAATATCAAAATCGACTGCTGGCGGTAGATCCTTTTCCTATTTAGCAACAAAACTCTGGAACAGTCTTCCTAACATTGTCCGGGAAGCAGACACACTCTGTCAGTTCAAAGCTAGATTAAAGACACATCTCTTTGACATAGCTTTCACATAACACATTATAGACTTCTATAATTCAATGTTAGGCTGCATAGATTAGGTCAGCTGGAACCGGGAACACTTCCCATAAATCCTGATGTACTTGTTACATCATGAGAAGAATGGCATCTACGCTAATTTTAGTGTCTTTGTTTATCCCGAGGTTTTCCCGCAGCCTGCCGGATCCAGGCCCTATCCAGATCTGATGAAGGACCTTCGCCCTGACCCGATGTCAACGCAGTGCTGAAGTGCCAACTAGTCTCTCCCTATGGAGGATCCCTTTCCCACTCTACAGATAAAGCGTCGTCGGGAAAACTCAATTTGCGTATCTACCCCGAATTGGAAAATAAAATAAAATTTAATTCTGAATCAAAACTATAAGGAAACAGCAGTAATTGGTTTAGGCTTGATTTGTAGGGAATTGCAAACCTGCACACATATATTCCAACGCACATAACTATAGAACCAATTCTTAATGCGCATGTGAACGCCATCAGCGTTTCTCACAGGATCGCGTTTTAAGTCTGTGTAGAGAGAATGGTGTCGTCTTGGCGGCCCCTAATTTAATAACATATGATCGTTGCGACGGAAGCGAATCAATCAAAACTAACTTTAGCTGGAAAATAACTTTATTAACCCTCTGAGGTCTGAGCTGTTGCTGCCCTGGAGGTGTTCGAGCAGATATCCACAAACACATTAACAGTAAACACGGGTCTAAATATTATAATATTCCCAATATATCTAGCAACAGTTCAACTGCAACGTGACATTTATGCAACAATAACAAACTAATATGTAAGAATTTCTTACCTTACATCTTTCTTGTCTTCAAATCGCTTTCTTCTTCTGAGGTAGCCTAAATCCAATGTAAGCTCAGGCGCGTCTTTCAAACTCGACGTGACGTGAAGTGAAGTGAAGTGTTTTGTTGTTGAGGTAATGAGCGAGTTCGCGTTCCATGTGGAGATTAGCATGTGAATCTCTTTTGCGCGAGTGGGCGTGGCCAAATTAACTGTAATGAGCAAGTGTTTGAGAAGCTGGACATCTTGTTGGTTTTATACAAATTACTTAAACAGATAATATTTGTTTTCGTTTTGAATCCGATCATTTAAAAGTACACACTTAAATGATTATAAAGGTATATGGCTCATAAATGTGACAAGTATTCGCTGAGTTTTGTTTCAGTTTATAGACGTGCTCAAGAAAAAAAAGTTCACCGCGACGGAGAGGCAGAACGCACACCCTGTTTATTTTCTTTATTTTACAAACGCACAATGTTTTGATTTGATTGTAAGTGGACACATACAAAAGTAGAAATATCACAGATTCTTTTATATTTCTTTTATATATCTTTTATATTTCTTTTTTCTGTATGACCATAAATTACGGAGTAATTTAAGTTTATAGTGCTACAATGTGGAGAAAATCCAGCAAAACGCGCCGGCGCGTTTGTCGACCTCAGAGGGTTAAAGAACTGCTATAAAGCCAAAACAATCTTACCTTAAATTATACGTTTATCTCTGTGAAGCTGCTTTGAGACAATCTACATTGTTAAAAGCGCTATATAAATGAAGATGACTTGACTTGACTTGACTTTGTAAGTAATCAGCAATATTTTCACATTTATACAATGTTTAATAGGGAGCCAATGCAGTGTTAATATGGTCATATTTCCTGGTTCTGGTAAGAACCTCTCTGTTGGGTATGTAACCCTCGTTCCCTGAAGGAGGGAACAGAGATGTAGTTGGATGTACCATACTGATTGGTATCACGCTTAAGGAGCCTGTCATCTTTGAGTATTGATAAAACAAGATTTGCATCTCACACTCCGACCTGCGGCGCGGGTATAAATATGAAGTGGATGAACGCACCATTTGTTTTTCGCTGTGGAGCTGAGCCCGGAGTCAGCGGTGGTCCAGCTAATGTGGGGATGGGTCTACGTCTCCGTTCCCTCCTTCAGGGAACGAGGGTTACATACGTAACCGAGACGTTCCCTTTCAGTTCGGTCACGTTCAATGTAGTCGGATGTAGTGTACTGATTGGAATCCCAATTAAAATGCCAGCTAGTGCTGCCACCTTCCAGTGCCTAGACAAAAGCATCCTGATTCCCCAGCATTATTGAGGCAGACATGGGACAGGGCTCAAGCCAGGGAAGTCAGTGCTGTTCCGCAAGACCCACTCAGTCAGACTTGGATAACACTGGGAAAGCATGCCATTTCGGTGGAAAGGGAGACGCTTGCGGAGGCCACACCCTGCCCGTGGGGAGGTAACATGTGGACGTACACATATGCACTGGGCGTTACCGAGCAATACAACATATGAAATTTCACTGAGGTGGCTCCAGCCTATAACAGGGGGAAACTGGTAAGCAAAGGTGGAGTGGGCTCTGCCAAGGGAAAGGCACAGGCTCGCCACAGCCGGGCGGGAGTGGGACAAGTCCCAGGTGCTGCCCCAGAGGTAAATACCCAGGGAGCGGTTGCCTCAGACTCGGACGAAGCACAGGGACACAGGCGGCGAGCGGACCGGGCCAGGAAGGGAAACAGGTAGGTATATCCCGGTAAGTGTCCTTTATGCCAAACCAATCAGGATGGAGGCCTTTAGCCGAGACGTAAGGGAACCGTGGGCAACAGGAAGACACTTTGAGTGAGACGCTCCCCTTCGGCTGTGTACTGCAACAAGACAACAGAGTTCAATGGTTCAGTGGCATACAAGCGTTCAACAGTGATTCCTTCTCTCTTTCTGAACAGGGCGGGGGCCTTCAACGGGGCATGTGGAGACCACCAGGCGGGGAGGACACTTAGAGCGAGGCTCTCCACTTCGGCTGTGCACTGTAACCAGGTAGCAGGGTTTAACTATTCATCAGCACAGTAAACATCCAGTTGAAATACCTCCTCTCTTTCTGAACAGGGCAGAAGCTTTCGATGGGGCATGTGGAAACCACCAGGCGGGAAGGACACTTTAAGCGAGAAACTCCGCTTCGGCTGTGCGCTGTAACCAGGTAGCAGGGTTTAACTATTCATCAGCACAGTAAACATTCAGTTGAAATACCTCCTCTCTTTCTGAACAGGGCAGAAGCTTTTGTTAGGGCGTATAAAGACCACCAGGCGGGGAGGACACTTTGAGCGAGACACTCCACCTCGGCTGTGTGCTATAACCAGGTAGCAGGGTTTAACTATTCGACAGCATATGAAACATTCAGCTGTAATACCTTCTCTCGTTCCGACAGGGCAGCGGCTTTCACTAGGAGCGTGTGGAGACCACCAGACAGGAAGGATGCTTTAAGCGAGTCACTCCACTTCAGTGGTACACTGTAACAATGTAGCAGGATTTAACCATTCAACAGTAGATGAAACATTCAGCTGCGATACCTTCTCTCGTTCTGAACAGGGCAGCGGCTTTCATTAAGAGCGTGTGGAGACCACCAGGCAGGAAGGATGCTTTAAGCGAGTCACTCCACTTCAGCGGTTCACTGTAACAATGTAGCAGGATTTAACCATTCAACAGTAGATGAAACATTCAGCTGCGATACCTTCTCTCGTTCTGAACAGGGCAGCGGCTTTCATTAAGAGCGTGTGGGGACCACCAGACAGGAAGGATGCTTTAAGCGAGTCACTCCACTTCAGCGGTTCACTGTAACAATGTAGCAGGATTTAACCATTCAACAGTAGATGAAACATTCAGCTGCGATACCTTCTCTCGTTCTGAACAGGGCAGCGGCTTTCACTAGGAGCGTGTGGAGACCACCAGGCAGGAAGGATGCTTTAAGCGAGTCACTCCACTTCAGCGGTACACTGTAACAATGTAGCAGGATTTAATCATTCAACAGTAGATGAAACATTCAGCTGCGATACCTTCTCTCGTTCTGAACAGGGAAGCGGCTTTCATTAAGAGCGTGTGGAGACCACCAGGCAGGAAGGATGCTTTAAGCGAGTCACTCCACTTCAGCAATACACTGTAACAATGTAGCAGGGTTTAACAGTTCCACAGCATATAAAACATTCAGCATTAACAGAGCCGAGCTATCTCAGAATGGTAAATTGGACACTTGATATATCCAAACCTTCCTTGGAGACGGCGAGTGAAAGACTGTAAGGAGAGAGTGCACAGCAGACTACTATTACTTCTCCACACAATGAACTTCACTCCATAACATCAACCATGTGAATCGTCACTTCAGGCACTGCATTCCACTCGCACACCGTGCATTCGGGCCAGCACTCACCCACCGGTCTTTCTCCCACTAGATCGACTCTCGTCTCTCACAATGGCTCAACTTCTCTCCAGAGACAGCAGAAACGGGTGCAGCGATCGTCACAGTCAGCGAGGAGCAGACAGAAGTTGGAGACAGATCAACAATTCACTCGGTGTACTAGTTCACTCGTGCCACACACTTTCCAAACTCTCAACACCACTTCAGTGTTAGTGCATATAAACAACGGATCCGATACTCATCACTTTACGTCTTCCCCACTGCTGACGATACTCTTTGGGTTTTCGTTGATAAATACTTCACTCTCTTCTTTCCACTTCTCAGCTTCAAATCTTCGCCCGCTTCATAGCCCAGCCTCAAATACAAACAGCCCACCGACAAACACAGTACCTCACGGGAGGAGAACCACCCCACAGTCTGCTTCCTCTCCATTTTTAAAGCCCCATCTGAATACGTGTCCCTCTCACAACACTCTCTGTAATTACTCCACACCTGCTGTCAATCGGGCAATTGGCCTTGCTGCCATGGCAACAGATTCGCAGTGCAATAGAGACAGGTGTCCACTAGAGGTCTCCACAACAACACTGCATTCACAAGGACTTTAGGCTCTTCTCTAATTTTTGTCACACCGTGACATACCCCCCTGCCAAAACGTTCTAGTCCCTAGAACGGGATCCGGACACCCAATCTCCATACCTGACTGGGGGTTGTCCCTGGTTCACCCGTTGGGACCGTCTCGGCGGGGAATTAGGTTCCTCGGGCCTTGGCCCTATCCCCAGTCTCTGAGGGACCACAGCCCATTCCACCACGGGAGGCGTCCACACTGATCTAGTCGGCGGTCTCTCCACAGCAGGTTTGGGATAATTTGGACAAGGGCGCATCAGGTTTCGGTGGAGCACCCGCTCTGGACCTGCTCTCCCTTCGGGACGGATGGCATACACAGGCTGATCGAGATGCGGCTGTCGTTGGACCACGTACGGCTGGGGCTCCCACCGATCACTGAGCTTACCCTTTCCTTGTCGTCGGTTATCTCGCACTAGAACTCTCTTGCCAGGCAGTAGAGGTGCGCTTCGAGCCGTCCAGTCATACAACCTTTTGTTCTTGGCTGCGGCTTGATTAATTCGGTCCGAGACCCGTTCATAAGCCAGTTGAAGGCGTTGATGGTGTCTGGTCACCCACCCCGCTACGCTGCCTCCCTCTTCAGCGGCCGTAGTCCCCAGCAATAGATCAACTGGTAGCCTCACATGCCTTCCGAACATCAGGTAAGTCGGTGCATAACCCGTCGTGCTGTGAATGCTGTTGTTGTATGCCTGTACCATCGCCGGGAGGTTGTCGACCCAATGTCCCTGTTGGTCGCCTTCCAGGGTCCCCAAGAGACCGATCAGCGTCTGGTTAAACCTCTCACACCCTCCGTTCCCTTGAGGATGATAGGGTGTCGTATGGGTCTTCCTACATCCATACAGTTGGCACAACTCACGCACTACAAAATTTGGCCCTTGATCCGAATGGAACACTTCAGGACACCCGAAGGGCTGAATGACATACCTCCACAGAGCATTAGCGGTGGTGATGGCGGTTTGGTCCAGAGTTGGGATGGCCCAGGCATATTTGGTGAACAGGTCTGTGATCACTAAGATGTTTTGAATCTGGTCGACCGGCCTACCCAACGTCAGATAATCCATAGCGAGGATGTGCATCGGTGCTTTGGCTCGAATGGGGACCATTGGAGCTCGAGGCTCTTTCCTGGCTTTAAACAAGGTACAGCCCTGCAGGTAAGCCCTCGTAGTCCCCTCCATCCCAGGCCAGTAGAAGTGGCGTCGCAAGAGTGCCGTCGTCCTCTCCTGCCCTTGATGACCAAGCCTCCAGCAGAGCATGACACCTCCCCTCGGGGACCACTACCTGACAGACCGGGTCACCCGAGTGCGAGTCCTGGAGGGACCGACAAATCACCCCCTCCTTCAGATGGGGCCTCTCCTTCTGGCCCAGCAGGCCTCTCACAATTCGGGTTTGGGCCCGACGTTCCGCGCCCTCCGGCCAATTGCCCTGTCCCAACCAGGCCCGGACCAATAACAGGTCCTCATCCTCACCCTGCAACATCCTCCAGCGCTGTGGGTCCCATCCCCAACTTGCAGGCGGCTCCTCCGGTGGTTGTCCCGGTGCCTCCACAATGCCCACCATCATTCCCAGCGTATGCCAGAATGGGTGCTTGCAACAACTCCTGCTTGAGCCTCTGAAAGGCGGTCTCACATGCCGGATCCCACTGAATCGCTGGGGACCCTCGGCCCCTGGCATGTCCCGTTCCACCCAGCAACTGGTTCATGGGTTTAGCGATCTTAGAGAAGTCTTTAATAAATCGCCTGTAGTAACCTACAAAGCCGAGGAATGATCGAACCTGGCGCACGGTCTTCGGGGCAGCCAACCCCTGCACAGCCGACACCTTCTCTGGGTCTACAGCGATTCCTGCAGCGCTCACGATATGGCCCAGGAACTTGACCTCCTTCCGGAAAAGTTGGCATTTATCCGGTTGGAGCTTCAGCCCGTATTTCTCGAGAGAGCGGAACACCTGTTCAAGGTGCTGAAGGTGAGACTCAAAGTCGGGGGAATAGATAATCACGTCGTCCAGGTACACAAGTGTGGTATCCATCAGCTGGCCCCCAAGACAGCGCTGCATTAGCCGTTGGAATGTGGCAGGAGCGTTGCAGAGGCCGAACGGCATCCGGTCCCACTCATATAACCCAAAGGGAGTCGTGAAGGCCGTCTTCTCCCGGTCCCGCTCGTCTACCTGTACCTGCCAGTATCCGCTCGCCAAGTCTAGTGTGGAATACCAGGCCGCCCGTGTGAGACTTGTAAGGGAATCTTCGACTCGAGGCAATGGAAAAGCATCCCGCTTCGTCACTCGGTTCAACCTCCGATAATCCACACAGAATCGCCATGCGCCTGTCTTCTTCCTCACCAGAACAATCGGGGCCGCCCAAGGGCTGCTGCTCTCGCGGATGATCCCTTTATCCAGCATCCCTCGCAGAAGAGCACGAACCTCAGAGTACAATGTTGGGGGTACCGGTCGGTAGCGCTCTCTACTAGGCATGGCTTCTCCAGTGGGAATTTGATGTTTTACGATATTAGTACACCCATAGTCCTCGTCATGGGTGGAGAACAACTGTGGCCATTTTGATAGGAAAGCCTTGAGCCGTCTTGTCTGATCCTCCTCCAGCCCCTCTCCCCGTAGGGACTCACCTCCGAGGTGGGCCGGCAGCCCTTCTCCAGCCTCTCTTCTGTGCATCCCCGTCTGCGCCAAAGCAACCTCCACTACGGCTGGACCTACTTGGCTGAACTTAACTCCTCCTGGCTCTTGCACTTGCTGGGGTTTCACCGAGGTAACTCGGGCTAGACACTGATGACGATGCAGTTGGATCGGGAAAGGATTTGTGTTTCGGACTCTCACCCGGATTCGGCCTCCTTGGGCGGATGCCAGTCCTCTGGCCACCTCCACCTTAGGACCATCGTTGTGCGGTTCCACCAGCACCCACTCGTCCGGGTGGTAAAGTCTAGGGGGCACCCTGACCCAGACCATCGCCTCGCTCCGAGCCGGGATGGACAAAGCATAGCGGCAAGCCACTCTTCCAGTGCTCTCCCGGTCCTCCTGCTGTTCAGTCAGGCAAACTCGGCGACAGTCAGCTCTAATGCGCTCCCATTCTCTGCCCTCAAGTGTTGCAGTTGCTCGGGCCGGCCTACTCTGGAACAGCTCCTCCCAGCATTCAGAAATGACGTTCATGCCCAGCAGGCCGCGATGAGACCCCAGACACGCGTCACGAACCACCACCACTCCCTTCTGGGGTACAACCATACCATGAATTTCTAGGTCTGTCACCACGTATCCCACGTACGGGATGTCGAGACCATTCGCCCCTCGCAGAGTTAACCAGGGGGCTTCAGTCGTCGGCCGGCCCTGGGTACCCAATAGTTCCTGGACTAGGCTCTCCGCGAACAGAGTGACTTGCGACCCCGTGTCCAACAGACACTGCACCTTCTGGCCATTAACTTGCACCATGATGACCGGACAACGGCCCACCAGGCGTTCCTTAGACAGTTTGGAAGACGAAGGGTCTAAAAAGGGGGTCCCGACCACTTGACCCACAGTGGCCGGAGACTCTAAAAAACCCCTTGCGATGCGCGTCTGGAGGGGCACTGACGAATGTAATGTCCGGCTTCTCCACAACCGTTACAGATAGGACGCCCCTGTTCGTCCCACTGGAATCGGGGACCCATGGGTCGGGTGAATTGACGCTCTGGAGGGCGACTCCCGTCAGAGTAGGCTCGCTCCCGCGGTGAGGGAAATGAATGGAGGCGCTCTCGGCGGAGTTCTTCGACGACAGACTTAGACAGATCAGACAATTGCTCACGGATATCCCTTTTCAATTCTTCCCGGAGGGCTTGCTTCCAATCGGAAGTGACAGGGGCCGAAGGCCCACTAACAGCGTTCGCAGCCAGACAGCTAGGGGGATCCACACCTTCGGTGTAATCACGCTCGAGGGCTAGAGCCTCTCGCCGCAGTTCTTCAAACGTGAGGTCAGGATTCCGTCTCCGTTGCTCCCGCAAGCTCTGACGCACGGGGCCCTCCCATAATCCTAACAGAAACTGATCTCGCAATAGGGTTTCCTCGTCCCCCAGGCCGTGATCCTGTCTTCCCCTTAGCCTGGTAAACTGTTCCCTCAGTTGCAACGTGAATGGCCGAACGGTTTGTCGAGGCCCTTGCCTACAGTTAAAGAATTGTGTTCTCAGGACAGCTACCGGGGTGGTGTCTCCGTATTGTCCCGTGAGGAAATCAAAGAGGACTCGGACTGTGGTTCGGGTTGCTTCCAGCGCTGCCTGTACTTCTCTTCTTGCTTCTCCCTCCAACGAATTTAACACAAACTGTACCTTCTGAAGGGCATTTAGCCCTTAGAGCCCTGCCAGGTATTCAACCTGGATCCTCCATGCTGACAGGCTCAATTCTGACCCCGGACCTCCGTACTTCTGGGCCCATGGGGCCCACATGAAGAAAGGCATAACCGGCTGTCGGGCCACTGGCTCTTCTTCTTCTGCCATTTAGGTCCTTGGTCGCTCCACTCGAGGTGGTAACCCTGCCGACTACGCCAAGTTCTGTCACAGGTCGGGGCGGGCCAAACCAGACTGCACCCACCCCTGGAAACCGGGTACCACCTCGAGGAACGTATCAAGGACCAGGCAGACAAGAGGATAAAAGAATAACGGTTTGCTTTATTAAGTTAAAACAGTAATTTGAAGGATCCTAATTAAAATCTTTGTCTTGTCCCCAAAGGGAATTCGATGGCCCCCTGGACCGTAGAGGGGAGAACGATCGTGGCGGCCCTGCAGCTCGTTGGAGAGGGATCAGGAGGAAACTCACACCGTCTAGGTAGGTCACTGGGTAAGTACTCTTTACAAGACTCAAGAGGAAGTCGTGGTTATACGGACCCCATTCGAACTGGAACCAGGTAAGTGCTCATGGGAGGGAGTGGGACAAGTCCCAGGTGCTGCCTCAGAGGTAAATACCCAGGGAGCGGTTGCCTCAGACTCGGACGAAGCACAGGGACACAGGCGGCGAGCGGACCGGGCCAGGAAGGGAAACAGGTAGGTATATCCCGGTAAGTGTCCTTTATGCCAAACCAATCAGGACGGAGGCCTTTAGCCGAGACGTAAGGGAACCGTGGGCAACAGGAAGACACTTTGAGCGAGACGCTCCCCTTCGGCTGTGTACTGCAACAAGACAACAGAGTTCAATGGTTCAGTGGCATACAAGCGTTCAACAGTGATACCTTCTCTCTTTCTGAACAGGGCAGAAGCTTTCGATGGAGCATGTGGAACCCACCAGGCGGGGAGGACACTTAGAGCGAGGCTCTCCACTTCGGCTGTGCGCTGTAACCAGGTAGCAGGGTTTAACTATTCATCAGCACAGTAAACATCCAGTTGAAATACCTCCTCTCTTTCTGAACAGGGCAGAAGCTTTCGATGGGGCGTGCGGAAACCACCAGGCGGGAAGGACACTTTAAGCGAAACACTCCGCTTCGGCTGTGCGCTGTAACCAGGTAGCAGGGTTTAACTATTCAACAGCACAATAAACATTCAGTTGAAATACCTTCTCTCTTTCTGAACAGGGTGGGGGTCTTCAATGGGGCATGTGGAGACCACCAGGCGGGGAGGACACTTTGAGCGAGGCTCTCCACTTCGGCTGTGCACTGTAACCAGGTAGCAGGGTTTAACTATTCATCAGCACAGTAAACATTCAGTTGAAATACCTCCTCTCTTTCTGAACAGGGCAGAAGCTTTCGTTAGGGCGTATAAAGACCACCAGGCGGGGAGGACACTTTGAGCGAGACACTCCACCTCGGCTGTGTGCTATAACCAGGTAGCAGGGTTTAACTATTCGACAGCATTTAAAACATTCAGCTGTAATACCTTCTCTCGTTCCGACAGGGCAGCGGCTTTCACTAGGAGCGTGTGGAGACCACCAGACAGGAAGGATGCTTTAAGCGAGTCACTCCACTTCAGTGGTACACTGTAACAATGTAGCAGGATTTAACCATTCAACAGTAGATGAAACATTCAGCTGCGATACCTTCTCTCGTTCTGAACAGGGCAGCGGCTTTCAATAGGAGCATGTGGAGACCACCGGGCAGGAAGGATGCTTCAAGCGAGTCACTCCACTTCAGCGGTACACTGTAACAATGTAGCAGGGTTTAACAGTTCCACAGAATATAAAACATTCAGCATTAACAGAGCCGAGCTATCTCAGAATGGTAAATTGGACACTTGATATATCCAAACCTTCCTTGGAGACGGCGAGTGAAAGACTGTAAGGAGAGAGTGCACAGCAGACTACTATTACTTCTCCACACGATGAACTTCACTCCATAACATCAACCGTGTGAATCGTCACTTCAGGCACTGCATTCCACTCGCACACCGTGCATTCGGGCCAGCACTCACCCACCGGTCTTTCTCCCACTAGATCGACTCTCGTCTCTCACAAGGGCTCAACTTCTCTCCAGAGACAGCAGAAAACGGGTGCAGCGATCGTCACAGTCAGCGAGGAGCAGACAGAAGTTGGAGACAGATCAACAATTCACTCGGTGTACTAGTTCACTCGTGCCACACACTTTCCAAACTCTCAACACCACTTCAGTGTTAGTGCATATAAACAACGGATCCGATACTCATCACTTTACGTCTTCCCCACTGCTGACGATACTCTTTGGGTTTTCGTTGATAAATACTTCACTCTCTTCTTTCCACTTCTCAGCTTCAAATCTTCGCCCGCTTCATAGCCCAGCCTCAAATACAAACAGCCCGCCGACAAACACAGTACCTCACGGGAGGAGAACCACCCCACAGTCTGCTTCCTCTCCATTTTTAAAGCCCCATCTGAATACGTGTCCCTCTCACAACACTCTCTGTAATTACTCCACACCTGCTGTCAATCGGGCAATTGGCCTTGCTGCCATGGCAACAGATTCGCAGTGCAATAGAGACGGGTGTCCACTAGAGGCCTCCACAACAACACTGCATTCACAAGGACTTTAGGCTCTTCTCTAATTTTTGTCACACCGTGACAATTATATGAAGTTTTATGTAACAAAGTTCGGGAGGAGCACGTTCAGGTAATCAACCAATCAGTTCAAGAGGAAACCGGTATAAATAAAGCTTTTCCTCACATTCTGTCTCACGACAAGTTTCTCAGCATCCCTCCACCACCCCATCACCTCTCACTCGACTGGGTCTACCCCAGTATAGGGTGAGTACTCTGAGCTCAGGCAAAATTCCGAGCTCAGAGCCCTCCTCTGGACAGCAAGCCAAATACGCATAAATACTACATTAGATCCTATTGACCTTCACTTGCTGTGCCCTGTTAGTTAAAAAATAATAAAACCATTTAATTCACGAGTTCACATGTTAATGAAATCTGATGTAATATTATATTGCGTATTTGGCTTGCTGTCTGGGGGGAGGGCTCCGATCTCGGAATTCGGCCCGACCTCAGAGTACTCCCCCCTATGAATGTATAGACCATGGTATCTATGAGCATGCTGTGCTATCTATATCTATGTGGTGGTGGGATGCTGAGAAATTGTCATGATACAGGAGGTAAGGGAAGGCTTTATTTATACTGGCTGCTTCTTGTGCTGATTGGATGATTACCTGAACATGCTCCTCCCAAACTTTGTTACATAAAACTTCATTTCACGAGTTCACATGTTAATGAAATCTGATGTAATATTATAATGCATATTTGGCTTTGCTGTCCGGGGGGAGGGCTCCGAGCTCGGAATTCGGCCCGACCCCAGAGTACTCCCCCCAAAAAGGCCAGATGAACGCAGGACAGCAAGCGTAGAATTTATCTCCCCCAAAAGTGAAGGGTATGTATTTACCAAGGAACGAGCTTGCCTATTCGACTGGGAAGGCTCTCGCAACGTCCAACGGGAACATGGATGCTCACAGCATCGGACAGATGAGACCGTTCTGCAGTTGAACTGACAGCTCGATGACGCAAGAATTATGCAAGCGTGAATTTGTGAACGAGTTTAACCGTTCACCCAGGAGGGCTCTCGCAGCGTCCGACGGGAACTTATATGCTCATGGCATCGGACGGGTAAGCCTCGCCAGGTTGAATGGAGGGTGCCCGCTGAACTCAGTCGGGAGGGCTTGACCGGCGCTTCAACGGGGCTGGGGCAAGGGAATAGACCCCTCGCAGCCCGACGAATGGGGAGCCCACCTAGGCTTGGGCCCACCTAGGCTAGGGTTGGATGGGAGTTTTTAGATTGAAAATATATACGAAGTGACCTTTTTTAGCTCTGCCAGTTTTACTTTGTTTAATGAAGAATGATATGGTTTCATTATCTACGATCTGTAAGTCTGAAATTGTAGGATGAATATTTGGGTCGAATAAGGAAGTGATGATCAGTTTGGAGCAGTGGAGGAAACCGAAGAATGCTAGAATGAACATTGCTTCTAATGTATAGGTGGTGTTGGTGGAGTGGTATCCAAGATGGAGTGATGAAATGCATCTGGTGAGTATATCGATTGTGATTGGTTGTCTGGTATCTGGGCGAGTGGGGCGGGTTCTTTGGATTCCCTTAATTAGAAGGGACGTTTGGGAGTTATTTATTGCAGGTGCAAGATTTGATTTTGAGCCCCTGGGACGTGTTTTGCAGTTATTAAGAACTGGTCACATGCGGAGATCCAGGTGAGGCGTCTGAGGAGTGGCATTAGCGCAGCTGAGCGAGAACGACCTTTGTTAATGCAGTGTACGGTTGCTTCGTTGTCGCAATGGATTTGGATGCATTTGGATGACCACTCTTTCCCCCATAGAGAAGCTGTGACAACGATCGGGTAGAGCTCGAAAAGGGCCGAGGAGGCTGAAGACTGTGGTGTGCCTAGGAGCTGAGGGAGCCAGGGAGACGCGAACCAGCGTCCTTGGTAATAGCCGATCGAGGGAGCTGCGTCTGTAAACAGTTTGATATCGAGGGGGAGAGAGATAAAGTCATCATAAAAACAAGTTAAGCCGTTCCACTGGTTAAGGAAATTAATTCATAAATTTTAGCTCGTTTTTGGACTCGCCAGAAGATCTTCCAGCGCGTGAACAGATGACGTGAGGGCGAGAAGATGCGCGTTAAAGGGGCGGCCCTGTGGAACAATGCGCATAGCATAATTTAGGTGGCCCAACATGGCGGCGGCGCGTGAACAACGCGAGGCTCAGCGTCTCTCCAGAATCTGCTATTTAGCGGTTTTTTATCTACTCTTGACTGGATTATTCATCCCGAATTGCTGTACGTTGTTGACTTACAGCAGACAGGAGCTTCTGGACATTTGGACTCAAAACTCAAATAGTTTTATCGCCGATCTCTGACTCATCCCAGAGATCTCCAGAACATCGGAGGCTGCTCACTCTTCCCGGCCGGGCGGAAGTGCACGCAGACGGCGCCGAGAACGTAAACAAAGGCGGGGTAGGCGCGGAGGGCTACGAGCTAGGCTAAAGTTAACACCACACGACTCCCTTTACCTAGCATTCTCCTCGCCAATGTCCATTCTCTGGCAAACAAAATGGATGAAATACGGCTCTCCATCACCAACAACAGACGGATTATGGACTCAGATGTCATGATTTTCACCGAAACATGGCTAAACAACAGCTGCCCGGAAAATGCTATTGAGTTAGCAGGACGCCACACACACCGAGCCGACAGGATAGCAGATGACTCCGGCAAGACCAGAGGTGGAGGTTTGTGCATTTATATCAACAATGCTTGGTGCATGAACTCTGCTACTACCGAGAGTCACTGCTCACCTAATGTGGAGTTTTTAATGGTCAAATGCAGACCTTATTATCTCCCCAGAGAACTTACTTCGATCATACTCACCGCAGTGTATATCCCCCCGGATGCTAATGCTAAGCTGGCTATGAAAGAACTTTATGCAGCCATTAGCAAACACCAGACTAAACACCCTGAGGCAGCTTTTATTGTTGCTGGTGACTTCAACCACTCCAACCTAAAGACAGTCCTCCCCAGATTCCACCAACATGTCTCCTGTCACACCAGAGGGGACAAGACTTTGGACCATGTTTATTCCAATATGTCTGGAGCCTATAAAACAACACCCCTCCCCCACATTGGACAATCGGACCATCTCTCCCTGTTCCTCACACCTCGGTACTCACCACTTATCCAACGTGTGAAACCCACTGTGAGGACAATAAAAGTGTGGCCAGAGGGGACAGACGCTGTGCTCCAGGACCAGTTCAAAAATACAGACTGGAATATGTTCATCCACACAGACCTCGACCAGTACGCCACATCTGTACTGGACCACATCTCCACTACTACACATAGTGTGACCACCCAGAAACAGATCACCATGTACCCCAACCAGAAGCCTTGGATGAACCGGGATGTCCGTCTCCTCCTGAAGGCCCGTAATACCGCCTTCAGGTCAGGGGATGCACAGGCCTATAGTACAGCCAGGGCTAAGCTGAAGAGGGGCATCAAAAATGCCAAACACCACTACAAAGGGAAGGTAGAAGAACACTTCTCCAACTCCAACCCCCGACGTATGTGGCAAGGACTCCAGATTATCACAGACTATAGGACTATCAAACCCTCCCCCGCATCCTCTGATGTCTCCTTCCTCAACGAGCTCAACAACTTTTATGCTCGTTTTGAGTGGGGAAACTCAACAACTGCAACTAAAGCAGAGGTGACTCCAGACCACCAACCACTGACTCTCTCCCCCACCGATGTAGGAGCGGTTCTGAGCAGGATTAACGTCCACAAGGCTGCAGGTCCTGATGGCATCCCTGGGCGTGTTCTCAGAGCGTGTTCTGTGGAGCTGGCAGGAGTGCTGACGGACATATTCAACCTGTCCTTGGCCCATGCTGTGGTACCGGCCTGCTTCAAATCCACCTCCATCGTTCCGATACCCAAAAACTCCAAACCATCAAGCCTCAACGACTACCGCCCGGTAGCCCTCACCCCAATCATCACTAAGTGCTTAGAGCAGCTGGTCCTAGCACACCTTAAATCCTGTCTCCCACCCACCCTGGACCCTCACCAATTTGCATACCATCAGAATAGGAGCACAGAGGATGCAGTCTCCATAGCGCTGCACTCTGTCCTCTCACACCTGAACAATAAAAACACCTATGCCAGAATGCTGTTTATAGACTTCAGTTCAGCGTTCAATACAATCATGCCCTCACAACTCATCAGGAAACTCACGGACCTAGGCATCAGTTCCATCATGTGCAACTGGTTACTGGACTTCCTGACCAGCCGGCCCCAACATGTCCGGCTGGATAACCGCTGCTCATCCATCATCACAATGAACACCGGTGTACCACAAGGCTGTGTGATGAGTCCCTTCCTCTACTCCCTCTTCACCCATGACTGCAGACCTGTTGATGGTTCCAATACCATCATTAAGTTTGCAGATGACACCACGGTGATCGGCCTCATCAAAGACAGCGACGAGGCCGCTTACAGGAAGGAGGTGGATCGTCTGGCTAAGTGGTGTGACACCAACAACTTACTGCTCAACACAGAGATGACCAAGGAGCTCATCGTGGACTTCAGGAGGAATGCTGACCCACATCCACCCATCCACATCAAGGGGACGGCTGTGGAGCGTGTGAACAACTTTAAGTTCCTGGGAGTTCACATCTCCGAGGATCTCACCTGGACGACCAGCTGTTCTAAGCTGGTCAAGAAGGCTCACCAGCGCCTCTTTTTTCTGAGGACTCTGAGGAAGCACCACCTCTCCTCAGATATCCTGGTGAACTTCCACCGCTGTACCATTGAGAGCATCCTGACCAACTGTATAACAGTCTGGTACAGGAGCTGCTCTGCCTCGGACCGGAAGGCGTTACAGAGGGTGGTGAAAGCCGCCCAGCGCATCACCGGAGCACCACTACCTTCCATAGAGGACATCTACAGGAAGCGGTGTCTGAAAAGGGCTGGGAAAATCATCAAAGACCCCAGCCACCCAGCACACGGACTCTTCACCCTCCTGCCCTCTGGGAGGCGCTACAGGAGCCTCCAGACTAAGACCACCAGGTACCGGAACAGCTTCTTTCCTACAGCTGTCAGACTCCTGAATTCTGCCTCCTGACATCTCACCCACATTAAACTCATGGACTGAACATACACATACTCACAACCACTCACAATCACCCCATAACTGAACATACACACAATGGACAAAAAAAAAAAAAACACAAAAAACACAAAAAACAGACAGTATCCTCATCCTCATACTTACAAAATAACATGGACTGAACCGTCACTTACAGCCACTTGCACTTTATATCATTACTGTATAATTTATTCATATATATTACACAGTTTTTAACTGCGCTACTGTAAATACTGTATAGACATCATACTGTACAATACAATACAATAATTATAGTTCTAAGTTTTTTACTAATACTTGTATATTGCATATTTATAGTCTGTTATAGTCTTTCATATTTATAAACATATGTATAATCTGTTCATAGCCTGTACATAGCTTGCACACTCACTACAGTTATAGCTTGTATACTTATATTTATAGTATATATTCATAACATACTTTCATACGGTGTACATTTGTAATATATCTACAATATATCTATTTATTTATTTATTTATTTATTTTTTACATCTATATTCTTGCTAAAGCACTTCTGGATGGATGCAAACTGCATTTTGTTGCTTTGTACTTGTGACATGTGCAATGACAATAAAGTTGAATTCTATTCTATTCTATTCAGCAGCGAGAGAAGTTCGCGTTTGGAACAATCTGTGCCGTCTGTAAAATTGGATGCGATTAAGTGTCCAACGCTCCCCAATAGGGACACTGATTCCATTGAGAAATGCGGACGGCGCATTTTGCGGAAAACAACTTGTGGTACATATAAAAATGACTACCCCCATAAGACAACGCGAGCTCCGCTATGATAGCAAGATCATCGTTCAGCTCGCGCCATCTATGGGGGAAAGTCGAGCATTTGATTTCTGTATAGCGGCTGAAGGCAATGTGACAGTGACAATGTACGTGATGAAACCTGTGAGTTATTTTTTAGAGTAACTGATATATCACCACAGTCCACTTGGCGATTGGACTCAGCTGGGGGAAACAAGGACAGGAGAGAACCCAAATCTACATCTGCACCTGCGAGGATTTGAGCTCTGATGTTGTTCGTCACTGGAGGAGGTTCTGCGGCAACTGCGTTTGGAGGGGCTGGCTGAGGAGTGGCTGAGAAGAGAGAGAAAGGAGATCACACTTGGAGAGGGTTAAAGGGAGGGAAAGTCGGGGCTGTGGCCATTTGCTGAGGCATCCTCGCGCAGAGATCGGCCCCCGGGATAGGTGGAGGAGGAATAGGATGAGCACAGTGTGGAAGGGGAAGGAAATGCGCCACCGATTGACCGGCTAACGGAGGCATCCTCACGTTAGGCTGAGCACCTGGTGCCTGGAAAGGAGGAAAACTGAAAGAAGTAGAAGTGAAGAAAAACATTTGAGGATCGTGTGTGAAAGTGGAATTGCATAGATCTGGAGCGTGAGGTACCACAGTGGGATGGGCTGAGGAGAGGAGTTGACCTGGAAAAGGTTGGCGGCCCAGGCTAGCGGAAGGTCTGCGACGACGTGGCGCGGGGGAGGGGCCCAGCGCTGCCTGTGAGGAAGGTGTAGACACAGCAGGACGAGCGATCGGGGCCCGGCGGGCCTTGCTCGTTCGAGCCGATGGCATTGGAGCTGAAACAGAAGGGTGAGTAGATTGTAAAGTGACATATAAATTAAACAATTCTGCTTTTTTCATCCTGTGGGAAAAATTTTCATCGGAATTAATTAACCCTCTGGGGACCAAGCTGTTTTTGGGGCCCTTGAGATGTTCTGACATGCCTTGAAATTTGTGCTTTTTTCAGTTATTTATAAACATGTTAATGGCTAAGGTGTAAATTCACTCTATATAGCACAAACAGGGCTACCATAATATGCGAGCAACGTGTATGTAGATGTTTGTATTTTTAAGAGAATAATGTTTATGCGTGGTTATTGGAAAAAATAAAAATGAAAGTTGCTGAATTAAGACCACAAAACACATATTAAATATGTGTCCACAAGACTTTTGACTAATGGATGTGGTCCGTTTGAGTTCTAGCTTCAAAATTATGTGAAAATAGTCTTGCTTTATTGTTCACAAAAAAAATACATTGATTTAAATGGTGTAAAACAGGTTTTGCTTGGAAAGCCAATATGCGAGGGGGGCGTGAAGGAGGAGGAGTTTACACCTCAGATTACAATCAGTCCCACCCACTCTGCATAATGACTCTGCATAGCCATTCATTCAGGTGTGACACTGAGCCACTGAGCCACAATGCAAGGACAAAAGATATATTTAGAAGACTTATATTGACCATTTAAGATTTCGCTTACATCTATCTTGTAAATATGTTTTGCTATTTTATTAAAAAGGTTACAATTACAACAATAATTACAATTTCAACAATATTTCAAGTGTACTCTTTCTTTGTAAAAAAAAAAAAAAAAAAAATTATAGGCCTACATTTTATCATATGTATTCATTAGTTTGAATATAGCCAACATTGGAACATCTAACATCTTAGTCTATGATAACATCTTAGTCTATGTGTGACTAACGCCTGACTAACGTTGTTTTATTGAAATATTAGGGCATATAAATGTTAATTTACGTTGCTCATACAAATACATTTTATTTCAACATATTCCAGTCGATTTTTACTCATCTCAGTAGGCTATAGCAAAGCAGTTTATTCTTTCACACACAGACGCGCGATTCATATTTAGGCTAAACACTCTTTACAAATATGTACCCTTCATTCATCTCACAGAAATATTATAGAAATGCGATTCATCTTTTTGCGGTTTACATAGGCCTACACTGACGTTATTCCATAACGTTATTCCACATCAACATTTGAGAAAAGAAAACAGCCTACCTCAGTCCTCAGCGGGACTGCTCCTCATATCAGGAGATATTCCTCCTCATATCAGCACTGTTCTGACGAATCTTTTCTCCATAAGGTAGGCTATATTATGCCTCACTCGATCGCGACGCGCTGTGTTTACAGCTGATGTGGGCGTTTCACAGGTCTGAAATGGTTCTCAGAATTTGCATTTGAAAAGCACGCGCTCTCCGTGGGCGTGTCACATTACTTGTGAATGAGCTCGTAATGAGCTCGACTGGAGTCACTCTCTTTTTATACAGATTACAGAAGCTGATAATATTTGTTTTTTATATAAATTACTTCATTTAAAAGATGCAATCTCAAGCTTTATGCCCGTGGGTCTGTTTGCCTGTTTGACTGAATTTTCTCGGAGTTATAGATCATTTTCGAACGCGTTTCAAATGGGAGTTTACTGACAGAGAGAAGGCAGAAATCGCATCATGTTAATTTTTCTTTATTTGTCAAAAAGCAAAACACTTTATTTTTATTGTGAGTATACAGAAAAAAATAGAAACTGAACAGGATCGATTGATGTATTACTTGAAAATGAAAGATCAAAATTAACAGAGCATTTAGTGTTTATTTTTCATTGCTAAAAAAAAAAACGAGCAAAACGCGCGGGCGCGTTTTCGGTCCCCAGAGGGTTAAGGCTTGTCTCAGCCCCTTAACTGTCCAATTCCCTATGGGAGGGATGTTTGGGTGAGCTGAAAGGTGGGAAGGCGCGGAGGAAGATGATGAGTTCCTCACTGGCGGTGGTGAGGGGAGTCTTCGGCGTGGAGGGCCGGCGTCCCCTGTTTGAGGATGGAGGCTCAGTGTTGTTGTTGGCTGCTGGAGAGGAAAAGGTCGCTGGATTGGCGGTTTGCGATGGAGAGACCTCCGTGATAAAAGACTCATTGTCGGAGGGGAAGAGCTCTAACTCGGACATGACGGCACGAAGGCGGAGTCCGATGCTGAGAAATTGTCATGAGACAGGAGGTAAGTGAAGGCTTTATTTATACTGGCTTCTTCTTGTGCTGATTGAATGATTCCAACATGCTCCTCCCGAACTTTGTTACATAAAACTTCATTTAAGAAATTATTAACATTCATGTTTTTAAGCTTCTCTAAAAGCACATGAGTTTGCACTGTATTAAAGGCTGAACTAAAATCGACAAACAAGATTCTAGCATAAGCTCTTATGTTTTCAAGGTGCTTATAAATAAAGTGCGATATGCAAAGGATTGCGTCATCAGTGCTGCGTTCTTGCTTATAAGCGAACTGGTACACATCTAGCTTTGACTCTACATCTGTCACGGTCACGTTCTTCAGCCTTCATCTGTGTGTGCACTTCATTCCCCAGAATCCTCCGTGGCGCACACCTGCACTCACTCACGCAATCACCAATCATCATCACCTGCACTCCCTCATTAACCACCCTTTATATTCAGCACTCTCCCTTCACTCCTTGTCTGGTCTCGTCGATGTTCGTCTTAACTTTACCCACAGACTCCCGAACACTTGGATTCCTACATGCCATTCATTCTCTCCGATCCGTCCTGCCTGCCATCCTGTTCTGCCTTCAGCCCGACTTCATCTGCAAAGAGAAAGAAAGACAAAGACATTACCAACCAGCTAAGCATCCACTGTTATTCTGTGTTTCTGTTACTCACCATCTGTCTGCATCTCCGCACTTCCTGCAAATAAAGCATTAAACTTACCTTCTTGTCTGCATCCTCTGTAAAGCCTGACAACATCCTTCATGAGTATAGACACAACAAATTTTTCAAAACATTTCATTACAATCAAGGTTAGAGCTATGGGACAAAAGTCATTATTCTCTGAGGCGCCTGTTTTTTTTAGGCAGTGGAGTTATAACTGATTTCTTCCACAGAGCTGGGACAGTGTGAGTATATAACAACTGTTGGAAAATAGGAAAAATATGAAAGTTGGAAAATGTTATCACTTCCAGATAACAGTCACTGATTTCATTGTGTCCCAAAGTTTTTTTAGTATTTAATGTTTGGAAGTTTTGTTCCATTGTTTGCCTGTGTTTTTCCCTCGCATTAGTGAGGAGTTGTTTAAGTTCTTTTTGGACCACTGACAATCCTGCTATCCTGCAAGCTTGCAGTTGTCAGCTCCAACATATAGTCCCAAGCACAAAACACTTAAGACACAAATTAAAAACAAAACACTACAAACACTTAAAACCAACAACAGCACTCGCCGGGGTTGCTACAGAGCAGCGCCACCGAAAGTCAAATTGATTTAAACGGACGAAAACTTACAGGCCTTAGAGGGGAGACGAGGATCGCCCTTCCAATAGGTAGCGGTCACCGGACGACAGACTGACTGATCCCACCTTTAATAATAGCCAGCTAAAATGTTTTCGGTACATATCCTAGTGACAAAGAGGAATTAATGATATTGATAATGATAATGATCAATTAATGATAATGATAATGATATTAAGGAGAGGATCTATGACCTCAGGAAGCATCTATTTCAGTAGCTTATTCGGTATAGGGTCTAACATACATGTTGTTGATTTAGATGATTTAACAAGTTTAGACAATTCTTCCTCTCCTATTGCAACGAATAAATACAATTTTTTTAACGTTTGAGCTCATGCGCATGTGTCATTAAAATAAATGTTTAATTTATAATTGTTGCATGAAGTCTCCCTTTTTAGTTGCAGGGTTGTAACAATATATATTTTTTCTGCTCGTGCCATCTAAGGTTCATTGTGTCAACTTTGACCATTGGGTGGCGCATATCCCTTTTGTTGTTACACAGCAGAAAAAGGAAGGAAACAGTAGGAAGCAGTGCTGGTAGAATGCATGAAGTAAAGTCGCAACTTAGGATTGGTCACTTGTCAGTTTCTTCTTTGAAGCTGTTGATTTGTCAAACATGCAATGGCAAGTTTCTCATCTACTCCTGATAATAAGTCATCTGAGGTTATTCATTACAGCTACAGTAAACTGTGAAGACCAGTTATAGCCATTATGGTTTGCTGTTGAGTAAATGTGCACCTCAGGGTGCTGTTAACACCTGTGCTGAATGCAGAGATGATCTATTCATTAGAGGTGTGAAAGCAACACATCTAAACACACAGTGAAGGCACTGATGCAATCGCTGCTGCTCATTATTCAGGGGTCAGTTACATCATATTTTGCTTTGATGTATTTTAAAAGTTAATGAAGTAGAACTTTTATTCGGCAAGTAGATATACAAAAAAATCTTCTCAGTGCAGGTGCCAACAGTACAGAGAAACATATTACCCCCACCAAAAAAAATTAAATAAAAGAGAGCTAATGCTCTTCTCAGTCAGACATTGTTAACAATAGCCCTTGTGGCAGCCTGATTCAGTTCTCTCAGAAAGTGTTGTTTAAACTACTGCAACTATCACAGTATTAACAACAATTCAATTTACAACAACATAAAACTTAATATTTAGCATGTGTAATATCTGTAATGATGCTTTATATCATTTTAAAAACAGAAACACAAGCTAAAACACTTCGTTCTGAAACAGTATCAGTTGTCATTTTTAAAATTACAGTATAGAAGATTTGGCCCATAGCGGCTTTTATGATACTGTTATGGTACTTGCGACGTGAATGTAGACCACCCGTTGCAGTGTTGTCTGTCCGAACTAATATGTGCTTGTCACTGCAGTCAAGGTCCTGTCCAGGAGCCCGAGACTACGTGCCCGTGGCATATAGTGCCCCAGCACATTCCACCAAGGTGGACATCGTCTGGCCGAGGACCCGCGCTGTGACTGTACTGCAGTACCTGCATCAACCCCGGCTCAGAACTACCCTCATGCTACTCTTTTAGTGTTTTGGCCTGGTGGACTTGCAGAAAGGCCGTAGCATGCAAGGCAGAGGCAGCCTGTCCAGCGGAGGCAGTCACTTATTTCCAGCGGTTTCAGTACAGCATAAAAATTGTGACGTTGTAGAGTAAGCGTTCTCCTAATTCCGAATTTGCATAGATCACCGGTCATGCGCAATAAGTGTATGCGGATACACCAACAGTGTTTTCTTTTGTGCCACTAATATAAACAAGGTTAAAATGGATTATTTAGGCAAGGCAAGGCAAGTTTATTTATATAGCACATTTCATACACAATGGCAATTCAAAGTGCTTTACATAGAAGAAATTAAAATAATAAAAAGAAATAAGAATAATTAAAACAGTTTAGAAAAATAAAATACAGTACAGTACAGTACAGTCGGACGGACGAACATTGGCACAGTGCTCATTCAGTAAATGCACAGCTAAAGCGGACTTGCCGTGCTTAGAGTGAACCCTGGGTATTTCTAGCTGATATGATCCTAATGATCTGAGTGATCTGTTGGGTTTATATTCAGTGAGCATATCTGAGATGTATTGAGGTCCTAGGCCATTGAATGATTTATATACCAGTAATAATACTTTAAAATCAATCCTAAATTTAACTTGGAGCCAGTGTAAAGACCTGAGGACTGGTGTGAGGTGTTCATATGTTCTGGTTCTGCTCAGCGTTCTGTATGAGCTGACACTGTCTTATGGTGTTTTTGGGAAGGCCAGTGAGGAGTCCATTACAGTTATCCACCCTGCTGGTGATGAAAGCGTGCACAAGTTTCTCTAAGTCTTGACTGGAAACAAAGCATCTAATTCTTGCAATATTTTTCAGATGATAGTATGCTGATTTAGTTATTGCTTTGACATGACTACTGAAACTAAGGTCTGAATCTAGTGTCACACCAAGATTCCTGACTTGAGGCAGAGGTCGCAGAGCGTATCCAGCAGAACCAACGGGCCGCTCCCCACGCAATCCACGCAACCTGAACAGACAGTGATTAACATCTCGGGATTCAATTTAAACGAGGGAGAGACGAAAGTGTTAAGTAAAGGTTTATCTTTCTGCCCTACTAACGCTGTTAATCCATTCAAACTCAAGGTAGATACTTTTAAATTTTTCCGATCACTTCAACTTATGAATTTTTTTTCCCTTAAACCTAGTTTATCTGGGCCTATTATGGGTACTTCTGTGCAGTCAATCTCCACCGTTGATAACATGGCACCTATTAGAGAGAATACACCTTTCAGAAAGAAATCTATTTTTGTTCCCTATTCTAATTTGAACCCTTCGATTACTACATACAAAAATCTAGTAGAAAACGAGTTCACTAAGATATGTAAAAAAGCACGCCAAATAGAATTAATTTGTCACATTCTGAATTAAAGAGTTTGAATGAACTAGAAAAGAGATCAGATATTCTTATTCGTCCTGCTGATAAAGGGGGTTCGATTGTTGTAATGAGTACTGATAAATATAATTTGAGTATTATGTCCCAACTTAATGATAAAGATTGTTATACTCCACTAACTCGTAATCCCCTAAAACACCATAAAGTGCAGATTGATCAGCTATTGGAGAAGGCACTACATAGGGGTTGGATTACTGAAAAAGAAAAAGATTTTTTAACTGTAAAACATCCTGCATGCCCCGTGTTTTATGGACTTCCCAAAATACATAAATCTCTTATTGATCCACCACTCAGGCCCATTGTGTCAAGTATTGGCTGTCTAACTGAACCGTTGTCACAATACCTCGACTTCTTTTTGAAAAAATATGTATGTGATTTACCATCTTTTCTAGGGGATACATCTGACATATTGAGGCTGTTGGATTCGTTTGAATGTGATCATGATTTCATGTTGGTAACTTGTGACGTGCAAAGTTTGTATACATGCATTCCTCATGAAGCAGGGACTGAGGCGCTACACTTCTTCGAAAGACGGGCCACGGATATAGCTCCTCCCAACGAATTCTTACTGACATTATCGGAAGTCATTTTAACAATGAGTTATTTCCAATATAAGGGCAATTATTATCTACAAAAGCGTGGGGTTAGTATGGGGAGTTGTTTTGCACCGTCGTATGCATGTCTCGTAATGGGCTTTTGGGAAGCTAAATTCATTGGTAATCCTGTGAACAACCTATTTCTTTCTAAAATCCCTTTGTGGAAGAGATACATCGATGATGTTTTCTTCATTTGGAAAGGGACTTTGTTTGAACTGGAGAATTTCATGGCTTATATTAACTCTACCACATCTTTCCTGAGATTCACAGTAGAACACTCTACAGACAATATTAACTTTTTAGATTTGACCATTTACAAAAATTCCCTAGGAGGTTTAGGGACATCGATTTATCGGAAATACTATCCTCCGAGCAGATAGTCATCACCCTAAACAACTTATTAAAAATATTCCTATTGGCCAATTTCTACGTCTTCGAAGAAATTGTAGTAATGATGCCGAGTTTGAGCGTGGAGGAGTAGAAATGATAGAACGCTTTCGAAAGAGGGGTTATACTGAAAGCGACATCTCCGCAGCCTATGAACGAGCTAGATCGACGCAACGATCACATCTCTTGATTAAAACCAAACACGTCTCTAGTCAAAGACTTTGCTTCTCCACAGAGTTCTCTCATATTGGCGGAGAAATAAAGCATGTGATTAAGAAACATTGGCACATCTTGCAGAGCAATCCAGCTCTTAAATATATATGTGCAGAATCGCCGCGTAATACTTTTAAGCGTCCGCGCTCACTGAGAGACAGGTTGGTTCATACGACCATGAGCCCTTCACTAAAATCTACGTGGTTGCCGGCTCCTCCTTTGGGTTTTTATAGATGTGGACATTGTACCCATTGCTCCAACTCAAATGATACTAAGCAATTTTTCCATCCTCAGTCTGGTAAAAAATACAAGATTAATTATTTTATTAATTGTAATACCACCCACGTGATTTACATGTTGAAATGTCCATGTGGTCTAGTGTATGTAGGTCAGACTAAACGCCCCCTTAAATTACGCATTGCAGAACATAAAGCAGCAATTCGGAACCGGAATATGGACTATGCAATTGCGAGACACTATGTAAAAGCTAATCACGGCTCTAATGCGTCCTTAAAATTTTGGGGAATTGAAAGAATTCTACCCTCCCAACGGGGTGGCGATATAGTCAAGTCCCTACTACAAAGAGAGTCGTTCTGGATTTTCACTCTTAACACAGTGGAACCTAATGGTCTGAATGAGGAACTAGGTCTCTCATGCTTTTTGTAGTTCACACTGTGAGGCACTTCTATACATGTTGATATTGTTCTATTTGTATTAGTGGTTTATTTATTTATTTATTTTTTTTTTTATTTTTTTTTTTAATTATTATTATTTATTCTTTTTTTTTTTTTTTTTTTTGTTGTTGTCTTGGTCTACACCTGAGTGCTTAATTATGATTAATTAATTGATGTGCCACACCCATTGAGGTTTGTGGCCAATGATTTGAATTTTACTGTTATAAAATCTGTACATTGTTACCATTCATTCTTTGACTCTGAAGAAGACGCATGAGCGTCGAAACGTTAGTCGCTATTTATTAATAAATTATTAAAAACGTTGTGTGCTCCGGTTCTGTTTTTCGTTGTCGTAGCTAGACCTTGGGCTTCCTCTCTTGAACATTGGGCACCAACCAGGCTAAAGCGCAAGTGACTCCCTTCTATTCCTGACTTGATGTTTAGTTGTTTGACCTCTAGAGTGAAGGTATGCGTTCACCTTGAGAACTTCATCTTTGTTTCCAAACGCAATGACTTCAGTTTTGTCTTTGTTTAACTGAAGAAAGTTTTGACACATCCAACTGTTTACTTCATCAATGCATTGGCACAGGGAGTCAATGGGGCTGTAATCGTTAGGCGATAGGGCTAAGTAGAGCTGTGTGTCGTCAGCATAGCTGTGGTAAGAGATTTGGTTCTTTCTCATTATTTGGCTCATTGGGAGCATATACAGGTTGAACAGGAGTGGCGCAAGAATTGAGCCTTGAGGGACTCCGCATGTCATGGATGTCCACTCAGACTTATGGTCTCCTATACTCACATAATAACCTCTCCCATCTAAGTATGACCTGAACCATTTTAGGACTATCCCAGAAAGCCCCACCCAGTTTTCCAGCCTGTCAAGAAGTATGTTATGATCGACAGTGTCAAATGCAGCACTGAGGTCGAGTAGCACCAGCACTGATAATTTGTCTGAATCAGTATTTACGCGAATATCGTTTATTATCTTTATGAGCGCTGTCTCTGTGCTGTGGTGCGGTCGGACACCAGATTGAAAATTGTCAAAGTATCCATTCGAGCATAAGAATTTGTTCAGCTGATTGAAGACAACTTTTTCGATGATCTTGCCTATGAAAGGAAGATTTGAGATCGGTCTATAGTTGCCTAATATGGTCTTATCCAGATTGCTCTTTTTCAGGAGGGGCTTGACAACTGCAGTTTTCAGGGAGTTTGGAAAACTCCCAGAGAGAAGTGAGGCATTTACCACTTCTAGAAGATCTGCTTCTAAACTGTTTAACACACTTTTGAAAAATGATGTGGGAAGTGTGTCAAGAGCGCAGGTTGATGTTTTAAGGTGCTGTACGGTTTCTTCCAAAATTTTGCCATCAATTTCTTTGAAGTCAGACATAGTAACTACTTTCTCAGGTGGTCTGATCTGTCTGACCCCAGCGCAACTCAAGGGTGTGCTGATCACCTTTCTGATATTATTGATTTTCTCAGAAGAAAGAAGCAAACTCACTGCACTTGCTGTCTGAGAGCATTTCACTGGGAATCTGGCTTGGGGGGTTTGTCAGTCTCTCTACAGTAGCAAAAAGAGTGCGTGTGTTGTTTAAATTGCTGTTTATAATATTTGAGAAGAAAGTCTGTCTAGCTTTGCCTAGTTCTATATTGAAAACATGAAGGCTGTCTTTGTAGATGTTATAATGGACTACAAGTTTTGTCTTCCGCCACATGCGCTCTGCTTTTCTGCATTGTCTTTTCATATTTTGCACTGCTGTTGAGTTTCTCCGAGGTGCTTTTTGTCTCCCACTCTTCTTCCTGACTTAAACAGGAGCAATATCATCAATTACACTTTTAACTTTTGAGTTAAAAGAATCAAGGAGAAAATCAACAGAGTCTGCAGATATGCTTGGTGTTAAGGATATAGCCTTCATAAATAGTACACTAGTGTTCTCATTTAAGCATCTCTTCTTGACACACACAGATCTAGCTTCAGTGGCAGGACATTTACATTTACATTTATTCATTTAGCTGACGCTTTTATCCAAAGCGACTTACAATTGCTATATGTCAGAGGTCGCACGCCTCTGGAGCAACTAGGGGTTAAGTGTCTTGCTCAAGGACACATTGTTGTCTCACAGTGGATTCGAACCCGGGTCTCTCACACCAGAGGCATGTGTCTTATCCATTGCGCCACCACCACCCCTATAGGGAGGAGAGATCAATATATCAAAGAAAATACAGAAATGATCAGACAGTGCTACATCCTTAATAACAATCGATGAAATGTTTAGACCCTTACTGATAAGTAAATCTAGAGTGTGTCCACGATTGTGTGTGGGTCCATGTACATGCTGAGTCAGATCAAAAGTTTTTAAAACAGTATTGATTTCTTTTGCCATATTGTTTTCTGCACTATCTATGTGAATGTTAAAATCTCCAGCAATGGCAAAACAGTCAAACTCTGAGGTAATGGTTGATAACAGTTCTGTAAAGTCCTCAGCAAAGGCTGGAGAGTATTTTGGAGGCCTGTAAATAATGAAAAGTAAAATGCGTGGTGCACCTTTTAACACAATACCCAGATATTCGAAAGACAAGTAATTCCCAAATGATATTTGCTTACATTGATAGATATCTTTAAAAAGAGCAGCTAGACCCCCACCTCTCTTAACAGCTCTGCAGACACTCATAAAAGTAAAGTTAGGAGGGGATGTTTCATTGAGGACTAAAGCTTGGGTTGCTGAATATTTGATCGCTTACTTCAAAAGCACTCATTGTTAATGATATGATTTCAGATAATAACCTAGATGTGCTGTGTTTGACAGAAACCTGGCTAAAACCAAACGATTACATTACTTTAAATGAGTCCACCCCGCAAGATTACTGTTATAAACATGAACCTCGTCTGAAATGCAAAGGGGGAGGTGTTGCTGTAATTTATAGTAATATTTTCAAAACCACTAAGAAATCAAGTTTTAAATATAATTCTTTTAAAGTGTTAGTGCTTAATGTAAAAATATATAGTATAAATGATAAATCACGTTTGAGATTTGTGCTGGCTACTGTATACAGGCCACCAGGGCACCATACAGACTTTATCAAAGAATTTGCGGAACTTTCTATCAGAGTTAGTATTGGCTGCAGATAAAGTACTAATTGTTGGTGATTTTAATATACACATCGATAATGAAAAAGATGCATTGGGTTTGGCATTTAAAGACATTGTAAACTCAATTGGAGTTAGACAACACGTGTCAGGACCTACTCATCGTCGTAATCATACTCTAGATAATGATCTGAGATGTCATCGCTCTGCTGCAGAATTTCAACGGCATCAACATCTATTCCATGTGATAATATTAGATCTAGTCTCGTGTAAATTACATTTAGCCAAGGCTGCAAAGCTGACTCCGTGTTTCAAATATGTTAGACCTATCACTTCTGCCACTAAAGATTGCTTTATCAATAATCTTCCTGATCAGTTTCACCATCTCAGCATCCCGGATAACTTAGAAGAACTTGATATTGCAACAGAAACTCTCTCTTTTCCAGCACTTTAGACACAGTTGCTCCGTTGCGCTTAAAGAAGATTAAAGAAAATAGTTCAGCGCCGTGGTACAACGAGCACACTCGGGCCCTTAAGAGAGCAGCCAGAAAAATGGAGCGCAACTGGAAGAAAACTAAACTAGAGGTATTTCGCATTTCATGGAAAGAGAGCTCGATTACTTACAGAGAGGCTTTAAAAGCTGCTAGATCTGCTTATTTTTCAACCCTATTAGAGGAAAATAAACATAATCCTAGGTATTTATTTGAAACAGTGGCTAAACTAACGAAAAAGAAAGCTTCAAACACAGAAGTTTCCAAGCAGCACAGCAGTAATGACTTTATGAACTTCTTCACTCATAAGATTGATAATATCAGGGACAAAATTATAACTATGCAACCGTCTACTACAGTATCGCATCAGGCAGTGCATTGTAGTCTCCCTGAGGAAATTTTTTATTAATTCGTTGCTATAGGAGAGGAAGAATTTACTAAACTCGTTAAATCATCTAAATCGACAATGTCACAGGCCGGGGGTGGCCACCCCCGTTGAGCGTACCACCTCGAGGAGTTACCCAGAGACACTAACAGGCCAGACAAGAGAATCAGTATCAAAAGTGATATTTTATTGACTTAAAATAAACTCAATCCTAAACTAAAATTCACAGGCTGACCCGCCTCTCCTCTTCGACAGGCTGCGTGGGAAGTTCGCACAGCGATCCCTCTTCGGACAGACAAAGGCAAGCAATGGAGCAGACACTGGTAAGGATTCGCACAGCGGTTCCTCTTCAGCCAGAGATAAGTAATGGAGCAGACACTGGTAAGGATTCTCACAGCGGTTCCTCTTCAGCCAGAGGTAAGTAATGGAACAGACACTGGTAAGGGTTCTCACAGCGGTTCCTCTTCAGCCAGAGATAAGTAATGGAGCAGACACTGGTAAGGGTTCTCACAGCGGTTCCTCTTCAGCCAGAGATAAGTAATGGAGCAGACACTGGTAAGGGTTCTCACAGCGGTTCCTCTTCAGCCAGAGGTAAGTAATGGAACAGACACTGGTAAGGGTTCGCACAGCGGTTCCTCTTCAGCCAGAGATAAGTAATGGAGCAGACACTGGTAAGGGTTCTCACAGCGGTTCCTCTTCAGCCAGAGGTAAGTAATGGAGCAGACACTGGTAAGGGTTCTCACAGCAGTTCCTCTTCAGCCAGAGATAAGTAATGGAGCAGACACTGGTGAGGATTCTCACAGCGGTTCCTCTTCAGCCAGAGAAAAGTAATGGAGCAGACACTGGTAAGGATTCTCACAGCGGTTCCTCTTCAGCCAGAGGTAAGTAATGGAGCAAACACTGGTAAGGATTCTCACAGCGGTTCCTCTTCAGCCAGAGGTAAGTAATGGAGCAGACACTGGTAAGGGTTCTCACAGCGGTTCCTCTTCAGCCAGAGGTAAGTAATGGAGCAGACACTGGTAAGGGTTCTCACAGCGGTTCCTCTTCAGCCAGAGGTAAGTAATGGAGCAGACACTGGTAAGGGTTCTCACAGCGGTTCCTCTTCAGCCAGAGATAAGTAATGGAGCAAACACTGGTAAGGATTCTCACAGCGGTTCCTCTTCAGCCAGAGGTAAGTAATGGAGCAAACACTGGTAAGGATTCTCACAGCGGTTCCTCTTCAGCCAGAGGTAAGTAATGGAGCAGACACTGGTAAGGGTTCTCACAGCGGTTCCTCTTCAGCCAGAGGTAAGTAATGGAGCAGACACTGGTAAGGATTCGCACAGCAGCTCCTCTTCAGCCAGTAAGGGAACCTAGGCTGTTCGTGGGAATTTTCCCATTCATTTAAGTTGCCATTGTCAGCTCCGACACTCCGTGGTCCGCGTGCTCGAAATGGACGACACGAGCTGTCATTTCAGTGGTGCCGTGTCAGTTTTCTAAAATCGCATATAAAGTGGCCAGAATTACCATATATTAACATAGGCTCTCTGTGGACGCCTCTGGGGGCACCAGCGCACTACGTGGGGGTCCGCCAAGTGCTTTTGGGGTCCGCCAACCACCTACTCTTCACCATAGTCCTCCTCAGTACCAGGGAAAGCCTATTTGTACCCCTAACCACCTATTTTCTCCTTCATCGCCACGAAGTGCCTATGGGGTCCCCTAACCACCTAAACTTCACCATAGTCTTCCTCGTCGTCCACGAAGTGCCTATTTTGACCCCTAACCACCTATCCCCTTCTTCATTGCCACGGAGTGCCTATGGGGTCCCCTGACCACCTAAACTTCACCATAGTCTTCCTCATCGTCCACGAAGTGCCTATTTTGGCCCCTAACCACCTATCCTCTTCTCCATTGCCACGAAGTGCCTATGGGGTCCCCTAACCACCTAAACTTCACCGTAGTCTTCCTCAGTACCACGAAGTGCCTATTTTGACCCCTAACCACCTATCCTCTTCTACATTGCCACGGAGTGCCTATGGGGTCCCCTAACCACCTAAACTTCACCATAGTCTTCCTCAGTGCCACGAAGTGCCTATTTTGACCACTAACCACCTATCACCTTCTCCATTGCCACAAAGTGCCTAAACTTCACCACAGTCTTCCTCAGTGCCACGGAGTGCCTGTTTTGACCCCTAACCACCTATCCTCTCCTTCATTGCCACAATGTGCCTAAACTTCACCACAGTCCTCCTCAGTACCACGGAGTGCCTTTTCTGCCCCCTGACCACCTGTTTTTTGTCTCAAGTCACTGTATCTCTAACTCTGTGCCGAAAAGTCACAGGGCCTCGAAATTCGGTACGAGGGTAGCCCAGTGGGCCCCAGGGCGGGATCCTTAGTTTCAAGGTCCTACGTTGATCCCAATTGTGTGTTTCAGCGGTTCGGCCTGATCCACGCATGGTTCAGCTTTCTCCATCCACAAGGGTCTTTCTGGGCCCCAGTGACTGCAGGCGGATCAAGTTTGGGGCCGCCAGGGCCCCCGGGGGCCAAACGGCAAAGCGTCCCACGTACAACTTAACCCATTGATTTTCATAGGTGTTCTGTGGACACTGGGCAACGAGTGGTTTTCTTGCGCGCGCAGACGTTCCCCTCTCTGTATGTTGTCGGGGGCCGCGCGACGCAGCTTTCTGTGAAGTTTCGGGCCCCTAGCACCTCCAGGGGCCGAACGAGGTCCGGTGACACGTGCAACCTATTCAATGCGATTTCACAGGTACTTCGTGGACGGTGGTCCGATTGCCCCGAAATCGACACGCACGTCCCGCCACGGGCCCCCGGGACGGGCCCCAGAGTTCCGCGTCCGAAGCTGCTCGTTTGGCCAAAAAAGACCCCCTCGACCTGGAAGCGCCTGTGAAATTTGAACTGAATAAGTTGCACGTGGGCGGGCGGAAATACGGGGGTCGAAAGGTCGCAGCGCCTCCAAATTCGCCACCCTGGTAGTCGAGGGGCCCCCGGTTCTAGATCCCGGATCACAGGGCTCTAGATCGGTTCCAAGCGTGTGTTTTTGCGGTGCAAAATTCTCCTCACTTTGCTTCACTTTGGCCATATGTCTTTCTATGAGTGCAAGAGGGCCACCATTAACGGGACCATGTGCTCGGTGAAGGGTCGACAGAAAGGTCCGATCGGCCCGAAACTGACGTATGCGTCCCGCCACGGGCCCCTGGGACGGGTTCTAGAGTCCCGTGGCCCTCGGACCTTTTTTCGCGCTAATTGGCCACCAACAGCCCCATGGAATAAGTTGCACGTGGGACGTCAAACGGACAGGGGCCGAGAGGGGTCGGAAGGTCGCAGCGACCCCAAATTCGACACGGGGGCAGCCCAGGGGCCCCCGGTTCTAGATCCAGAATTTCGTGGTTCTAGATTGGTTCCAAGTATGCGTTTCGGCCAAACGGTTTGAAGGAAACGCCCGATCGGCCCGAAACTGACACACGCGTGCCGTCACGGGCCCCGGGGACGGGTTCTAGAGTTCCGTGGCCCTCTGACCTTTTTTCGCGCTAATTGGCCACCAACAGCCCCATGGAACAAGTTGCACGTGGGACGTCACATAAACAGGGGCCAAAAGGGGTCGAAAGGTCGCAGCGACCCCAAATTCGACACGGGGGCAGCCCAGGGGCCCCCGGTTCTAGATCCGGAATTTCGTGGTTCTAGATCGGTTCTAAGTATGTGTTTCGGCCAAACGGTTTGAAGGAAACGCCCGATCGCCCCGAAACCGACGTATGCGTCCCGTAGCGGGCCCCGGGGACGGGTTCTAGAGTTCCGTGGCCCTCTGACTTTTTTTCGCGCTAATTGGCCACCAACAGCCCCATGGAATAAGTTGCACGTGGGACGTCACATAAACAGGGGCCGAGAGGGGTCGGAAGGTCGCAGCGACCCCAAATTCGACACGGCGGTGGTACAGGGGCCCCCGGTTCTAGATCCTGGATTTCGTGGTTCTAGATCGGTTCTAAGCGTGTTTTCAGTTTGACCCCTCAAGAATGTATGTCAGTCTATGAGTTCACTATGAGTGCAAGAGGCCTGTGAGAGAAACTTGAACAAGGGTTGCAAAAAAATTATCCCTGAGGTCTAGTGACTCGACCTCCTGATATGTCGTTCGGGGGCCCGAGGACTACCGGCACGCAGTGTTTGGGGCCCATGGGACCCCAGGGGGCCGTGCGGGAGCCACTGACACGTGCAACTTATCCCATTCATTTTCACAGGTGTTTCGTGGACGTGTGACAGAAAGGTCCGATCGGGCCGAAACTGACGTATGCGTCCCGCCACGGGCCCCTGGGACGGGTTCTAGAGTCCCGTGGCCCTCTGACCTTTTTTCGCGCTAATTGGCCACCAACAGCCCCATGGAACAAGTTGCACGTGGGACGTCACATAAACAGGGGCCAAAAGGGGTCGAAAGGTCGCAGCGACCCCAAATTCGACACGGGGGCAGCCCAGGGGCCCCCGGTTCTAGATCCGGAATTTCGTGGTTCTAGATCGGTTCTAAGTATGTGTTTCGGCCAAACGGTTTGAAGGAAACGCCCGATCGCCCCGAAACCGACGTATGCGTCCCGTAGCGGGCCCCGGGGACGGGTTCTAGAGTTCCGTGGCCCTCGGACTTTTTTTCGCGCTAATTGGCCACCAACAGCCCCATGGAATAAGTTGCACGTGGGACGTCACATAAACAGGGGCCGAGAGGGGTCGGAAGGTCGCAGCGACCCCAAATTCGACACGGCGGTGGTACAGGGGCCCCCGGTTCTAGATCCTGGATTTCGTGGTTCTAGATCGGTTCTAAGCGTGTTTTCAGTTTGACCCCTCAAGAATGTATGTCAGTCTATGAGTTCACTATGAGTGCAAGAGGCCTGTGAGAGAAACTTGAACAAGGGTTGCAAAAAAATTATCCCTGAGGTCTAGTGACTCGACCTCCTGATATGTCGTTCGGGGGCCCGAGGACTACCGGCACGCAGTGTTTGGGGCCCGTGGGACCCCAGGGGGCCGCGTGGGAGCCACTGACACGTGCAACTTATCCCATTCATTTTCACAGGTGTTTCGTGGACGTGTGACAGAAAGGTCCGATCGGGCCGAAACTGACGTATGCGTCCCGCCACGGGCCCCTGGGACGGGTTCTAGAGTCCCGTGGCCCTCTGACCTTTTTTCGCGCTAATTGGCCACCAACAGCCCCATGGAACAAGTTGCACGTGGGACGTCACATAAACAGGGGCCAAAAGGGGTCGAAAGGTCGCAGCGACCCCAAATTCGACACGGGGGCAGCCCAGGGGCCCCCGGTTCTAGATCCGGAATTTCGTGGTTCTAGATCGGTTCCAAGTATGTGTTTCGGCCAAACGGTTTGAAGGAAACGCCCGATCGTCCCGAAACCGACGTATGCGTCTCGTCGCGGGCCCCGGGGACGGGTTCTAGAGTTCCGCGTCCAAAACTGCTCGTTTGGCCGAAAAAGGACCCCCTTGACCAGGAAGCGCCTGTGAAATTTGCACTGAACAAGTTGCACGTGGGCGGGCGGAAATACGGGGGTCGAAAGGTCGCAGCGCCTCCAAATTCGCCGCCCTGGTAGTCGAGGGGCCCCCGGTTCTAGATCCCGGATCGCAGGGTTCTAGATCGGTTCCAAGTGTGTGTTTTTGCAGTGCAAATTTCTCCTCACTTTGCTTCACTTTGGCCATATGTCTTTCTATGAGTGCAAGAGGGCCTCCATTAACTGGACCATGTGCTCGGCGAAGGGTGGACGGAAAGGTCCGATCGGCCCGAAACTGACGTGTGCGTCCCGCCACGGGCCCCTGGGACGGGTTCTAGAGTTCCGTGGCCCTCTGACCTTTTTTCGCGCTAATTGGCCACCGACAGCCCCATGGAATAAGTTGCACGTGGGACGTCAAACGAACAGGGGCCCAGAGGGGCCGGAAGGTCGCAGCGACCCCAAATTCGACACGGCGGCAGCCCAGGGGCCCCCGGTTCTAGATCCAGAGTTTCGTGGTTCTAGATCGGTCCTAAGTATGCGTTTCAGCAAAACGGTTTGAAAGAAACGCCCGATCGGCCCGAAACTGACACACGCGTCTCGTCGCGGGCCCCTGGGACGGGTTCTAGAGTTCCGTGGCCCTCTGACCTTTTTTCGCGCTAATTGGCCACCAACAGCCCCATGGAATAAGTTGCACGTGGGACGTCAAACAAACAGGGGCCCAAAGGGGCCGAAAGGTCGCAGGACCTCGAGATTTGTCACGGACGACCGCCACGGGCCCCCGGATCGGGCCCCAGAGTTTCGTGGCTCTAAGCAATAAATCATGTGCAATTATGAAATATGTGACCTATTGATGCACTGACCACGCACAACTTACAGAGACCGTGTCAAATAAGTTACAGGTGGGCTCCAAATTTTGAACGGCTATAACTCGGGGGCCCGGCCACCTAGCGACACCAAACTCGGGTCAAAGTAAGGTCCCGAGGGGCCCTCTCCAACGGGCCATGGCCCGTGCTTCTAGCGCCCCCTAAGGCCGAGATACGGGGGCCAACAGGAAAGGGTGCAATTCAGAAGGAAGGGCCCCAGAGGCTCGGGACTCTGGGGTCTGAGAGGGCCCCTGGGGGACCCTCAGCACCCCGAAGGACGACCTGCTGGGACTCGTACTTTCCGAGATATCGACCGTTTTGTCCAAAAGTCCCCTATGTATAACCGGGTGTATCTTGGGAGTTAAGCCGAGTTGGAGCTCCAAACTCTGGGCATGAGGAGGGCCCTTAGGGCCCCTTCTGGTCCCACCGTCTCCAGCTCCTGGGCCCTTCCGGTTCCGAGATACGGCCACTTCCTGTCCAGCTTTGACCGGGTGTATCTCGGAAACCCAGCCGACTTGGAGGACCATACTCCAGGGTTGGGGGGGTACCCTTGGGGCCCCCCTGATCCCAGAGTATGGAGCCCCAAGTCGGCTTGGTTTCGGAGATACACCCGGTCAAAAACAGCATCCCACCTGTAACCTATTTGACAGGGTCCCTGTAGGCTGTCCGTGGACATGTCATTTTAAGGCTAACTATGCATAATTATGAACTGTAAAGTACACCAACATGTTGGATTGTCTTCCCTGTGCATTGCACTCTGTGATTTAAGCAATAAATCATGTGCAATTATGAATTATGACCTATTAATGCATTGACCACGGACAGCCTAAAGAGGTCCCGTCAAATAAGTTACAGGTGGGCACTACAGGAAGTGCCCACCTGTAACCTATTCGACAGGGTCCCTGTAGGCTGTCCGTGGACATGTCATTTTAAGGCTAACTATGCATAATTATGAACTGTAAAGTACACCAACATGTTGGATTGTCTTCCCTGTGCATTGCACTCTGTGATTTAAGCAATACATCATGTGCAATTATGAATTATGGGACCTATTGATGCACTGACCACGCACAACTTACAGAGACCCTGTCAAATAAGTTACAGGTGGGATGCTGTTTTACATTTTGATGTCATGATTGATAAAAAATGCATAAAAATGTTTGAATATCAATTTTACGTTCATATTTGGGTCCCCCTGAGCGATTTGCAGCCTTCAGAACCTCCAAATTCCACTGTCCACGAACAGCCTATTTTTTTGCATTGGATAGATTGCACGTGGTACGTCCAGTTCTCAGCCTCTGGACAGAATTTGGAGGTGAAACCTGCGCTCCTGCGCTCGTCTGGATGTGCCTCGACAGCGCTGTGAATTTCAGGGAGTTTGGAGAAACTTGAAAATCTGACCCAAAAATTCTCAAAGGGCCCTGTGAGATTTTTTGGGTCGAATTTTCGAGTTTCTCCAATCTCTTTGAAATTCACACCATGGGCAGGGCACGTCCAGGTGAGAAGAGGAACGCAGGTTTCATCTCCAAATTCTGTCCAGAGGCTGAGATCTGGACGTCCCACGTGCAATCTATCCAATGCAAAAAAATAGGCTGTTCGTGGACAGTGGAATTTGGAGGTTCTGAAGGCTGCGAATCGCTCAGGGGGACCCGAATATGAACGTAAAATTGATATTTAATCCTTTTTATGCATTTTTATCAATCATGACATCAAAATGTAAAAAAAGATCCCACCTGTAGCTTATTCGACTGGGTTCCTGTAAGCTGTCCGTGGACGTGTCCATTTAAGGCTAACTATGCATAATTATGAACTGTAAAGTACCCCAAACACGTTTGATTGTCTTTCCTGTGCACTGTAATGCATGTTTTAAGCAATAAAACATTTACAATATGAATTGTGACCTGTTAATGCATTGGCCACGGACAGCCTAAAGAGGTCCCGTCAAATAAGTTACAGGTGGGCCCTTCCCGTGCCCACCTGTAACCTATTTGACAGGTCCCATATAGGCTGTCTGTGGACGGTTGAATTTAATGCAAATTATGCATAATTTATGGCTGTAATGTACATCAGTATGCTGTGTTGTGTCCCCTGTGAGGTGTACAGTAGGTTTCACTTCATAAATTACAATTTTCAGAAAATCAGACCAAAGGTTCCGAGGATTCACTTTCTCCAACCCAAGGTTTCCGAGGAATCACCCGCTGAAAATTTCTAAGTCAAAAACAGCATCCAACCTGTAACCTATTTGACAGGTCCCCTATAGGCTGTCTGTGGACGGTTGAATTTTATGCAAATTATGCATAATTTATGGCTGTAATGTACATCAGTGTGTGTAGCTGTGTCCCCTGTGAGGTGTACAGTAGGTTTCACTTCATAAATTACAATTTTCAGAAAATCAGACCAAAGGTTCCGAGGATTCACTTTCTCCAACCCAAGGTTTCCGAGGAATCACCCGCTGAAAATTTCTAAGTCAAAAACAGCATCCAACCTGTAACCTATTTGACAGGTCCCCTATAGGCTGTCTGTGGACGGTTGAATTTTATGCAAATTATGCATAATTTATGGCTGTAATGTACATGCTATACCCTGTAAAAGGACATGCTTATAGGGACCCTTTCAAATAAGTTACAGGTGGGCCCTTCCCGTGCCCAACAGGCCGTTCGTGGTCACATAGGCGGTCAGTGGGACAAATAGGCTGTTCGTGGTCAGTGGGCTGGTCCACAGGCTGTCACTTAGATTGCCTGTGGACGAACAGGCCGTTCGTGGTCACATAGGCGGTCAGTGGGACGAATAGGCTGTTCGTGGTCAGTGAGCGGGTCCACGGGCTGTCACTTAGATTGGCCATGGACTAATAGGCCGTTCGTGGTCATATAGGTGGTCAGTGGGACTATTAGGCCGTTCGTGGTCATATAGGTGGTCAGTGGGATGAATAGGCTGTTCGTGGTCAGTGGACTGGTCCACAGGCTGTCACTTAGATTGCCTGTGGACGAATAGGCCGTTCGTGGTCACATAGGCGGTCAGTGGGACGAATAGGCTGTTCGTGGTCAGTGGGCTGGTCCACAGGCTGTCACTTAGATTGGCCATGGACTAATAGGCCGTTCGTGGTCATATAGGTGGTCAGTGGGACTAATAGGCTGTTCGTGGTCATATAGGCGGTCAGTGGGACGAATAGGCTGTTCGTGGTCAGTGGTCTGGTTCACAGGCTGTAACTTAGATTGGCCATGGATGAACAGGCCGTTCGTGGTCATATAGGCGGTCAGTGGGACGAATAGGCTGTTCGTGGTCAGTGGGCTGGTCCACAGGCTGTCACTTAGATTGCCTGTGGACGAACATGCCGTTCGTGGTCATATAGGTGGTCAGTGGGACTAATAGGCTGTTCGTGGTCATATAGGCGGTCAGTGGGACGAATAGGCTGTTCGTGGTCAGTGGGCTGGTCCACAGGCTGTCACTTAGATTGCCTGTGGACGAACATGCCGTTCGTGGTCATATAGGTGGTCAGTGGGACTAATAGGCTGTTAAAGGTCATATAGGCGGTCAGTGGGACGAATAGGCTGTTCGTGGTCAGTGGTCTGGTCCACAGGCTGTAACTTATATTGGCCATGGATGAACAGGCCGTTCGTGGTCATATAGGCGGTCAGTGGGACGAATAGGCTGTTCGTGGTCAGTGGGCTGGTCCACAGGCTGTCACTTAGATTGCCTGTGGACGAACAGGCCGTTCGTGGTCACATAGGTGGTCAGTGGGACGAATAGGCTGTTCGTGGTCAGTGGGCTGGTCCACAGGCTGTAACTTAGATAGCCCGTGGACAAACAGGCTGTTCGTGGTCAAATAGGCGGTCAGTGGGACGAACAGGCTGTTCGTGGTCACATAGGCGGTCAGTGGGACGAATAGGCTGTTCGTGGCCACATAGGTGGTCAGTGGGACGAATAGGCTGTTCGTGGTCAGTGGGCTGGTCCACAGGCTGTCACTTAGATAGCCCGTGGACAAACAGGCTGTTCGTGGTCAAATAGGCGGTCAGTGGGACGAACAGGCTGTTCGTGGTCACATAGGCGGTCAGTGGGACGAATAGGCTGTTCGTGGTCACATAGGCGGTTAGTGGGACAAATAGGCTGTTCGTGGTCAGTGGGCGGGGCCACGGGCCGTCACTTAGGTTGGCGGTGGACGAACAGGCCGTTCGTGGTCACACGGGCGGTCAGGGGGACGAACGGGCACTTTGTGGTCACACAGGCGGTTAGGGGGACGGATAGGCTGTTCGTGTCAGTGGGCGGGGTCAGGGGGTGGTCCCGGGCGGTCAGGGAATCTGGCCGAAGTGCGGTCAGGGGGAGGCAAGTGCGCTCCGTGGACGCCCACCTGCAGCCTGTTCTGCGCGCGTCGAAACGACTGCAGGCGGGCGACGGTCGCCCCCTTGCGGCCGCTGCCCAGATTGCGGGCGAGGGGGCCGAATTTCGTCGAGCTCCCGTGGGGCCCCCGAGGCCCCCAGGCCCGGGGCGACGCCTCCTGCCCGCCCCGTCGGGCCCCCCCTGCGGCCCGGCGCCGTCGGCCGGGCCCTGAAAAATCGCCTAGGGGGCGGCGCGCGGCGGTCCACTAACCTCCTGCCACGGAGCGCCTGCCAGGTAGTCCGCGGACCCCTTCCCTTAGGCGGTGGCCTAAAGAGAGAAGTAAGTAATGGAGCAGACACTGGTAAGGGTTCTCACAGCAGCTCCTCTTCAGCCAGAAGTAAGTAATGGAGCAGACACTGGTAAGGATTCGCACAGCGGTTCCTCTTCAGCCAGAGGTAAGTAATGGAGCAGACACTGGTAAGGATTCTCACAGCGGTTCCTCTTCAGCCAGAGGTAAGTAATGGAGCAGACACTGGTAAGGATTCTCACAGCGGTTCCTCTTCAGCCAGAGGTAAGTAATGGAGCAGACACTGGTAAGGATTCTCACAGCGGTTCCTCTTCAGCCAGAGGTAAGTAATGGAGCAGACACTGGTAAGGGTTCTCACAGCAGCTCCTCTTCAGCCAGAAGTAAGTAATGGAACAGACACTGGTAAGGGTTCTCACAGCGGTTCCTCTTCAGCCAGAGGTAAGTAATGGAGCAGACACTGGTAAGGGTTCTCACAGCGGTTCCTCTTCAGCCAGAGGTAAGTAATGGAGCAGACACTGGTAAGGGTTCTCACAGCGGTTCCTCTTCAGCCAGAGATAAGTAATGGAGCAGACACTGGTAAGGGTTCTCACAGAGGTAAGTAATGGAGCAGACACTGGTGAGGGTTCTCACAGCGGTTCCTCTTCAGCCAGAGGTAAGTAATGGAGCAGGCATTGGTAAGGGGTAAACAGACGGGAGGGGTTACTCTTCTCACAGGACAGCATCAGTTAACTGAGTGTCTCCTCTTTCACAGGACGGGGGGTGGGATAGGAAAACAAGACCTTTTTCTTGGTGAGGAACCCGAGCAATATATGGCCAGCCGAGGGCAGTAACCATCCGACGGAATGCGGTGGTCAGCAGTCAATGACGGACAGGATACCAGAGATCATAGGTGGGTGGCAGCAGGCAGGGAGCTCTCTCTCTTCTCGGGACAACCCCCGCTGACTAGACGTCACCTTCCTTTCACAGACCGACAGCAGTTGGGGTGCAGAGACGAATAATAGGATCCCTCACAGGGCAGTGGTAGCAGCATGCAGCGACAGATGGAGGGGTATCTCTGTTCATGGAACGACAATAGTGATTACAGAATCCAGCAGTTAATATCTGGGTCTTCTTACCACAGAACAGGCATGGCAGAGTGCAGCAGCAGATGGCGAGGTATCTCTGTTCACAGAACGAACATAGTGAATACAGAATCCAGCAGTTAATAACTGGGTCTTCTTACCACGGAACAGCAATAGCAGAATGCAATGGCGGAGGGCAGTTCTCTCTGTGTTCACAGAACAACAATGGTGAACACAGAATCCAGCAGTTATCAACCGGGTCTTCTTCCACAGGGCAGCATGCGATGGCAGAGGGCAGTTTCTCTATGTTCACAGAACAACAATGGTGAACACAGAATCCAGCAGTTATCAACCGGGTCTTCTTCCACAGGGCAGCATGCGATGGCAGAGGGCAGTTTCTCTATGTTCACAGAACAACAATGGTGAACACAGAATCCAGCGGTTATCAACCGGGTCTTCTTCCACAGGGCAGCAATGGCAGCATACGATGGCAGAGGGCGGTTTCTCTATGTTCACAGAACAAACGTATATGAGTGTACAAATCCCTTTTTTAAGTTCAACAGGGACCAGATACTCACGCCAGGAGTCCTCTTCAGTGTGAACCATTCAATAAACAAATAATGCTTCCTCTTCACGTCATGGAGTCAAACAACAATGCATGAGTATTCAACAACTCCTCTTCAAATCAGACAATGATCAGGTACTCACGTCGGGGATCCTCTTCAATGTGGACAATTCAATAGGCAGATGATGCTTCCTCCTTGAGCCAGGGAGTCGAACAGCATTACATGAATATTCAACAGATCCTCTTCAACTCAGACAGGATGGAACTGCAATCCTGAACAGCATACACTCGACACACAGCAGTTAGTTAATTTCAATTCGGCAGGCGAGACCCACGAGTATGCCGACTGGGGACACGGGCAGACATTACAATATCCACACCAGTGCGTAAATCAATCACTTCAAATGGTCACACATGTTCACTTCACATTAAGCACTGCAACTCACAACAACTCATAGTGAATAAGGTCTCCACTCGCGGTCCCAGCCGACTCCCTCCTCTCAATTGACGAAACTATACATCCAAGGCTGTGTGGGAAGTATACTATAAATACACAACTGTCATTAGAGGCTTCAAACCAGATTTCGATAGGCTCCGGGGCAGCTTCACCAACTATGGTGGATAACGGACACTGCAGGCATTAGGCTTCCTGATAAGAATTACAGATAACACTTATCTGAATGATGAAGTAACACAGTTCAACCAAACCGCTGATTTCCAGCTCCTTCTTCCTAACGTGCAGTCTTTCCCCGTCCTGTGCGATCTGCTCTCTCGTGTTCTGCTCGGCTCGTGATCTGCTTCACCGTAATCTGCTTTACGTGCGCTGCTCGACCGTGATCTGCTTTCCCGTGATCTGCTCGACCGTGATCTGCTCGTGATCTGCTTCTCTGTTTCCACATTAACCAGTGCTTTTATAATCCCCCTCGCAAATCCATATCTCCCGCGATTCAATCTCTGCTCATTACCCAGCTGCCGCTCATTTCCTCATCACTAGGCCCGGCCAGACTGTTTACACAGAAGGACCCGGAACCGGCCTGGTGTTACGTCAAACTCGCTCCCACAGGGAAACAACAATGGGAAAGAATAGTTCCGCTTGACGTCACCCCGTGACAACAACATGTATGTTAGACCCTATACCGACTAAGCTACTGAAAGAGATGCTTCCAGAGGTCATAGATCCTCTTCTTAATATCATTAATTCGTCTTTGTCTCTAGGATACGTACCAAAAAACTTTAAGCTGGCTATGATTAAACCGCTTGTTAAAAAAACGCAACTTGATCCTACAGAATTAGTCAATTACAGGCCGATCTCGAATCTACCTTTTCTGTCAAAGATAGTAGAAAAGGCAGTATCTTCACAACTGTGTTCCTTTTTAGAAAGAAATGATATCTGGAGGATTTCCAGTCAGGATTTAGACTGTACCATAGTACTGAGACAGCTCTCATTAGAGTAACAAATGATTTGCTCTTATCATCCGATCGTGGTTGTATCTCGCTATTAGTGTTACTCTATCTTAGTGCTGCGTTTGACATCATTGACTACAACATTATTTTAAAAAGGACTCGAACATTATGTTGGGATTAGTGGAATTGCACTAGCATGGTTTAAATCATACTTATCTGACCGTTATCAGTTTGTAGCAGTAAATGAAGAGATGTCTCATCGATCACAAGTTCAGTATGGCGTACCACAAGGCTCAGTACTAGGACCGCTGCTGTTCACTCTGTACATGCTACCATTAGGAGATATCATTAGGAAACATGGAATTAGCTTTCACTGTTATGCCGACGATACTCAGCTCTATATTTCTTCAAAACCTAACGAAACTTACCAATTCACAAAATTAACAGAATGCATAGCTGATATAAAAAATTGGATGACTCGTAATTTCCTACTTCTAAATTCTGAAAAAACAGAGATTCTAATTATTGGAAAAAAACTTCCAGACGTAATAACCTAGAATACTGTCTAACACTTGATGGCTGCTCTGTTAAGTCTTCGTCGTCGGTTAGGAACCTGGGTGTGCTCTTTGATACCAATCTTTCATTTGATAGTCACGTGTCTAGTATCTGTAAAACCGCATTTTTCCATCTTAAAAATATATCTAAATTACGTCATATGCTCTCATTGACAAATGCGGAACAGTTAGTTCATGCGTTCATGACCTCAAGGCTAGATTATTGTAATGCTCTACAGGGTGGTTGCCCTGCACGCTTAATAAACAAACTACAGCTAGTTCAAAACGCAGCAGCTCGAGTTCTTACCAGAACCAGGAAGTATGACCATATTAGCCCGGTTCTGTCAAAACTGCACTGGCTCCCTATTAAACATCGCATCAATTTTAAAATATTGCTGATTACTTACAAAGCACTAAATGGTTTAGCTCCGCAGTGCTTGAGCGAGCTCTTAACGCATTATAGTCCTTCACGTCTATTGCGATCTCAAAATTCCGGCCAGTTGATAATACCAAGAATATCAAAGTCGACTGCTGGCGGTAGATCCTTTTCCTATTTAGCACCAAAACTTTGGAACAGTCTTCCTAACATTGTCCAGGAAGCAGACACACTCTGTCAGTTCAAAGCTAGATTAAAGACACATCTCTTTGACATAGCTTTCACATAATACATTATAGACTTCTATAATTCAATGTTAGGCTGCATAGATTAGGTCAGCTGGAACCGGGAACACTTCCCATAAATCCTGATGTACTCGTTACATCATGAGAAGAATGGCATCTACGCTAATTTTAGTGTCTTTGTTTATCCCGAGGTTTTCCCGCAGCCTGCCGGATCCAGGCCGTATCCAGATCTGACGAAGGACCTTCGCCTGGACCCGATGTCAACGCAGTGCTGAAGTGCCAACTAGTCTCTCCCTATGGAGGATCCCTTTCCCACTCTACAGATAAAGCGTCGTCGGGAAAACTCAATTTGCGCATCTACCCCAAATTGATAAAATAAAATTCTTAATCAAACCTATAAGGAAACACCAGTAATTTGTTTAGGCTTGGTTTGTAGGGAATTACAAACCTGCACACATATATTCAAATGCACATAACTATAGAACCTAGCCTGGCTAACGTCAGACCAAGTCTCATTTGAAACTTGGTCTGGGTACTACGTGTTCATTTTCTCGTATTTGAGGCGTGGTTTACGAATGCCCAGAGCCGTTTATTGGGCACTATAAATGTCTATCAAATGCGCCTGTACGTAGCTCATAGCCAATCGCTTCAATTATACCAGATGACGTATGTAGAGTGACAGAAATTCGACGAGGAAAAAGACGATGGGTCAAAGATTTATTTGTACACGATGGCGTTTAGCGAATATTACCGTTTGTGCAAGATAAACATGAGGGTAGAAGGTAACGTAGAGTCTGATGCCATGTTGGATCCATAGATATAAACAAACTGCTTCGGTGTCGTCATCGTCTTGCTGCTCCCTCCCCGTTCTGTGATTGGTTCCCTTTTTCAGGGGAAAATCTGGTCCATGGTGTCCAGACTGCCTAGCAGCGTGAATAAATAATAAATAATAAAACCAATTCTTAATGCGCATATGAAAGTTTGTGTAGAGAGAATGGTGTCGTCTTGGCGGCCCCTAATTTAATAACAAATATTTGTTGCGACGGAAGCGATTCAATCAAAACTAACTTTAGCTGGAAAATAGCTTTGTTGGAGAACCGCTATTAAGCCAAAACAATCTTACCTTAAATTATACGTTTATCTCTGTAAAGCTGCTTTGAGACAATCTACATTGTTAAAAGCGCTATATAAATGAAGATGACTTGACTTGACTGTTGCACTGCAGCTGTCTTCTAGCCAGGTTTCATTCAGAAGCATAAAATCCAGATTGTTTGTGGTTATTAAGTCGTTGACTAGAAGTGATTTATTTTTAAGTGAGCGGATGTTAAAGAGTGCTAACTTAACAGACTTACTTTTCCCCACATCAATCTTAGTTTGACATGTAATAGGCACCAGATTAGTTAGGTTTGCTTGCACGGCTATTTATGTCATGTCAAAGTAAATTATTTCAAAGTCACACGCTAATATATTAAACGATCGCGCCATTAAAACAATCTGAAAGATCACATTTTTAACAAAAATATAAAAGAAACAAAAATAAAATAAACTGTGTTGTGTATAGTAAAGGTAAGAGTGGATGAACTAAACCTTTCTCTACTGACCAGAAATATGTGTCACCCCAGAGATCTATTGATGTAATACAGTATAAAAGTTCTGCACTTGTTTTCACTGATAATTGCATGATTCTTATAAACCTATAATACAAAGACAGGTAATTAATGAAATGTACTGTCAGTTATTAAAATGGCATATTACATGTTCATCAGATACCTGTGTGTTTTTACAGGGGTTACACATGAGATAACTGTCCTAACTGAGTTACATGATCATCAGATACCTGTGTGTGTGTACAGGGGTTACACATGAGATACCTGTCCTAACTGAGTTACATGATCATCAGATACCTGTGTGTGTTTACAGGGGTTACACATGAGATACCTGTCCTAACTGAGTTACATGTTCATCAGACACCTGTGTGTGTGTACAGGGGTTACACATGAGATACCTGTCCTAACTGAGTTACATGTTCATCAGACACCTGTGTGTGTGTACAGGGGTTACACATGAGATACCTGTCCTAACTGAGTTACATGTTCATCAGACACCTGTGTGTGTTTACAGGGGTTACACATGAGATACCTGTCCTAACTGAGTTACATGATCATCAGACACCTGTGTGTGTGTACAGGGGTTACACATGAGATACCTGTCCTAACTGAGTTACATGTTCATCAGATACCTGTGTGTGTTTACAGGGGTTACACATGAGATACCTGTCCTAACTGAGTTACATGTTCATCAGATACCTGTGTGTGTGTACAGGGGTTACACATGAGATACCTGTCCTAACTGAGTTACATGTTCATCAGATACCTGTGTGTGTTTACAGGGGTTACACATGAGATACCTGTCCTAACTGAGTTACATGTTCATCAGACACCTGTGTGTGTGTACAGGGGTTACACATGAGATACCTGTCCTAACTGAGTTACATGTTCATCAGACACCTGTGTGTGTGTACAGGGGTTTCACATGAGATACCTGTCCTAACTGAGTTACATGTTCATCAGACACCTGTGTGTGTGTGTACAGGGGTTACACATGAGATACCTGTCCTAACTGAGTTACATGTTCATCAGATACCTGTGTGTGTGTACAGGGGTTACACATGAGATACCTGTCCTAACTGAGTTACATGATCATCAGACACCTGTGTGTGTGTGCAGGGGTTACACATGAGATACCTGTCCTAACTGAGTTACATGTTCATCAGATACCTGTGTGTGTTTACAGGGGTTACACATGAGATACCTGTCCTAACTGAGTTACATGTTCATCAGACACCTGTGTGTGTGTGCAGGGGTTACACATGAGATACCTGTCCTAACTGAGTTACATGTTCATCAGACACCTGTGTGTGTTTACAGGGGTTACACATGAGATACCTGTCCTAACTGAGTTACATGTTCATCAGACACCTGTGTGTGTGTACAGGGGTTACACATGAGATACCTGTCCTAACTGAGTTACATGTTCATCAGACACCTGTGTGTGTTTACAGGGGTTACACATGAGATACCTGTCCTAACTGAGTTACATGTTCATCAGATACCTGTGTGTGTGTACAGGGGTTTCACATGAGATACCTGTGTCACAGGTCGGGGGTACTGCGACACCTTGCCGACCGACCTCCCCGTTAACCCCCTTGGCAGTGCCCTTCCGAGGAGCTACCCCACAGCCCAGAGACGACAGACAACAGAATAATAATTTTAAAGACTTTATTTTATAAATAATGCTAAAACTGGAGACTGCTCTGAATGTGGACGGATGGTAAGTATCTGGACACCAAGGTCAGGTCCGTTGGTGGACAAGTATGGCACTGGGGGAAAGGCTCTCAGGCACAGTGGCGCAGATCCTTACTCCTTGAGGCCGTTCTGTCTTTTACGAAGGGGTGGACGCGGGGGACTCGATGGAGGTACTATTTACCGTTGATTTCTACTTCACAGGATCCGGATTCGGCAAGACGGGCTAGGCACCACTACAGGAGGCGGGAATTCTTCCAAGGACGGGCCAGAACCAGCAAGGGAAGGACAGGAAAGTGGCAGCACTAATTCCACAGCCGCAGTTGGACGAGAGTGAATGCGCTAACGTTGAGCATCTGTTCCACAGGGTCAGCTTGGACGGCGGCCGGGAAGGATCATCGGCTTGGGCAGAAACGGCACTCCAGGAGACTCGGGACAGCGTCAATGTGAGTAAGTAGCTATTTCATCTATTCTTCGGCTTTTGTGTTTCAGGATCAATGCACCAGCATAAAGAGAGGAGACATTCAGAACGTTCAATGTATCTTCAAGAGAGACTACTCACAATGGACGTTCAGCTGTGGTGGCACAGTTTAGGGGACAGCGCTTTAGACTGCAGCGACTCAGCATATAGGCATCAATGCACCAGCATAAAGAGAGGAGACATTCAGAACGTTCAGTGTAACTTCAAGAGAGAGTACTCACAATGGGCGTTCAGCTGTGGTGGCTCAGCATAGAAGACAGCGCTTTAGACTGTGGTGGCTCAGCATAGAAGACAGCGCTTTAGACTGTGGTGGCTCAGCATATAAGCATCAATGCAACAGCATAAAGAGAGGAGACATTCAGAACGTTCAGTGTAACTTCAAGAGAGAGTACTCACAATGGGCGTTCAGCTGTGGTGGCTCAGCATAGAAGACAGCGCTTTAGACTGTGGTGGCTCAGCATATAAGCATCAATGCAACAGCATAAAGAGAGGAGACATTCAGAACGTTCAGTGTAACTTCAAGAGAGAGTACTCACAATGGGCGTTCAGCTGTGGTGGCTCAGCATAGAAGACAGCGCTTTAGACTGTGGTGGCTCATCATATAAGCATCAATGCAACAGCATAAAGAGAGGAGACATTCAGAACGTTCAGTGTAACTTCAAGAGAGAGTACTCACAATGGGCGTTCAGCTGTGGTGGCTCAGCATAGAAGACAGCGCTTTAGACTGTGGTGGCTCAGCATAGAAGACAGCGCTTTAGACTGTGGTGGCTCAGCATATAAGCATCAATGCAACAGCATAAAGAGAGGAGACATTCAGAACGTTCAGTGTAGCTTCAAGAGAAAGTACTCACAATGGGCGTTCAGCTGTGGTGGCTCAGCATAGAAGACAGCGCTTTAGACTGTGGTGGCTCAGCATAGAAGACAGCGCTTTAGACTGTGGTGGCTCAGCATAGAAGACAGCGCTTTAGACTGTAGTGACTCAGCATATAGGCATCAATGCAACAGCATAAAGAGAGGAGATATTCAGAACGCTCAGTGTAGCTTCAAGAGAGAGTACTCACAATGGGCGTTCAGCTGTGGTGACTCAGCATAGAAGACAGCGCTTTAGACTGTGGTGGCTCAGCATATAAGCATCAATGCAACAGCATAAAGGGAGGAGACATTCAGAACGTTCAGTGTAGCTTCAAGAGAGAGTACTCACAATGGGCGTTCAGCTGTGGTGGCTCAGCATAGAAGACAGCGCTTTAGACTGTGGTGCGTTCAACTTAGATGCTTAGATCCTCCGTCCATCGACACGTCGTTGCTGCACTTTTTCCCTCGCTGCAAACACTGTACTTCGCCCCACACGTGCAATCACCGCAATATCACTCTCATTAATCGTGCAAAGTTCAGCAGACACCGCAGTATCACTCCAATTCCCAAAACTAGGCAATGTTCAAGTCCAGCGAGATATTTCCATGCAGGTCGATGGCGGACATCTAGTGAAACAACACAGCTTTACTTCTGATAACACAGTCCATGATGTTCCTCTACCGTCTCCTTTTTCCTCACAACACAAAGTGGAACACTTATCTTTCAAGTGGTATCTCCGATGAATAATCCTTCCCTCCTCAACTCCACTGCTGATAATCCATCACCACATGCACGGATTCGCTGGAAGAAGCTGGCCGGATGGACTAAGCACGTCTCCCCAACACTGCACTTGCTGATTTCCTCAAGAAGCTCGCGCCACAAATTATCAACGCCACAGCTTACGTGCCCACACTCCTGTAGAACGCTGCTTTTATCTCTCTCTCTCGCATATCACTCGCGTCTTTGTTTTCCTCCCACAGGTGCGGCCAATCTCTCATAATCAATGTAAACTGTCTCAGGCTCATGCGCACTCGCCACCGGAACCGGACTCGGGGTTTCCGGAAAGACGTCCGGGGGGGAACAAAAAGAAAAGTTCCGGCTTTTAGTCACCCCGTGACACCTGTCCTAATTGAGTTACATGTTCATCAGACACCTGTGTGTGTTTACAGGGGTTACACATGAGATACCTGTCCTAACTGAGTTACATGTTCATCAGATACCTGTGTGTGTTTACAGGGGTTACACATGAGATACCTGTCCTAACTGAGTTACATGTTCATCAGACACCTGTGTGTGTTTACAGGGGTTACACATGAGATACCTGTCCTAACTGAGTTACATGTTCATCAGATACCTGTGTGTGTTTACAGGGGTTACACATGAGATACCTGTCCTAACTGAGTTACATGTTCATCAGACACCTGTGTGTGTGTACAGGGGTTACACATGAGATACCTGTCCTAACTGAGTTACATGTTCATCAGACACCTGTGTGTGTTTACAGGGGTTACACATGAGATACCTGTCCTAACTGAGTTACATGTTCATCAGACACCTGTGTGTGTGTACAGGGGTTACACATGAGATACCTGTCCTAACTGAGTTACATGTTCATCAGACACCTGTGTGTGTGTACAGGGGTTACACATGAGATACCTGTCCTAACTGAGTTACATGTTCATCAGACACCTGTGTGTGTTTACAGGGGTTACACATGAGATACCTGTCCTAACTGAGTTACATGTTCATCAGATACCTGTGTGTGTTTACAGGGGTTACACATGAGATACCTGTCCTAACTGAGTTACATGTTCATCAGACACCTGTGTGTGTTTACAGGGGTTACACATGAGATACCTGTCCTAACTGAGTTACATGTTCATCAGACACCTGTGTGTGTGTACAGGGGTTACACATGAGATACCTGTCCTAACTGAGTTACATGTTCATCAGATACCTGTGTGTGTTTACAGGGGTTACACATGAGATACCTGTCCTAACTGAGTTACATGTTCATCAGATACCTGTGTGTGTTTACAGGGGTTACACATGAGATACCTGTCCTAACTGAGTTACATGTTCATCAGACACCTGTGTGTGTTTACAGGGGTTACACATGAGATACCTGTCCTAACTGAGTTACATGTTCATCAGATACCTGTGTGTGTTTACAGGGGTTACACATGAGATACCTGTCCTAACTGAGTTACATGATCATCAGACACCTGTGTGTGTGTACAGGGGTTACACATGAGATACCTGTCCTAACTGAGTTACATGATCATCAGATACCTGTGTGTGTTTACAGGGGTTACACATGAGATACCTGTCCTAACTGAGTTACATGTTCATCAGACACCTGTGTGTGTGTACAGGGGTTACACATGAGATACCTGTCCTAACTGAGTTACATGTTCATCAGACACCTGTGTGTGTTTACAGGGGTTACACATGAGATACCTGTCCTAACTGAGTTACATGTTCATCAGACACCTGTGTGTGTTTACAGGGGTTACACATGAGATACCTGTCCTAACTGAGTTACATGTTCATCAGATACCTGTGTGTGTGTACAGGGGTTACACATGAGATACCTGTCCTAACTGAGTTACATGTTCATCAGACACCTGTGTGTGTACAGGGGTTACACATGAGATACGAGTCCTAACTGAGTTACATGTTCATCAGACACCTGTGTGTGTGTACAGGGGTTACACATGAGATACCTGTCCTAACTGAGTTACATGTGCATCAGACACCTGTGTGTGTGTACAGGGGTTACACATGAGATACCTGTCCTAACTGAGTTACATGTTCATCAGACACCTGTGTGTGTGTACAGGGGTTACACATGAGATACCTGTCCTAACTGAGTTACATGTTCATCAGACACCTGTGTGTGTGTACAGGGGTTACACATGAGATACCTGTCCTAACTGAGTTACATGTTCATCAGACACCTGTGTGTGTTTACAGGGGTTACACATGAGATACCTGTCCTAACTGAGTTACACGTTCATCAGACACCTGTGTGTGTTTACAGGGGTTACACATGAGATACCTGTCCTAACTGAGTTACATGTTCATCAGACACCTGTGTGTGTTTACAGGGGTTACACATGAGATACGAGTCCTAACTGAGTTACATGTTCATCAGACACCTGTGTGTGTTTACAGGGGTTACACATGAGATAACTGTCCTAACTGAGTTACATGTTCATCAGACACCTGTGTGTGTTTACAGGGGTTACACATGAGATACCTGTCCTAACTGAGTCACATGTTCATCAGACACCTGTGTGTGTTTACAGGGGTTACACATGAGATACCTGTCCTAACTGAGTTACATGTTCATCAGACACCTGTGTGTGTTTACAGGGGTTACACATGAGATACCTGTCCTAACTGAGTTACATGTTCATCAGATACCTGTGTGTGTTTACAGGGGTTACACATGAGATACCTGTCCTAACTGAGTTACATGTTCATCAGACACCTGTGTGTGTTTACAGGGGTTACACATGAGATACCTGTCCTAACTGAGTTACATGTTCATCAGACACCTGTGTGTGTGTTTACAGGGGTTTCACATGAGATACCTGTCCTAACTGAGTTACATGTTCATCAGACACCTGTGTGTGTTTACAGGGGTTACACATGAGATACCTGTCCTAACTGAGTTACATGTTCATCAGACACCTGTGTGTGTGTTTACAGGGGTTACACATGAGATACCTGTCCTAACTGAGTTACATGTTCATCAGACACCTGTGTGTGTTTACAGGGGTTACACATGAGATACCTGTCCTAACTGAGTTACATGTTCATCAGACACCTGTGTGTGTGTGTACAGGGGTTACACATGAGATACCTGTCCTAACTGAGTTACATGTTCATCAGACACCTGTGTGTGTTTACAGGGGTTACACATGAGATACCTGTCCTAACTGAGTTACATGTTCATCAGATACCTGTGTGTGTTTACAGGGGTTACACATGAGATACCTGTCCTAACTGAGTTACATGTTCATCAGACACCTGTGTGTGTTTACAGGGGTTACACATGAGATACCTGTCCTAACTGAGTTACATGTTCATCAGACACCTGTGTGTGTGTTTACAGGGGTTTCACATGAGATACCTGTCCTAACTGAGTTACATGTTCATCAGACACCTGTGTGTGTTTACAGGGGTTACACATGAGATACCTGTCCTAACTGAGTTACATGTTCATCAGACACCTGTGTGTGTGTTTACAGGGGTTACACATGAGATACCTGTCCTAACTGAGTTACATGTTCATCAGACACCTGTGTGTGTTTACAGGGGTTACACATGAGATACCTGTCCTAACTGAGTTACATGTTCATCAGACACCTGTGTGTGTGTGTACAGGGGTTACACATGAGATACCTGTCCTAACTGAGTTACATGTTCATCAGACACCTGTGTGTGTTTACAGGGGTTACACATGAGATACCTGTCCTAACTGAGTTACATGTTCATCAGACACCTGTGTGTGTTTACAGGGGTTACACATGAGATACCTGTCCTAACTGAGTCACATGTTCATCAGACACCTGTGTGTGTTTACAGGGGTTACACATGAGATACCTGTCCTAACTGAGTTACATGTTCATCAGACACCTGTGTGTGTTTACAGGGGTTACACATGAGATACCTGTCCTAACTGAGTTACATGTTCATCAGATACCTGTGTGTGTTTACAGGGGTTACACATGAGATACCTGTCCTAACTGAGTTACATGTTCATCAGACACCTGTGTGTGTTTACAGGGGTTACACATGAGATACCTGTCCTAACTGAGTTACATGTTCATCAGATACCTGTGTGTGTTTACAGGGGTTACACATGAGATACCTGTCCTAACTGAGTCACATGTTCATCAGACACCTGTGTGTGTGTTTACAGGGGTTACACATGAGATACCTGTCCTAACTGAGTTACATGTTCATCAGATACCTGTGTGTGTTTACAGGGGTTACACATGAGATACCTGTCCTAACTGAGTTACATGTTCATCAGACACCTGTGTGTGTGTTTACAGGGGTTTCACATGAGATACCTGTCCTAACTGAGTTACATGTTCATCAGACACCTGTGTGTGTGTTTACAGGGGTTTCACATGAGATACCTGTCCTAACTGAGTTACATGTTCATCAGACACCTGTGTGTGTTTACAGGGGTTACACATGAGATACCTGTCCTAACTGAGTCACATGTTCATCAGATACCTGTGTGTGTTTACAGGGGTTACACATGAGATACCTGTCCTAACTGAGTCACATGTTCATCAGACACCTGTGTGTGTTTACAGGGGTTACACATGAGATACCTGTCCTAACTGAGTTACATGTTCATCAGACACCTGTGTGTGTGTTTACAGGGGTTACACATGAGATACCTGTCCTAACTGAGTTACATGTTCATCAGACACCTGTGTGTGTTTACAGGGGTTACACATGAGATACCTGTCCTAACTGAGTTACATGTTCATCAGACACCTGTGTGTGTGTGTACAGGGGTTACACATGAGATACCTGTCCTAACTGAGTTACATGTTCATCAGACACCTGTGTGTGTGTGTACAGGGGTTACACATGAGATACCTGTCCTAACTGAGTTACATGTTCATCAGACACCTGTGTGTGTGTTTACAGGGGTTTCACATGAGATACCTGTCCTAACTGAGTTACATGTTCATCAGACACCTGTGTGTGTTTACAGGGGTTACACATGAGATACCTGTCCTAACTGAGTCACATGTTCATCAGATACCTGTGTGTGTACAGGGGTTACACATGAGATACCTGTCCTAACTGAGTTACATGTTCATCAGACACCTGTGTGTGTGTTTACAGGGGTTTCACATGAGATACCTGTCCTAACTGAGTTACATGTTCATCAGACACCTGTGTGTGTTTACAGGGGTTTCACATGAGATACCTGTCCTAACTGAGTTACATGTTCATCAGACACCTGTGTGTGTGTGTACAGGGGTTACACATGAGATACCTGTCCTAACTGAGTTACATGTTCATCAGACACCTGTGTGTGTGTTTACAGGGGTTTCACATGAGATACCTGTCCTAACTGAGTTACATGTTCATCAGACACCTGTGTGTGTGTACAGGGGTTACACATGAGATACCTGTCCTAACTGAGTTACATGTTCATCAGACACCTGTGTGTGTTTACAGGGGTTACACATGAGATACCTGTCCTAACTGAGTTACATGTTCATCAGACACCTGTGTGTGTTTACAGGGGTTACACATGAGATACCTGTCCTAACTGAGTCACATGTTCATCAGACACCTGTGTGTGTTTACAGGGGTTACACATGAGATACCTGTCCTAACTGAGTTACATGTTCATCAGACACCTGTGTGTGTTTACAGGGGTTACACATGAGATACCTGTCCTAACTGAGTTACATGTTCATCAGATACCTGTGTGTGTTTACAGGGGTTACACATGAGATACCTGTCCTAACTGAGTCACATGTTCATCAGACACCTGTGTGTGTGTTTACAGGGGTTACACATGAGATACCTGTCCTAACTGAGTTACATGTTCATCAGATACCTGTGTGTGTTTACAGGGGTTACACATGAGATACCTGTCCTAACTGAGTTACATGTTCATCAGACACCTGTGTGTGTTTACAGGGGTTACACATGAGATACCTGTCCTAACTGAGTTACATGTTCATCAGACACCTGTGTGTGTGTTTACAGGGGTTACACATGAGATACCTGTCCTAACTGAGTCACATGTTCATCAGATACCTGTGTGTGTTTACAGGGGTTTCACATGAGATACCTGTCCTAACTGAGTTACATGTTCATCAGACACCTGTGTGTGTTTACAGGGGTTACACATGAGATACCTGTCCTAACTGAGTTACATGTTCATCAGATACCTGTGTGTGTTTACAGGGGTTTCACATGAGATACCTGTCCTAACTGAGTCACATGTTCATCAGACACCTGTGTGTGTTTACAGGGGTTACACATGAGATACCTGTCCTAACTGAGTCACATGTTCATCAGATACCTGTGTGTGTTTACAGGGGTTACACATGAGATACCTGTCCTAACTGAGTTACATGTGCATCCGACACCTGTGTGTGTACAGGGGTTTCACATGAGATACCTGTCCTAACTGAGTCACATGTTTATCAGATACCTGTGTGTGTTTACAGGGGTTACACATGAGATACCTGTCCTAACTGAGTTACATGTTCATCAGATACCTGTGTGTTTACAGGGGTTACACATGAGATACCTGTCCTAACTGAGTTACATGTTCATCAGATACCTGTGTGTGTTTACAGGGGTTACACATGAGATACCTGTCCTAACTGAGTTACATGTTCATCAGACACCTGTGTGTGTACAGGGGTTACACATGAGATACCTGTCCTAACTGAGTCACATGTTCATCAGACACCTGTGTGTGTTTACAGGGGTTACACATGAGACACCTGTCCTAACTGAGTTACATGTTCATCAGACACCTGTGTGTGTGTGTACAGGGGTTACACATGAGATACCTGTCCTAACTGAGTTACATGTTCATCAGACACCTGTGTGTGTGTGTACAGGGGTTACACATGAGATACCTGTCCTAACTGAGTCACATGTTCATCAGATACCTGTGTGTGTTTACAGGGGTTACACATGAGATACCTGTCCTAACTGAGTCACATGTTCATCAGATACCTGTGTGTGTACAGGGGTTTCACATGAGATACCTGTCCTAACTGAGTCACATGTTTATCAGATACCTGTGTGTGTTTACAGGGGTTACACATGAGATACCTGTCCTAACTGAGTTACATGTTCATCAGACACCTGTGTGTGTTTACAGGGGTTACACATGAGATACCTGTCCTAACTGAGTCACATGTTCATCAGACACCTGTGTGTGTGTACAGGGGTTACACATGAGATACCTGTCCTAACTGAGTCACATGTTCATCAGACACCTGTGTGTGTGTACAGGGGTTACACATGAGATACCTGTCCTAACTGAGTTACATGTTCATCAGACACCTGTGTGTGTTTACAGGGGTTTCACATGAGATACCTGTCCTAACTGAGTCACATGTTCATCAGATACCTGTGTGTGTTTACAGGGGTTACACATGAGATACCTGTCCTAACTGAGTTACATGTTCATCAGACACCTGTGTGTGTACAGGGGTTACACATGAGATACCTGTCCTAACTGAGTTACATGTTCATCAGATACCGGTGTGTGTTTACAGGGGTTACACATGAGATACCTGTCCTAACTGAGTCACATGTTCATCAGACACCTGTGTGTGTACAGGGGTTACACATGAGATACCTGTCCTAACTGAGTTACATGTTCATCAGATACCGGTGTGTGTTTACAGGGGTTACACATGAGATACCTGTCCTAACTGAGTTACATGTTCATCAGACACCTGTGTGTGTGTACAGGGGTTACACATGAGATACCTGTCCTAACTGAGTCACATGTTCATCAGACACCTGTGTGTGTTTACAGGGGTTACACATGAGATACCTGTCCTAACTGAGTCACATGTTCATCAGACACCTGTGTGTGTGTACAGGGGTTACACATGAGATACCTGTCCTAACTGAGTCACATGTTCATCAGACACCTGTGTGTGTGTTTACAGGGGTTACACATGAGATACCTGTCCTAACTGAGTTACATGTTCATCAGACACCTGTGTGTGTTTACAGGGGTTACACATGAGATACCTGTCCTAACTGAGTCACATGTGCATCAGACACCTGTGTGTGTTTACAGGGGTTACACATGAGATACCTGTCCTAACTGAGTCACATGTTCATCAGACACCTGTGTGTGTTTACAGGGGTTACACATGAGATACCTGTCCTAACTGAGTCACATGTTCATCAGACACCTGTGTGTGTTTACAGGGGTTACACATGAGATACCTGTCCTAACTGAGTCACATGTTCATCAGACACCTGTGTGTGTTTACAGGGGTTACACATGAGATACCTGTCCTAACTGAGTCACATGTTCATCAGACACCTGTGTGTGTACAGGGGTTACACATGAGATACCTGTCCTAACTGAGTTACATGTTCATCAGACACCTGTGTGTGTTTACAGGGGTTACACATGAGATACCTGTCCTAACTGAGTTACATGTTCATCAGACACCTGTGTGTGTGTACAGGGGTTTCACATGAGATACCTGTCCTAACTGAGTCACATGTTCATCAGACACCTGTGTGTGTGTGTTTACAGGGGTTACACATGAGATACCTGTCCTAACTGAGTCACATGTTCATCAGACACCTGTGTGTGTTTACAGGGGTTACACATTAGATACCTGTCCTAACTGAGTCACATGTTCATCAGACACCTGTGTGTGTTTACAGGGGTTACACATTAGATACCTGTCCTAACTGAGTCACATGTTCATCAGATACCTGTGTGTGTTTACAGGGGTTACACATGAGATACCTGTCCTAACTGAGTTACATGTTCATCAGACACCTGTGTGTGTTTACAGGGGTTACACATTAGATACCTGTCCTAACTGAGTCACATGTTCATCAGACACCTGTGTGTGTTTACAGGGGTTACACATGAGATACCTGTCCTAACTGAGTCACATGTTCATCAGACACCTGTGTGTGTTTACAGGGGTTACACATGAGATACCTGTCCTAACTGAGTTACATGTGCATCAGACACCTGTGTGTGTTTACAGGGGTTACACATGAGATACCTGTCCTAACTGAGTTACATGTTCATCAGATACCTGTGTGTGTTTACAGGGGTTACACATGAGATACCTGTCCTAACTGAGTCACATGTTCATCAGACACCTGTGTGTGTTTACAGGGGTTACACATGAGATACCTGTCCTAACTGAGTTACATGTTCATCAGATACCTGTGTGTGTTTACAGGGGTTACACATGAGATACCTGTCCTAACTGAGTTACATGTTCATCAGATACCTGTGTGTGTTTACAGGGGTTACACATTAGATACCTGTCCTAACTGAGTCACATGTTCATCAGACACCTGTGTGTGTTTACAGGGGTTACACATGAGATACCTGTCCTAACTGAGTTACATGTGCATCAGACACCTGTGTGTGTTTACAGGGGTTACACATGAGATACCTGTCCTAACTGAGTTACATGTTCATCAGATACCTGTGTGTGTTTACAGGGGTTACACATGAGATACCTGTCCTAACTGAGTCACATGTTCATCAGACACCTGTGTGTGTTTACAGGGGTTACACATGAGATACCTGTCCTAACTGAGTCACATGTTCATCAGACACCTGTGTGTGTTTACAGGGGTTACACATGAGATACCTGTCCTAACTGAGTCACATGTTCATCAGACACCTGTGTGTGTACAGGGGTTACACATGAGATACCTGTCCTAACTGAGTCACATGTTCATCAGACACCTGTGTGTTTACAGAGGTTACACATGAGATACCTGTCCTAACTGAGTCACATGTTCATCAGACACCTGTGTGTGTACAGGGGTTACACATGAGATACCTGTCCTAACTGAGTCACATGTTCATCAGACACCTGTGTGTGTTTACAGGGGTTACACATGAGATACCTGTCCTAACTGAGTCACATGTGCATCAGATACCTGTGTGTGTTTACAGGGGTTTCACATGAGATACCTGTCCTAACTGAGTCACATGTTCATCAGACACCTGTGTGTGTTTACAGGGGTTTCACATGAGATACCTGTCCTAACTGAGTCACATGTTCATCAGACACCTGTGTGTGTGTACAGGGGTTACACATGAGATACCTGTCCTAACTGAGTCACATGTTCATCAGACACCTGTGTGTGTTTACAGGGGTTTCACATGAGATACCTGTCCTAACTGAGTCACATGTTCATCAGACACCTGTGTGTGTGTACAGGGGTTACACATGAGATACCTGTCCTAACTGAGTCACATGTTCATCAGATACCTGTGTGTGTTTACAGGGGTTACACATGAGATACCTGTCCTAACTGAGTCACATGTTCATCAGACACCTGTGTGTGTGTACAGGGGTTACACATGAGATACCTGTCCTAACTGAGTCACATGTTCATCAGACACCTGTGTGTGTGTACAGGGGTTACACATGAGATACCTGTCCTAACTGAGTTACATGTTCATCAGATACCTGTGTGTGTTTACAGGGGTTACACATGAGATACCTGTCCTAACTGAGTCACATGTTCATCAGACACCTGTGTGTGTGTACAGGGGTTACACATGAGATACCTGTCCTAACTGAGTCACATGTTCATCAGACACCTGTGTGTGTGTACAGGGGTTACACATGAGATACCTGTCCTAACTGAGTCACATGTTCATCAGACACCTGTGTGTGTTTACAGGGGTTACACATGAGACACCTGTCCTAACTGAGTCACATGTTCATCAGACACCTGTGTGTGTTTACAGGGGTTACACATGAGATACCGGTCCTAACTGAGTTACATGTTCATCAGACACCTGTGTGTGTTTACAGGGGTTTCACATGAGATACCTGTCCTAACTGAGTCACATGTTCATCAGATACCTGTGTGTGTTTACAGGGGTTACACATGAGATACCTGTCCTAACTGAGTCACATGTTCATCAGACACCTGTGTGTGTTTACAGGGGTTACACATGAGATACCTGTCCTAACTGAGTTACATGTTCATCAGACACCTGTGTGTGTACAGGGGTTACACATGAGATACCTGTCCTAACTGAGTTACATGTTCATCAGATACCTGTGTGTGTTTACAGGGGTTACACATGAGATACCTGTCCTAACTGAGTCACATGTTCATCAGACACCTGTGTGTGTTTACAGGGGTTACACATGAGATACCTGTCCTAACTGAGTTACATGTTCATCAGACACCTGTGTGTGTACAGGGGTTACACATGAGATACCTGTCCTAACTGAGTTACATGTTCATCAGATACCTGTGTGTGTTTACAGGGGTTACACATGAGACACCTGTCCTAACTGAGTCACATGTTCATCAGACACCTGTGTGTGTTTACAGGGGTTACACATGAGATACCTGTCCTAACTGAGTCACATGTTCATCAGACACCTGTGTGTGTACAGGGGTTACACATGAGATACCTGTCCTAACTGAGTCACATGTTCATCAGATACCTGTGTGTGTTTACAGGGGTTACACATGAGATACCTGTCCTAACTGAGTCACATGTTCATCAGACACCTGTGTGTGTGTTTACAGGGGTTACACATGAGATACCTGTCCTAACTGAGTCACATGTTCATCAGACACCTGTGTGTGTGTTTACAGGGGTTACACATGAGATACCTGTCCTAACTGAGTCACATGTTCATCAGACACCTGTGTGTGTGTACAGGGGTTACACATGAGATACCTGTCCTAACTGAGTCACATGTTCATCAGATACCTGTGTGTGTTTACAGGGGTTACACATGAGATACCTGTCCTAACTGAGTCACATGTGCATCAGACACCTGTGTGTGTTTACAGGGGTTTCACATGAGATACCTGTCCTAACTGAGTCACATGTTCATCAGACACCTGTGTGTGTGTTTACAGGGGTTTCACATGAGATACCTGTCCTAACTGAGTCACATGTTCATCAGACACCTGTGTGTGTTTACAGGGGTTTCACATGAGATACCTGTCCTAACTGAGTCACATGTTCATCAGACACCTGTGTGTGTGTACAGGGGTTACACATGAGATACCTGTCCTAACTGAGTTACATGTTCATCAGATACCTGTGTGTGTGTTTACAGGGGTTACACATGAGATACCTGTCCTAACTGAGTCACATGTTCATCAGACACCTGTGTGTGTTTACAGGGGTTACACATGAGATACCTGTCCTAACTGAGTTACATGTTCATCAGACACCTGTGTGTGTGTTTACAGGGGTTACACATGAGATACCTGTCCTAACTGAGTTACATGTTCATCAGATACCTGTGTGTGTTTACAGGGGTTACACATGAGATACCTGTCCTAACTGAGTCACATGTTCATCAGACACCTGTGTGTGTTTACAGAGGTTACACATGAGATACATGAGGGGTTCCCTTTCAAAAGCTACAATCGATGCTGCGCTGCTCAGCGCATTGAGAACGTCTTTAACCTTGACCAGCTGTGAATATAGTGTGTAGACACGTCAATAGAATTGACCCGGAGGTAATATAGCCTCGGTCGATGACGTCATCGGCGCGCACCCGCGACGCAAGGCTATAAATAGATGAGCCGCAGGTGCATCGTCAGGTCTTTTGTTTTCAGACCACTCTGTGTATGTGTGCGTCAAGCAATCTCTCTCTCTACAAAACTCACTTCAGATCTTTGTTAGGAGTTAGTGTTCAAAACTGGCAGTGTGCAGATTTCTCTCTTTCTCATCTCAACACAAGTGAAAAGAGTTCAAGTTAAAGAAATCAGCCAGTTAAAAATGAGTCAGAGTAAGCGCTGTGTCCCTCCATGTTCTCGTCCTTTGTCAGAAATGGATACACACACCTACTGCTTTGTTTGTTTGGGGAAAGAGCATGCTGCCCTTGCGTTTGAGCATGGTGATTACGAGCACAGTGGAATGTTCACAGCGGTGTGTGGAAGGGGCTCAAAACCATCACGGGTCATAAGGAGTCCAGTTTCCAGGCTGAGGGTGACCAGAAGTGGGTGAATGATCTCAATCTATTTTTTAACAGATTCGATCAGCTACCCTCCCCTGCCCCCATCCAGTCCCCCCTGCTGCGATCCCCACTCTCTGCCTCCACAGCAGGCAGCTCCAGCCCCACCTCTCTCTGCACAGCTATCAGCTCACAGACAACACACAATACACCTAACTCCCCCCCCCCCCCCCCCCCCCTCCAGTCAACACTCCATCCAATACACACTGCCCCTTACAGAAGCCCAGGTGAGAATGGAGCTCAGGAAGATCAAGGCGAGGAAGGCTGCAGGCCCAGACGGCATCAGCTCCAGGCTCCTTAAGACCTGTGCAGACCAGCTGTGCGGCATATTGCTGTACATATTTGACCTTAGCCTGAAGCTGGGAAAGGTGCCACAGATATGGAAAACATCCTGCGTGGTGCCTGTTCCGAAAGACTTCGGAGACTATCGACCAGTAGCACTGACCTCGCATCTGATGAAAACATTGGAGTGGCTGGTGCTCACTCATCTCCGACCTCTGGTGAGTCCATCAATGGATCCACTTCAGTTTGCCTATCAACCTGGCATTGGAGTGGAAGATGCAATCATCTTCCTCCTAAATCGGGCTATTTCACACCTGGAAAAGGCTGGGAGCACTGTGAGAGTCATGTTCTTTGACTTCTCTAGTGCTTTTAACACCATCCAACCTGCGCTCCTGAGGGAAAAGATGGTGTACATGGAAGTGGACCATCATCTGTCTGCCTGGATACTGGACTACCTCACAGACGGACCACAGTATGTGAGGACTCGTGACTGTGAGTCTGACATGATTGTCTGCAACACTGGAGCCCCACAGGGTACGGTTCTTGCCCCGTTTCTCTTCACCATCTACACTGCAGACTTCATGTTCAGCTCAGCAACCTGTCACCTACAGAAGTTCTCTGATGACTCTGCCATCGTCGGTCTGATCACGGATGATGATGACAGGGAGTACAGAGGACTTGTTCAGAACTTTCACGAGTTCACACTTACAAATAAGTCAGATAGAATAAATGCGTATTTGGTGTGCTGTCCGAGGAGAGGGCTCCGGGCTCGGTATTTGGCCCGAACCCAGAGTACTCCCCCCGTATTCCTGGCTGTGAAAGAACAAGCCAAGAGTGAGGAGTCGGGGTGGTGGAGGGATGCTGAAAACTGTCAAGGAATGTTAGGTGAGTTGACAGAGTGAATATATATATGCTTCCTCTCATGCTGATAGGGTAGACATGGTAATTGTTTGATGAGTTGATTAATTGATTGATTGCTTGATTATTTGAACGTGCTCCTCCCAAACTTTGTTAATAAAACATCATTTCACGAGTTCACACTTACAAATAAGTCAGATAGAATAAATGCATATTTGGCGTGCTGTCCGAGGAGAGGGCTCCGGGCTCGGTATTTGGCCCGAACTAGGGATGTCCCGATACCACTTTTTCACTTCCGATACCGATACCGATGCTGCAGCTTTGGCTATTTGCCGATACCGATATCAATCCGATATTTAGGGCCCAAGCCCTGAAAGGGCGCAGAGCCCTATTGTTTTCGTAAGGATTATTATTATTAGGGCCCAAGCCCTGAAAGGGCGAAGGCCCTATTGTTTTCGGTAGGATTATTATTATTATTATTAGGGCCCAAGCCCTGAAAGGGCGAAGGCCCTATTGTTTTCGGTAGGATTATTATTATTAGGGCCCAAGCCCTGAAAGGGCGAAGGCCCTATTGTTTTCGTAAGGATGTTTTTTTTCTTTTTTTTTTTTTCTTCTTCATTATTAGGGCCCAAGCCCTGAAAGGGCGAAGGCCCTATTGTTTTCGGTAGGATTATTATTATTATTATTATTATTATTTTGTCAACCTTTCGGGCACTTTTGGGGCCCTTAACATGCTCGAAAACTCTTGAAATTTTGCACACAGGTCAGAACCCGCGGCCATCAGGGCCGGGCTGAAGCTGGTACCCGGGCGTGGCAGGGGGCCTCGACAGCGCCCCCTGGAACGGGATCCGAACACTTGTCCATAAATCAGACACGCTTGCATGTAATAATATGAAACTCGGTACACATATAGACCTCATCGGGCCGAACAACTTTCGTGCTCTAAGTTTTACGCCAGACCAACAGGAAGTCGGCTATTATAGGTTGTTTGGAAACGCATGCTGTGGAATTTGATGTACTCCTCCTAGGAAATTCATCCATTCGCCTCCAAACTCGGTCGGCATGAAGTCAAGACATTGAGGATGCTAAATTGCGGACGGATTTTTGATATCTCGAACGGTTTGGCCGTGGCAAGGAAACGAATTTATGGCGAATAATTCAAACAGGAAGTGTGTTATAACTTCTGCATACATTAACTGATCTTGATGAAACTTCAGCAGTGTGTTAGTTGTAAGAGGCCGATCACATGGATGTGACATTTGTGAGTCAAAGTTATAGCGCCACCAACTGGCAACAGGAAGTGTGTCACTTTCAAAATGCTTTGAAATCACCCTCTTATTTTTACCCGATTTGCTTCAAACTTTATGTGTATAATGTAAACACACGGCAGATGTAGACCTGTGAAAGGATTATTGATATCTTAGATACTGTTGCCGTGGCAACGCATCAAACTTTAATATTCTTTTCGGATGCTTTTGAGACTCTTCACATGCTTGAAAATGCATGAAACTCGACAGACACATCACATTTATTAGCCAGTAGACATGTGCAAAGTTTCAGAAACGGGCGTGGTGAAATGGCTCAGTAGCGCCACCTTTAGTCAAAAGTGGGGGGGTTAGTTTTATCAACAGCAACAAAACTTGGTATGTGTATTGTTCTCATCAAGACGGACAACTTTCTAATTTACAGTAACTAGCTCGGACCAAGAGGAAGAGAGATATTTTGGTTTGAATGTGGATTTTCTGGAGAATTTTCTCTCCCTCTCTCTGTGTCTATGTGTGTGTGAGGGGAGGGGGGGAGGGATTTGACTATTGCTTTTATATTGTTAATCAAGGTTTCAGGGGCTTTTGGGGTCCTTAACGTGCTCAAAAACTCTTGAAACTTTACACACATGTCAGAACCCACGGCCATCAGGGCCGGGCTGAAGCTGGTACCCGGGCGTGGCAGGGGGGCTCAACAGCGCCCCCTTGAACGGGGTTCTAAAACTTGGTCCATATATCAAACACGCTTGCATGAATTAATATGAAACTCGGTACACATATAGATCTCATCGTGCCGAACAACTTTCCCCTGGTCAAGTTTTACGCCAGCCCAACAGGAAGTCGGCTATTATGGGTTGTTTGGAAAACACTTGCTGTGGAATGTGAAATACTCCTCCTAGAAAATTCACCGTGTCCCCTCCAAACTCGGTGTGCATGTAGTCAAGACTTTGAGGATGCTAAATTGCGGACGGATTTTTGATATCTCGAACGGTTTGGCCGTGGCGAGGAATCGAATTTATGGCGAGAAAAGAGAAACACGAAGTGGAATAACTTCTGCATACATTAACTGATCTTGATGAAACTTCAGCAGTGTGTTCGTGGTAAGAGGCCGATCAGATGTATGTAGCTATTGTGATTCAAAGTTATAGCGCCACTAACTGGCAGCAGGAAGTGTGTCACTTTCAACATGCTTTTGACAAAAGTGGGGGGGTTAGTTTTACCAACAGTTCCAAAAATCAGTATATATATTGGTCTCATCGAGTCAGACAACTTTCTAATTTACAGTTATTAGCTCAGAGCAAAAGGAAGTCAGATATTTTGGTTTGAATGTGGAGTTTTTGGATATTTCAGACTCTGAGTTTTTAGCTACTCTTCCTAACTGGTTTATTTTATTCACACCAAACTTTTTCAAAATGATGAAAATACATTAAAGATGCTAAATTGTGAACGGATATTAAACATCTCAAACGGTTTTGCTATAGTGAGGGACTAAAGTAATGTACAAAAAGGAAACTAAAAGCCTCATCTTCTAAAAATGTAATTAAAAAACATTTATTTCTATATAAAAGTATACAAATATCACAACTAAACCCATTTTATTCTTTTTTTTTTTCAATTTAATAATTATTTATAAGTTTAAAAATAGTAATTGTACTATTTAGTCCCATAAAAGTCAAGTCATACATAGGGCTATACTGCCCTCTTGTGTTCAAAATCAGGTAGGCCTATTGTATCTACATAAAAATATACTAGGTTTGTGACGTTGAGAATATTTTACCACTGGTTAATCTATGTGTGACACCGCTGGGGGCTTTTGAATCGCCAACTTAAAAACGAAAGTAAAATATGCTCGTCCGCACTGACATTGATAGTGGTTGAGCGAGCTTTTCAAATGAATTCCTATGGAAGTAGGAATTAACTGAAAAACGTTCACTCTGTTCTGCTCGTTCCTCGCCGTGGATGCACACCGTTATGAATGCCCGTGCAGCCATGAGCATTTTAGTTTAATTTTAAAATGAGCGCCTTTCGGGGGGTGGATTGCTTGAAATTATTTTACAAAAGCACAATGTTGTGTTTTATTGCGACTGTACACAAATATAAGTTAACACTTTGCAGTTTGAATGTCGTCCTGTATAATGACGAAGTATGTTTTTATGTGTCCACTGTTCAATCGCGCCCACGCCACACACACACACGCACACACACACACACACACACACACACACACACGGTTTACTATCTTTGTGGGGACTCTCCATAGACTTAATGGTTTTATACTGTACAAACTGTATATTCTATCTCCTCACACTAACCCTACACCTAAACCTACCTATCCAAGAAAACTTTCTGCATTTTTACATTTCCAAAAAAACTCATTCTGTATGATTTATAAGCTTGTTTACCCATGGGGACCTCTATTTAGGTCCCCACTGTGACATGAGTCCCCATGAGTCTGTGTGCATTCAGGTTGAAGTCCCCACCGGGATAGAAAAACATGAACACACATATACACACACACACACACACACACACACACACACACACACACACACACACACACACACACACACACACACACACACACAAACACACATTCCAGCATTGTAATCTTGACATCGCAGCCTGTTCATTATAGCCTTAATAAAATATAATAATAAAATAGTTAACCTAACATATAAAAATTACACTGCTCTAAATAGTCAGTAGTAAAATTCGTACATTCACAGTAAGCACCGCACCACTGTGATGTTTCAAGCACATTTTTGCGCGTGTGAAGAGGATGATTTTTTCCGTCGATATTGGAACACGAGTGAAGAACAAAGCCTACAATAAAGAATAGTTTAGCATCCAAATACATCGCAAATGCTGAAACATTTTGATTCTAATGAGAGGGTTACGTGAGACCAACACTGCTTACTTTCGTTTATATTTTTACATTAAATTTAAAAGATTTGTTGTGGAATATTTTGAGTGTATCATAAAATCAGAATAAGGTAATAAGGTTTCTGTCTTTTATATATATATATATATATATATATATATATATATATATATATATATATATAAATATAGCTGCGAGCAGCGATGAAGGGCCAAAGCCGGTGGCACCGACACCCCGGTGCCTTTAGGTAACTAAAGGCACCGGGGTTGCGGTGCCACCGGCTTGGGCCCGTAATCGCTGCTCGCAGCTATATTTATATATATATATTTATTATTATTAGGGCCCAAGCCCTGAAAGGGCGAAGGCCCTATTGTTTTCGGTAGGATTATTTATTATTATTATTATTATTATTATTATTATTATTATTTTTCTGTCAACCTTTCGGGCACTTTTGAGACCCTCAACGTGCTCGAAAACTCTTGAAACTTTGCACACGGGTCAGAACCCTTATTGTTTTCGGTAGGATTATTTATTATTATTATTATTATTATTATTATTAGGGCCCAAGCCCTGAAAGGGCGAAGGCCCTATTGTTTCCGGTAGGATTATTTATTATTATTATTAGGGCCCAAGCCCTGAAAGGGCGAAGGCCCTATTGTTTTCGGTAGGATTATTGTTTATTAGGGCCCAAGCCCTGAAAGGGCGAAGGCCCTATTGTTTTCGGTAGGATTATTTATTATTATTATTATTATTATTCTTATTTTTCTGTCAACCTTTCGGGCACTTTTGAGACCCTTAACATGCTCGAAAACTCTTGAAACTTTGCACACGGGTCAGAACCCGCGGCCATCAGGGCCGGGCTGAAGCTGGTACCCGGGCGTGGCAGGGGGGCTCGACAGCGCCCCCTTGAACGGGGTCCGAAAACTTGGTCCATAAATCAGACACGCTTGCATGTAATAATATGAAACTCGGTACACATATAGATCTCATCGGGCCGAACAACTTTCGTACTTTTACTTTTTACGCCAGCCCAACAGGAAGTCAGCTATTATGGGTTGTTTTGAAACGCATGCTGTGGAATTTAATGTACTCCTCCTAGAGAATTCATCCAATCACCTCCAAACTCGGTCAGCATGAAGTCAAGACATTGAGGATGCTAAATTGCGGACTGATTTTTGATATCTCGAACGGTTTGGCCGTGGCAAGGAAACGAATTTATGGCGAATAAGGGACACAGGAAGTGTGTTATAACTTCAGCATACATTATCTGATCTTGATGAAACTTCAGCAGTGTGTCTGTTGTAAGAGGCCGAACACAAGGATGTGACTATTGTGAGTCAAAGTTATAGCGCCACCAACTGGCAGCAGGAAGTGTGTCACTTTCAAAATGCTTTGAAATCACTCTCTTATTTTTACCTGATTTGCTTCAAACTTTATGTGTATGATGTAGACACACGGCAGATGTAGACCTGTGAAAGGATTATTGATATCTTAGATACTGTTGCCATGGCAACGCATCAAACTTTAATATTCTTTTTTGATGCTTTTGAGACTCTTAACATACTTGAAATTGCATGAAACTCGACAGACACATCACACTTATTATCCAGTAGACATGGGCAAAGTTTCAGAAACGGGCGTGGTGAGGGGCTCAGTAGCGCCACCTTTAGTCAAAAATGGGGGCTTAGTTTTACCTAGAATCACAAAACTTGGTATGTATATTGTTCTTATCGAGCCGGACAACTTTCTAATTTACACTTATTAGCTCAAAGCAACAGAAAGTCAGATATTTTGGTTTGAATGTGATTTTTTTGAGAATTTTCTCTCTCTCTCTGTCTCTGAGTGTGTGAGGGGTGGGGGTGATTTGTCAGTTGAGTGAGATTTTCTTTTTCATTTTTATTTCAGGGTTTCTGGGGCTTTTGGGTCCCTAAACGTGCTCGAAAACTCTTGAAACTTTGCACACAGGTCAGAACCCGCGGCCATCAGGGCGGGGCTGAATCTGGTAGCCGGGCGTGGCAGCGGGGCTCAACAGCGCCCCCTTGAACGGGGTTCTAAAACTTGGTCCATATATCAAACACGCTTGCATGAATTAATTTGAAACTCGGTACACATATAGATCTCATCGGGCCGAACAACTTTCGTGCTCTAAGTTTTACGCCAGCCCAACAGGAAGTCGGCTATTTAGGGTTGTTTTGAAACGCTTGCTGTGGAATTTAATGTACTCCTCCTAGGGAACTCATCCATTCGCCTCCAAACTCGGTCAGCGTGAAGTCAAGACATTGAGGATGCTAAATTGCGGACGGATTTTTGATATCTCGAACGGTTTGGCTGTGGCGAGGAAACGAATTAATGGCGAGAAAAGAGAAACACGAAGTGTTATAACTAATGCATACATTAACTGATCTTGATGAAACTTCAGCAGTTTGTTCATGGTAAGAGGCCGATCAGATGGATGTAACTATTGTGTGTCAAAGTTAAAGCGCCACCAACTGGCAGCAGGAAATGTGTCACTTTCAAAATGCTTTTGACAAAAGTGGGGGGGGTCGTTTTACCTACAGTAGCACAACTCAGTACGTATGTTGATCTCATCGACCCGGACAACTTTCTAATTTAAAGTCATTAGCTCCGACCATCAGGAAGTCAGATATTTTGGTTTGAATGTGGATTTTTTGCAAAATCAGCCTCCAAAAGGCACTAAAAGCCTCAAATCTTCTAAAAATGTAATTTTATACCATTTATTTCTATATAAAAGTATACAAATATCACAACTAAACCCATTTTATTCTGATTTTAAAAAGAATTTTATTCTAATTTTATTCTAAATTTTAAAACAGTAAAGTAAAAAAAAAATTCAAGTCATACATAGGGCTATACTGCCCTCTTGTGTCCAAAAGGACATCAAAATAATATATAAAACTTTTTACCAGCTAGGCCAATAATGTATTTAAATATACATTTATTAGGTATGTGTCTGAGGATTTTCCCACCGGTTAATCGACGTGTGTGACACGAGCGGGTGCTTTTAA